>NC_058133.1:274123235-274200186 GCF_016433145.1 Gracilinanus agilis | reverse complement strand
ACCAATGATTCTCAAGTTGTCTCTTCTAGACCGGTTTTCTTGGTCTGTCACTCTCTCATTGAGATATTTCATGTTTCCTTCTATTTTATCAGTCTTTTGACTTTGTTTTATTTGTTCTTGTTGTCTTGAGAGATCATTGGTTTCTAAATGTTCGATTCTAGCCTTTAAGGACTGGTTTTCGGCTTTACTGTTTTGGTTTTCGACTTTAATGTTTTGGTTTTCGGCTGTAATGTTTTTGTTTTTGGCTATAATTTTTTGGTTTTCCTTTTCAATCTGGTCATTTTTGGTCTTCAGTTGACTTGTCTCACTTTCCAAATGCGAGATTCTGCCTTTTAAACTGTTATTTTCTTGCCAGATTTCTTCCATCTTCCTCAGCATTTCATTTTTAAACTCTTCCATAGCTTGTGACCAGCTTTCATTTTTTGGGGGAGGTTTAAATTTTTGTTTTCCCTCCTCTGTTGTCTGGATTTTCTCTGTGTAGAAGTTGTCCAGTGTTCCAGAGTTTCTCTTGATAGTCTTTTTCTTCTGGACTTCCTTATTGCTGGCCATTGTTAGCCCCGCCCCTTTTCCGCTTTGTCTTTGTACTCAGGGTCTGCCTGTGCCTTGCAAGCTCAGGGGGCTCTGGTCTCCTTGTCCTCGGGGTCAGGCCTCCTGGTAGTTCCCGGTCTGCCCCTCTGCCCGAGGTTCCTTCAGCAGTCTTTGGGGCTGCTTCCACTGCCGCGCTTTGGTCCGCACTAGGTCCTCACTGGAGGTCCAAGCCTGGGCTGGAGATCGTTATTCAAGCCTAGGGCACTGCCTTTGCCTGCGCTGATGCTCTTAGGGCACTGCCTTCACCCCCACAGAAGGTAGTGAAAGTCTGTGGGCTAGAGATCTTTATTCTCACCTGAGGAGATGCCTTCAGTGCTTGGGAGAGGCCGTGTTTTAGACGCCTTTGTCCCTGCCTGAGGTGGTGCCTTCACCC
Source organism: Gracilinanus agilis (assembly GCF_016433145.1). Taxonomy (NCBI): domain Eukaryota; kingdom Metazoa; phylum Chordata; class Mammalia; order Didelphimorphia; family Didelphidae; genus Gracilinanus; species Gracilinanus agilis. The sequence goes on along the minus strand of NC_058133.1, from coordinate 274,199,225 downwards.
ACGTGGACACTCGGGGAAAGTCCGTGCGCACCCCCAGCCTCCTGGGGTCCCTCCTCTTGCAGCACACAAGTACAAGCCCCAGGGCTGCCAGAGATTATCTGGTTGCCCCAGTCCTGTTTTCACTCTTGTGGGTGGTGTTGTTGGAGGTGTGGGGGGTGGGGGGTGGGGGAGGGGCTTCCTCCTCTCGAGTTTTAGTGAGAGCTGTTTCACCCATTTATAGTGTGGAAATGCCCCGATTCTGCGTACCTTCAGTGCTGCGCCCTGTTGTGGGGTTCCTTCGTTCCTCTGGACTCGTTTTTATTTCCCCTTGAGGAGTTCTGTATGCTTCGGTCAGGAGAGATCGAGCAGCTGCTCCTTACTCTGCCGCCATCTTAACCGGAAGTCGCAAACCCAGGTCTTCTGATTCTATAAGAAGTCCGTGTTCTTTAGAATGGAGATTAGAACTCAGATCTTATGGCAGGAAAGGAGATATGGTGTACAAGATGCCAATAAGTTCCGTTTTGGATGTGTTTTAATATGAATTCTGATGTTACATTTGTGTGAGGATTTAGAGAAGACATTTGGGAATTCTGACTCTGGTACTCCTGAGAAAGGGGTTGGAACTGAGGATAAAGATTCAATTCAATTTAGCAAACATTTATCAGTCTTTTGTTACATGCAAGGCATGTGCTGAGGACATAAAGGCAAAAAGGAAACAATCCCTGCCCTCAAAGGGCTGACATTCTTTTGATTCTATGAAAAATACAGTTTAGATGATTCCACAGTAATACGAATTCAGAACTGCCTGAACCAAAGAGATATGTTGCCTGATGGGATATTCCTAAATGTAGATATCTGCTGCAAAAATAGGGTAACTCAAGAGGCCACGATGGCTTTTTTTTTTGAGGAGGGAAAGATAAGAGGTGGGATTGGAGGGAGGGAAAATGTGTTAATTTTTTTCCTTTGATTTGTTTTAAACCCTTACTTTCTATCTTAGAATTGACACTGAGTATTGATTCTAAGGCAGTAGAGTTAGGGTAAGGGCTAGGTAACTGGGGTCAAGTGACTTGTCTAGGGCCTCTTAGGAATTGTCTGAAGGCACATTTGAACCCAGGACCTTCCATCTCAAGACCTTGCTCTCTATCCATCGAGTCATCTAGCTGACAATTTTTAATTGTCAATTTTTAATATACAGGGGTCTTTTTTTTTAAGGTGCTAGCATGACACCCAAATGGAAATGGCTGGAGGGCAGTCTGGAAGAAATAAGATGAAGTGGGGCTTGTAGTTTTAAGACTGATCCATCAACATTCATTAAGCAAGTATGGTATGCAAGACCATGCACTAGTCACTGGGGATGTAAAGATAAAAAAAAACCAACACAGTTTTTACACTCTAGATATTTGCATTCTATTGGGGTGGGGTACAAAAAATGACATGCTGTTCTTCAGTTGTTTTTCAGTCATGTCCAACTCATGACCCCAATGTTTTTTTTTTTTTTAATTAAAACCCTTACCTTCCGTCTTAGAATCAATACTATGTGTTGGTTCTAAGGCAGAAGAGCAATAAGGGCTAGGCAATGGGGGTCAAGTGACTTGCCCAGGGTCACCCAACTAGGAAGTGCCTGAGGCCAGATTTGAACCCAGGAACACCTGTCTCTGGGCCTGGCTCTCAATCCACTGAGCCACCCAGCTGTCTCTTCCCCAACCCCTCCCTCACCAACCCAATGGGTTTTCTTGGGAAAGATCCCAGAGTGGTTTTCTTTCCTTCTCCAGTATATTTTTTACAGATGAGGAAACTGAGGCAAACAGGATTAAGTGACTTGTCCAAAGATAAAACAAACACACACCACAGTCCCTGCTCCCTTGGTATCTACATTCTACAGGGGTAGAGGGTACAGAATGTGACATGTACCCAGAAGCATGAAACAGGATTGGGGCCAATTGGGAGCAAAGAAGATCCCACAAAACTGTGTGGGATGGTAAAGGCACCTATCCAAACAGGACTTGGACAGTGGCAGCCACTGCATCTCAGACCTGCTTGCAATGGCAAGAATTCCAATACATGGAGCCACCTTTCAGAGATTCATTATTTGCATTAATCAGGGACCTGACTGTAATCCAAGTATTATTAGCCCCATTTCAAAAGTGTGCAAATGAGGCATTTGAGGAGTGAAAATGACCTGCCCAGAGTCATGTCACTAGTAAGTAGCAAAACTGGGACTCAAATTTAGATCTTCTGACTTCAAGTCCAGGGCTATTCCCTATTTTGACACCTCTTTATAATTGTACAGATACATTTTGCTCTCAAATAACATGTGGGTTGTTCTTTCTGCAGCTTGCCTTTTTCTGTAAGGGAGAAGAGAAAGCAAAAACTGAATGAAATAATGGAAGTGGAGAAGCTTGATTCATGGAGCCCAGCAGTTCCCATGATGACCTGGTTATTCCCCCCACTTCCAGTACAGAAAAGAGTGGTAGTAATTTGAAAACCTTTGGATCCTATAAGAATAAAGCTTCTTGGGAGGTTATGTAAATAATTGTGGCCATAAGATATAGGGTATACACAGAGTTACCCAGTTTTTATAGTTGAGTTGACTTTTTTAAAACATGGGTTTCATTAAAAAAAAATTACTCTTTTTATCTTTGGTTTCCATTCCACAGTCATTTACCCACATATTCTTTTCCTTCCCTTTCTCCATCCTTTCCTACTCTATTACTCTATCACAGTGGATCATCTGCACCATTCCAAAGTCCCCTGCCTCTTTACCAAGAGCAGGGAAGTATTTGTTACTTGTTTTAGAGGCTGGTCATTACAACGAATTAGAGCTCAGCTATGTTGTAGGGTTGTTTTTATTTACATTCTTGCAGTCATAATTATATATTATTTTTCTTGGTTCTGATTTGTTTCACTTGCCTAGTTTGTCCAGAGGACAATGGATGGTGGACAAAGGGAGGGGACTAGAGGTACCAGGGGAGTATGGTATCTTTTAGAGAGTATGATGTTTGAATCAGAGCTAACCCACCTGCTCTCTCTTCCTCCCCCTCCCTTCCTCTCCCTTTCTCCCTCTCTCCCCCCTTGTCTTTCTCTCCTTCCTCCCGCTCCATCTTTTTTTTCCCCTTCTCTTCTTCCACCCCTCCTCACCCTCCATCTTTTTTCTTCCTTTCCTCTCTCCCCCTCTCCCCTTCTCTTCCTCCATCTTTTATCTTCCTTCCCTCTCTCCCCCCTCCCCCTCCCCCCTTCTCTCTCCTCTTCCTCCATCTCTCCTCTTGTCTTTCTCTCCCTCTTCCTCCTCCATCTCTTTTTTGCTCCCTTTCCCCTCTTCTACCCTTCCTTGACATTTTTTCTGTGCTAGGACCATTGTTTTGGGCTTGAGAAACCAAGAGTGGTTGGTGAACTAGGCAAAGAGCCGAGTCGACTTAGCCATCTGGGGAAGCAGCAGGTGCAGTACAATAAAAATTATCCAAGGGTCCATTGATTAGGAATCAAATCAACTACAGAGAAGGTTCAATAGTTGTAGTCTGCTTAGAGTACACATTTTTTTTTTTTTTTTTTGCTTAGCACAGTTCCTGGCACATATTAGTTGCTTAATTAATGCTCATTGACCAGTGGGTTCCTGAATTTGTTCTATCTAGACAGGTAGATTCTCCTGCATCGGTGATTGTAAGGATTAAAGCATATGAACTCCAAATAGAAAATTCTTATGACGAGGTAAAATGCCTTCCACACCATGTAGGTAGATGCAATGTTTCCTATAGAGATGGGGCAATTACATCTCCACATATTCTGGCTGTAGTCATGTCCTCCCATCTATCATATGTACTCAGGTTTAAGCTGGCAGAATGAAGTTTGTGATTATGTGAACAGGCAAATGAAAGTGAATAGCTTTCATTTTATTTCTAAAACCCTAAAAACCTTCTGTCTTAGAATAAATAACAGGTACCAATTCCAAGGCAAAAGAGCAGTAAGGGCTAGGCAGGGGAAGGGAGGTGGGTAATGACTTGACCAGTGTGACACAGCTAGGAAGTGTCCGAGACCAGATTAGAACCTAGGACCTCCTATATCTAGGCCTGGCTCTCTATCCAGAGTCACCCCAGATGACTTTTACCTTTCTTAGTATCTCCAGAGCTTAGCATAGTGCCCGGAACAGAGCAGGCACTTAATATTGACTGCATGACTTGAATCATTTTGCTTTGCTTTTATTAAATGTTTGTTCTAGCTCCATATGGGAGGCTTGAGTAATTAGGAAAAGTACATTGAACAGAAAAGGGGTGGTCAGCTGTTGAGGGCAGAGCCAATATATATCTATTGATGTCAAAAGGGTCCACAAGATATAATGTAGATGGCAGAGCCAGCGAGTGACTGACAATGCACATACATCTGGGTCCTGCTGATGATTGGTGTCACTCTATACATTCCCACTGTGCCACCTAGTGATTACACAAGGAAGCTTGTTGGAGGGAATGTAGTTCTTATGAATCTCTTTTAGTTCAGTCTAGGGAGTTTCATTTAGGCTGAAATTTTTCTTTTTGGGGGATGGGGGAAAGTGACAGCTCAAACATTTTTCAGGCAGGGACTGACCCAGACAGATTACTCACCACCATCTCAGTTCAGACCTTAATCGACTTTTGTTCAGACTACTACAAATAGCCTCTTACCTGGGCTCACTTTCTCTAGTCTCTTTCCACTTTCAATCCATCCTCCACACAGATGAAATGATTTCCCCTAAAGATATGGACATATGACTTCTCCTTCTCAAGAAACTCCAATGGCTCCCCACTGCTTCTAGGAGTAAATATGTTGAACTCCTTCCTGTGGCTTTTAAAGCCCTTCATAAGCTGGCCCTAACCTATCTTTCCAGTCTCATTTTATATTACTGACCTTTCCAAATTCTACGCTCCAGCCAAAATGGCTTTCCTTTTCTTATTTTCACATGGCATACTATCTCCCATTTTTATATGACTTAGCACTGGCTGCCTTCTAGGCCTACCTTTTACATTCAATTCATAGAGTTTTCCATTTCCTTCAAAACTCCGCTTGAGTATCACTTTCTACATGAAGCCTTGACTGAATTTCCCGAAGGACCCAAAGAGTAGGTCCTAGTGCCCTTCTAGTTGTATATACAGTTATCCCTTGGCATTCTAGGGGTTAGGAGAGCAGGGCCCTTGTGAAAAACCATGAATAATTCTGTGCCCTACCCCAAACTTTCCTTTTTAATAATTTTGATCATATTTATTTAAGGAATACAACACCGTGTACCCATAAAAAAGTTGCAGTTTCTACTCGAGAGAGATTAGTATCTTGCACGGTATGAGGAGTCTTCCCAGTCACCAGAATAGCTGCGGCAACTGCTTCTCGGATTTTCTTCTACTTTAAAAAGTTCAAGATACAACAATCACTGCAGGAGAAAGTCATATGACCGAGTCTGAATGGTAGAGAGACAAAGAGTGGAGATTCCCGCTGAGACGGTGTAGCCCAGTTTTTTTAATGCTCTGAAACTTTTAACAAGGTGTAATAATATTTATGTATGCATACTTGTTATATATATTTATGTATGCATACTATATATGGTAGCAAATGATAAAATTGATGAATATAGCATTTATAACTCTAAATATTGTGTTTTTTTACATACAGGTGCCATCTGTGATTTTCCCCAAGTTGTAAATCTCCAACAATTCATAATGTATACTTGTATATGTTATCTATGACAGCAAATGGCAAAATTGATGAATAATAGTAATTATGCATTTGTGACTTAGTAAATCTTGATTATTTTTACCTATGTGTCATCTGTGATTTTCTGTAGCACGATACAAATCTCCAAAAATTGCCATTTAATCATTGATGGCCAAACCCTCAAATGACAAAAGCCATGAATGTGAAACCACCTCACAATATCAAGGGATAACTGTACTGATTCTGTTATCTATTTAGATATTGTACATATTTTTTCCTTCACTAGACTATAAATTCAGAGTAGAGACTCATTTTTTGTATTTGTACCCCTGGGGCCTACCACACTGTCTGGCACTTATTAGGTACTTAGTACATTGAATGATCAGTTCCTGAATTTGTTCTACCTGGACCCATAGGTCCTCATATAGCAGTGATTATAAGGGTTAAGGATAAAGTGTCTTCTTCTGCTGGACAATAAGATCTCAAGTGACAACTGTTCATTTTTTAAAAAACATTTGCAAACATAGCTCTTATCATCCTTGTTTGGGTTAGGCCTCTGGGCCTGGATGAGAAATATATACTCTATAATCATTATCAGCTCCAGATAGACATCATTGAGCAACTCTGGGGCTGAGGCCCTTCCATTTCCATCTGGGCAGTCAAATGAGATATTTATAAAGCACTCAGCATAGCGCCTGGCACATGCTGGATAAATGCTTGTTCCCTTCCCTTCCCCCATGGACTTACCTCCTTCCTTGGTACAGGTCCCCTTCTGGTGTTCTTTTCCCTGACTCCAGTGGATCCACTGATGAAAGATACATATTTGGAGGTTTCTGGACTGGTTCTATGAACCCTTCTTTCCATTTTTGTTTAGAAGTGTGTCAAGTCAAAGACAACTGGCCAGGGAGAGCCATCTATGCAGCAGACCTGAAAAAGGACTCTGCCCCTCCGGTGCTCTCTCTGTGTTAGGTCATGTTCCATTTTTTTCTTCAAAAATTGGCAGAATAGGGGGCAGCTGGGTGGCTCAGTGGATTGAGAGCCAGGCCTATATATAGGAGGTCCTAGGTTCTAATCTGATACTTCCTAGTTATGTGACCTTACGCAAGTCACTTAATCCCCATTGCCTAGCCCTTACCACTCTTCTGCCTTAGAATCAATACATAGTACTGATTCTAAGATGGAAAGTAAAGGTTTAAAAACAAAACAAAACAAAACAAAACAATTTGACAGACCAGGGACAGCTAGGCAGCACAGTAGATAGAATGCCAAGTCTAGAGTTGGGGACCTAGGTTCAAATCTGACCTCAGATACTTCCTAGCCATGCAACCCTGGAACAAGCACTTAACCCCGATTACCTAGCCCTTGCTACTCTTCTTAGAACTGATAGTAAGAAGGTAAGGGGTTTAAAAAAATTGGTAGAATAAAAATTCATATGAGTTTTCAAAGTATCAAATCTGGCCTCAGACACTTCCTAGTTCTGCGTTCCTGGGCAAGTCACTTTTCACCCCCTTTGCTTAGCCCTTACTCCTCTTCTGCCTTGGAACCAATATTTAGTAATGATTCTAAAACAGAAAATAATGGTTAAAAAAAAAGTTTCCAAAGTACTTCCATCTTATCTTTTTGGATTAGACTGTCGATTTCACTGGTACAGGGAACTTCCAGTAAGAAATTTCTCTCTACCAACGCAGATCAGCATCTGTGCTACAGTGTGTAGTCTTAAGAGAATGACTAGGGAGCATTGAAAAGTTAAGTGACTTCCAGGATCAGAGCCAGGATAGGTCAGAGGCAGTACTTGAATCAGGTTTTTCAGACCCCGAGTCCAGTTGGATGTCTCTTATGCCTCATGGCCTCTTTACATTTGGTTACTGCACACAAATCTAATATATATAAAATATGGGGCAGCCAGAAGGTGGAAAGAGCAGCTTTACTTTACCACCTCTTTCCCAGAGCCCACCTGGCATAGGTGGGCAGGAAGAAGGCTACCGCCAACAGACACTCTACCCTCTTACCTGGGCTGCTGGCTGCTCATGGGCTTTGAAGGAGAAGGAAGTCCTGACAACCATTCCTTCTGACAGGATACTCTGCCTCATCCTCATCCTGAGGTCCTCCAGGCCTTCCTATCATGTGCCCTGCTTCTAAAGCTTGTCATCTGATGGCATGAACTCCCTAGGAGCTTTTGGACCACATGCCTCCCAAGGACTTCTAAGACTTTGCTTCTGCCCAACATCTGTACTCCTTTTGATGGATTGGTTCCCCCCAATCAGTGGATATCTACTTTAAAACAAAATTGTGTTTCCAGTACTCAGTGTAGTGCTTAGCACACTGTAAGCACAGGATACTTTTTAATTCATTCTATATCATAGGTTGCATAAGGTTTGTGCTTGTTGCTTTTGAGCTAGGTAATGATTTACATGTACTATAGCTGGTGACACAATTCATACGTCGATGGCATGTATATTGTATTATATAATTAGAATGATTATCTGTCTACGTTTTGTGCTAAATTATGAAGCTTGGGATGTTTGTAGATGTTCAAATGTATCCCATGCGAGTGGGGAGGATATAATGCCCCAGCTAGAACTCCTGCTCTTCAGTTTCCTGGCTTCAGTTTCACTTAACCTGGTTTGTGTCCAGAGGTGGGTGGTGGTTGCAGGGAAAGGACTAGAAATTGCAGAGAACCTTGGGGCCATTTGAAGGTGAACAGGAGAAGAGAGGAATACGGTGATGAAGGCAGAGAATTTTGGCTCAGGCTTCTTGCCACCACTGTACTAAGGGAGAAACACTGTCCTAGGTGCTCCCTTGAAATTCTAGACCCTCTTGGCAAAGCCAAGGCACGAATGCAGTTAGCCAGCATTCCTCACTCAGGTCCCCCTCTTCCCAGTGTCTGAGGGCATTTTTGCATGCCCCACCCCTCTGTCCAGCCACCCAAAGCAAGGACTTCCTCCCTTAGCTCCCTCCCATAATGGGTGAGTGGGGCTCACAGACAGCTTGAGTTTGCCCTCTGGGCACCCGAGCTGGGAGAAGGTTCACCAACCCTGTGACATGGTTGCTAGAAGCTATAGGGTCATCTCAGGGACTGAAGATGGCAGAAATCAAAGTTGGGACATAAAATTTCAGCTCCTGATTCAGCCAGTTGGTTTCTTGACCTTTTTGATGCAGACATTCCCTTCTGCTACTTGCTTCCAAACACATATACCCTTATCTTTCCATAACATTTCATCATTGTCCTGATGCTTTGGGTTCTATATTTGCTTTTGGGTTCTACATTCTATATAAGGTTGCTGAAACTAAAGATTTGACCTCACTGTTGTATCCAGCGCAGTCTGCTCTCTGACCCTCTGAGCAGGTCACCACTACAAAAATATATCTGTGTAATTGAGTTGGTGATTGACAGCAATAGCTAATCAATTAATCCTCAGATAATTTTTAACTTAGTGGTCAAGAGTAGAGCCAACCTACCTGTTCTCTCTAGTCACTTACCCATCCTGAGATCTGAACAGCTGCGGCTTTTTGGTCAGTGACACAATCCAGGCAGAGAATGTAGTCACCTGAGCCAAGAACTGAAGAAGCTTGGCAAGTATCGATGTGAAATCTAGCAACCTCCGAACTTATAGCCTTTCGAGGTATGATACCTCCCCCCTCCCCAGTTTAGTTAGCTTGAAGGTGAAGACCTCAAGTGTGAAGGAGGTTCCTTGGGCTGCCTCTTAGAATTTTGGCTGCCCCCATCTTCCATAGTGTTTCCTTTTAGGGAACCCTTGACTTGGACCACAGATTTGCAGCTTCCCATTCTGTAGCAGCCTTATTAAAAAGGCCCTCAGCTCCACAGTGGCGTCTATAAAACCCTGGGCTACCCAGCAGACCCCTGGGTTTGGCTCTGGGCTTGTGGATCCTCTGTGCAACCACAGAAACTTCCCAAGCCTCCTTAATTAAAGAGTGGGTCACGTTCCCCAATACATGAGACCAAGTCCTTTCTCCAAGAGTACGATTGCTTGCTCATTCACGCTGTTAAGTGACCTCCCATTCTGACCCTAACTGGGTCCTGCAGGTACCTTGCTGTCTGGAAGTCCATCAACAGAACGCTTGAGCAGCTACGACTTCAGATCTCGATGGAACCTCCAAATGTTAAACTGGAAAAAACACAGAACTATTAAGTAGTCAGAAAAACCACATCTTTAAGAAGAGGGGTTCAGCAAGTTCTTCTCAGGCCCCAGAGGGTGACACATAGGAGGGCCACCAAGCTAAATGACAACTCCAAAGAGCCATGAAAATTGGGAAGCTTATATACTCTGCGAGGAACTGGGGATTGAGGATGGGAGAGTATAATTGATTGGCTTTACAACAGTTACAAAGAAAATGAGGAATCCTAGATGGGATTATCAGGGAAAGGCTGAAGCTTTACAATGGACACAAAAAAGAAAGATCCAGCCAAGGGCTGGGCTACCTGGGTGAAGGACTTTGGCCTAAGGGGAGAAACCACTGGGACAAAAAGGGTACTTAACACCTGATAGGATTTGTGAAGTAGGGTTTTTCCCTTAGGAGGAAACTTATGTGACAAGGTCAAACTTGAGGTCTTCCCCTTCAAGCTAACTAAACTGGGGGGGTCATCAGACCTCTAGATTCCACATGGACACCAGCTTTAGGCCAGTGGTTCCTAAACTTTTTTGGCCTACCACCCCCTTTCCAGAAAAAATATTACTTAGCCCCCTGGAAATAAAATTTTTTTTTAATTTTAATAGCAATTAATAGGAAAGATAAATGCACCTGTGGCCATCACCCCTTCCCCCCATCGCTGCAGCACCCACCAGGGGGCGGTGGTGCCCACTTTGGGAATCACCACATTAGGCCATAGAAAGTCAAGTCGTTGTGGCAAGGTAAAGAGACCAGGAAGATTCAGTATTTCCCATCATGCATTTCTCAATGCTGGGGTATTTCTCAATGTTCTGGCTACAGTTACAGTCTTCTGTTTATGCTGGAGGACTTGAGGGGAACGAGGCTGCTAGTTGGGAGATTAAATTTAGTAGTTATTTGATTGAATAAAGAGAGTTAATAGTAACTCTCATCAATTCCTGGTTTATTGTGCTTTTACTAATGCAATTACAGCCACCACCCTCCTCCAACTATGTATAGTAACTTTGAGTCACTGAGACTTTCCCCTTGTCCAGAAGTGAAGGAGAGTGGCCAGCTTTATGCTTCTACTTCCAGATGAGGTCAGTGTTGAGGAGATACAGGCATTCCTTGGAGATAGTGTGGTAAAGTTTTAGACCAGTGCAATAAAGTGAATATCACAATAAAGCCAGTCACATGGATTTTTTGGATTTCCAGTGTATATAAAAGTTATGTTTACACCATACTGGTAGTCTACTAAGTCTGCAATAGTATTATGTCTAAAAAACCTATATACTTTAATTTTAAAAATGCCTTAGTATTAAAAGATGCTACCTATCACCTGAGTCTTTAGCAAGTCATAATCTTTTTGCTGGTGCTGGGTCTTGTCTCAGTGATTGATCAGGATGGTCACTGCTGAAAGTTGGGGTGGCTGTGGCAATTTCTTAAAATAACAATGAAGTTTAAAACTATATCAAAGGGGGTAGCTGGGTGGCTCAGTGGATTGAGATTCAGGCCTAGAGTCAGAAAGTCCTAGGTTCAAATTTGACCTCAGACCCTTCCTAGCTGTGTGACCCTGGTCAAGTCACTTAACCCTTATTGCCTCGTCCTTACTGCTCTTTTGCCTTAGAACCAATACATGGTATTGATTCTAAGATGGAGGTAAGTGTTAAAAAAAAAAAGCAAAACTACATTGAATGACACACGAACTCTTAGTAGGGTTATTAAATTGGCCTAATTTCAACATTGTTGTGTCTCAGAGAATAGGGAGACCAAAGGAGAGAGAGACGGAGGGGTATGGTAGGTCAGTGGAGGAGTTAAAACACACAAAATGTATTGATTAAATGGGCAATGTACCTGGTGCTCCAAAACAATTCCAATAGTAACATCAAAGATCACCGTTCACTGATTACCATAATAGATATAATAATATTGAAAAATTTGAAATTTTGCTAGAATTACCAAAATATGACACAGAGACATGATGTGAGCACATACTGTTGAAAAAAAATGATGCTGACTGACTTGCTTGATGCAGGACTGCCACAAACCTTCAATTTGTAAAAAACACAATATTGCAAAACATAATGAAGCACAATAAAATAAAATAGATATGCCTATATAAAGTAGGAGATAGGGCTAGTGAGTGACTGACACCAATATATACCTAAATCTTCCTTACAACTTCTTGAAGGTCAGGCAATTAATGAACATTCCCCAAACCAACCTATTTTACTGCTTTATACTTACTATACTTTGTATCAGTTAATTAAAGTTTTCTCATGCTGCTCTGAATTCCTCATCTTTCAGTCTTCTTACATTTCAATCGCATTCCATTGCATTCACATGCCACAACCTGTTCAGCTTTTCTTTAGTTAATGGGCATTCAGTTTTTTTGGCTACTACAAAAAGAGATGCCATCTATGTTCTGGTATACACCAGATTTTTCTTTCTGTCTTTGTTAGTCTTGAGAGTAAGTAACCAACTACAGGGGTAAAAGTATAAATAGTTTCATGACTTTGTTGTTGTTATATTAGTGTAACTGTTCTTGAACTACTCCAACACTATCTTATGTAACCTTTGTCCTTTTGAGGAGGAAAATTAATGTTGGATTGTATTATTTTTTATGTGAATCCATCCATTTCCTCAGCCTCCAATTTTTGAAGGTCAGACAGTTTCTACAGGACAACTGAGCAAGATAATTACTCTTATCCCCTTAAAGCAACTGTTAATTAGTTTGATCAGGGCCTATTGATTCTGTTTGCCCTATAAACAGAAGCCAGTTTAAGCTAAAGCTCAAAGTAGATGAGACAAGAGGATGTACTTACTTCTTCTAACCTGTCTCTTTTCCATGAGGTCATAGAGAGGAACTAAGAACTCTTAGCACACTTCCTCATTAAAATGTTCACCAATCAGAAAGGTGGCCTTGCTTTTGCCAGGAGAGGCCCAAATGATTATTGTCAGATCAACCATAAGGAAGACACACCAAGTTATAAAAGATGCTGTTGGCCCTGGCTCTTTCCCTCAACTGAAGGCTCACCATTGACCAGTCATTTATTAAGAGATAGCATACTACTAATAAATGATATTATGCCTGGAGAAATAGCTTCATTCTATTTATTGGCTAAATATTCACTGTGACGTTGAGGGACTAGTTATTTGGATTCTTACGTTCTGGTGCCTCTGTTTTTTTTTGTATTTTGTAAATAATACAATATATTATTATAAAACAACACATAATCATAATAAATATTTTATTCTATAAACAATGCTTATTGACTGAGATTCCACTCACTGACCAGACAAAACATAAAAAATAAAATAAAGCAGTTAACTGAAACATATAAACAAAATATAGCAAGAAAAAAAAACCCTGCAACAAAATTCTTTAACTACTCATGAAAAAACAAAACACAATTCTCTCCCACTCTCCACTCCCCATACTTCCAAGCCAATTGGTGAATGACAATGAATTCTTTAACGACGCGTAGGGAGTTGGGGAGGGAAGGGTTGTGGGTAAACCTCATATTCAGAGGACATTGCTGGGTCCTAGAACAGCTTCCTGGCCAGCCCTGTAAAATAAAGGGATTGGACTAGAAAGCCTTTAAGTCCCTTCCAGCTCTCAGTCTACGGTCCTATGCATTCTTCGTGTCTATCTACGTTTGCTTTGTTATATTTACTTATTAGTTGCACTACCCTAGGAGAGTATATAAGGTCCGAGGGCAGGGATGATTTCTTTCTTTTTTTCTCCCTCCTTTTCTTTTTACCTTTGAATCTCAAACCTAGCATGGGGCCGAGCCAATGGCATTGCACGTGCCTAATGTTTATTGAATGGAATGGAATCGAATCTCTAAAGCTCCATTCCAAAGCACGAGCCTAACAAGTCTACATCCAGCACTTACAACTAATATATGAAGCACCTCTAGCCTACAGATAGCACTACCAATGCCACGCCCCTTCATACCTCTCCTCCGCTTTCCCCGTCCCCGCCCCCCATCAATTGACGCAATCGCAGATCGACCTGAGAACGACGACGCTTCTTCCAGTTTTTTATGCGCCTGCGACTAGCGTTAGGTCGAGTGAAGGCGGGCGCTTTGACCGGGAATCCTTCTACCTTGTTTGGGTTACTCCCCGCGACCCGGTAATCTCGCGTGACTAACCTCCTCTCTGCGCCTGCGCAGAGCATTCTGAAGCCGAAGGTCGTGCTGGGAAGAAGGGTCGCCTTTGGGTTCGGAGGCCGCTACGCCATTACAGTGTTCGTCCTTTCGCCTCGGCTAATTGCCGAATCGCTCGCCCCTTCGCCGAGATGCCTCGGATTATGATCAAAGGGGGTGTGTGGAGGAATACGGAGGTGAGTGCCGTCTTCCTGTCACACTCTCTGGCCCCCTGAGGTGGTTTGTGCGCATGCGCTATCTCCCGTTAGCAGTGAGGAGGGGTGGTTAGAATCTTAGAATGGGTAGAGTTGGAAGGGACCTTTGGGATTACCCAGGCCAACCCCTTTTGTAGGGCTCCCCGTGAACTTTTCCTCTTCCTCTTGCCATTAATAATTTGGCACCACCCTGCTTTTCCAGGGTTATCTTTACTTAAGCTTCCCCGCCTTCTGTGATTCAGCCAAGGCTGGACACCTGGACAGGTTTTCATCCAGAACGTCCTGCCTCCATTCTCCTACTCCTGCTACCTTTGCTTCGGGAATGCTCTTCCTACCTGCCTTATAATGAATTTCTCTTTATCCTTTAAATCCCAGTTTAGGTGACACTTCCTTCAGGAAGCCTTTTACAGAATCATAGTTTCTCAGAATTGGAAAGATTCTCAGTCACCCTGGCCCTATGCATGACCTGAAAAAAGAATTCTTACTGCAACATAAATCCTAGATTTTAGAGCTGGGAGAGACTCCAGAGTCATGAAATCCAACCCTTCATTTTGCAAATGAGGAAACTGCTAAGTGCTTTTACCGAGATCAAACTAGGGAGTTTTTCTTTATGTCAATCCTAAATTTGTCTTCTGCCAACTCAATAATAACAAAAGTCTATATTATAATTATATATAATATATGATAATAAACCTCTTTAGGGTTTGCAAAATGCTTTACATATCTCATTTGATCCTCACTACCACCTTAGGAGGAAGGTGCTGTTGTTATTCCTGTTTAATAGATTAGAAAATTGAGGCAGTGATTTACTTACTCATAGCCGCACAGGTACTAAGGTCTGAGGCAGGATTTGAATTTAGATCTTTCTGACTTCAAATCCAGCATTCTAGTCTCTTGTATTTGTGCTTAGTGTACTTTTCTGAACAAATCTAATTCTTCCAAATGATGGGCCTTTTTTGTCCTTAAGTAATTTTTATTTTTTGTTACTCTGAACTTGACAAATACCAATAAATATAAACATTTCCATATCCAATGAACAGAAAAAAGATTGTGTAAAATTACAAATATTGCGTATAGCTTGCTTTTAAGCGTATGTAATAAATTCATTTTGTTAGTTTCAAAGCTGTCCTGCTCCTCTATGCCTAGCCTCTGAAGCAGAGGTCTTCTCTTCTATATAAATGTCTGCTTGTACATCCTGTGTGATCATGTGAGAGGAACCTCCCCTCCCCCAATTCCTCTTTCCCTTTCTTTCCATTCTTCTCTTAAGATCATCAAGACACAACAGAACCATTCCCTTGTCTTTTCTAATTGGGCTCTCAATGACTTGAGATAATGATAGGATGCAAGAGGGGACACATGCCATCTCCAGAGTTTGTTCTTATTTAGTCCCTTTAGAATTGTTCATTTGTGTTTACCTTTTTATATTTCTCTTAACTCCTGTGTTTGAACAGAAAAGTTTCTACCCACCTCTGGTCTTTCATCAAGGAAAACAAATTATAAAAAGATAGAAAGGGAGGAATCCTCCAGCTTATCAAGAACTTTAAATGCCAAACAGAAGTTTATATTTGATCCTGGTGGTAATAGGGAGCAGCTAGAACTTCTTGAACAGGGACATGACAAGGTTACAATACCCTTAGAAAACTTACTTCAGCAGTTTAGTAGGATTTGGTTTAGAGATGTTGAGAAAGTAGGTTTTGTGATTTTTTTTGAATGGAAAGAAAGAATTCTTTGTAAGAGATGTAGAAGCAGTAAAATTTTGTGATGAATTGGCTCTGTAGACTGAGTGAGAATGAGGAGACCCAGAATGACGGGAAGTTGCCAGCTTGGGTGACGAGTGGATCCTCTGAGAGTAATAAGGAGGAGACCGAGAAGAGGGGATGGAGTTTGGGGCAGGAAAAGATAATGTTTTGGATTTGTTGAGTTGAGATATTTAGGGGACATCCAGTTTGATCAGTCTAAAAGTGTAGGTCTGACTATGTCACTCCTCTACTTGATACACGAGTGGCTCCCTTATTTACTCTAGGATCAAATATTATTAAATCTTTATCATCTTTATGAAATGTTATTGTGTAAATTTTATAGTACATGTATCATTATTAACACATTAACACATATACATAACTTAAAAAGATATTTCATATTAGGGGTGCCTATTTAAACATTTTTGATAGTTAAGGTTGTACTGTCAACACTGGAGTATTCCAATGCTTTATATCTGCCCATGTTGTAATACTAATAATAATAAGTAAACTTTATATCATGTTTTACATATATTTGCTCATCTGTGAGGTGGGTACTACATTAGTTATCCCTGTTTTACTGATGAAGAGAATGAAGTGTAAAGAAGTCCAATTTCTTGTTGATATTAACACATGAGTGAACATAAGTGGTAGAATTCAAATCTAAGCCTTCTGGACTACACATCCAGCTTTCTGTCTAGTCTGGTACAGTGGAAAGGACTGGATAGAGAGTCAGAAGAGTAAGTTCCACATCTGCCAGGACTTAGTCATGTGACCTTGGAAATCACATCACTTCTGTTGGTCTCAGTTTACTTATCAGTAGAATGAAACCATTAATCACAAGATTTTTTTTTAAGGTCTCTTCCAGCTCTCCAATTCCCCATCCTTTTTTTGGGATGAACTCTAATCTTCCTTGGAAAGATCATTGAAATCTTATCAGAACTAAGTTAAATTGATTCTTTTCTAGTAAAAAGTAATTTTTATTGTTAAACACTTTCTTGTTCACTTCCTTAGGATGAAATTCTCAAAGCAGCGGTGATGAAATATGGGAAGAACCAATGGTCTCGGATTGCTTCACTGTTGCATAGGAAATCAGCAAAGCAGTGCAAAGCCAGATGGTATGTGCAAGTCATTGAGGGGAACCTGGGAAAAATTTAATGTGAACTTAATATTAATGGGGGAAACATGGCAGTTATTTGAATTTGATTAAGGAGAGAATAGGAATTGGAGTGTTGTAAGGATCTGAGAGTCAGGAAAACGGGATTCTAGTTGGTTCTCTTCATTAACTATTGACTATGGGTAAGTTACTTCATACCTTTGGGTCTCAGTTTTCCTGGCAAATTGGAATAAGGATACATGCCCTCTGGCACAGAACTGGCAAGATAGGATGACTGCATCAGGATTTTGGAAATCATACCACATAAAGGGAGAGTCATAGGGAGCTTAGGAATAGATTCTGAGTTAAAAGCTTATGCTTGACAGTGAAAAAATTTGCTCTCCATTCCAATTGTCTCCCTGAAAAAGGGTGTATAGAAAGAATGGTGGACTTTGAGTTAGGTCCAGCTGAATTGAAACTTGCTATATTGTTCTGTGATCATGAGCACTTATGTCCCTGAACCTCTGTGAGGTTTTCTCATCAATAAAATAAAGGTAATATTTGTTATACCTATGGTAGATGAATATCAAATGAAATAATATGTGTATATATAGTGCTTTGCATGCCTTGAAGTGCAATATATATATCATTGATTTTCATTGTCATCATTCTTAGAGTTAGAGAGGTAGTATGGTGTCATGGATGAAGTAGGTGTGGTTTCATTCATTGTATTTATATCCCCAGCACATAATATAGTGCTTGATATGTAGTAGATGCTTAATAACGATAATATCATGTTATTTTTAAAGTGTAATGCTTTAAGGTTTGCAGAGTGTTTCACATATATTATCTTGTGACGCTCACAACCCTGTGAAGTAGTTGTTTATCTTATCCCCATTTTACAGAAGAGGATATTAAAGATAAGAGATGTTAAGTGGTTTGCTTTGGGTCATCTTGGTAAGTGTCTAAGGCAATGATGTTGAACCTTTTAGAGATGGAGTGCCAGCCCACCCCCACTTCACTCTCCACACCCCCCCAGAGTCCATGTGCCATGCCCCTCCCTACCACTGAGTGCTGGGCATGCCCCCCACCCTTACCCCACACAGGGGAGGGAGAAAGCTGGGCAGAGGGGCAGGTGAAGTGAAAAAATGTATCAGGCGTAGTGGAGATGGAAAGGGGAGCAGCTCCGCCCAAGTCCCTCTGCCTTTCTAGTAAACAAACTGGGTTGGGGATAGAGGGAGGGAGGGTGACTGGGTGCCCACGGAGAGCACCCTGCGTGCTATCTTTGGTACCTTTGCCATAGATTCACCATAACTGGTCTAAGATAGGATTTGATCTCAGGTCTTAATAAACACTTGATTGATTGATTGATGTGAATGTTGCCTCTGATATTTGGAAGTTGTTTAATTATGGGCAAATCACTTAGTCTTTCCATTCCTCAGGCAACTTTCTAAGAGTAAATAGGGTGTTTTAAAGGAAGTTCACATAGTTTCTTGATATAGGTAATGTTCTATCATGGTTATACTGCCAGATCATCTTGCAAAAATTGATTTAACCTATACCATTCCAGAAGTGTCTCTTTAGGAAATAGGAAAAACAAACCAATCCCAATCTCTAAACTCTGGAATTACCTATTTAATATTGTATATGTTTAACTACATAAAAATGCATTTTAAACAAAAATATCTCATACTCTTATCCTAAGTACATCTGGGAGTGTTTAGGAATGGAGAAACCTGACACTAAGTGGAAATAGACTTTATGGGCAGAGTGGCTTCAGCATGGTATATGCTGTATAATATGGTAATTAGTAATGGTAAAGGGAAGGGAGAACTTTATCAGGTTTTACAGCAGATAAGGATCAGGGGCACTACCATTACCAAAAAAAAAAAAAAAAAAAGAGGAGGAAGGTACCTTTGAAGGAGTGTGAACAAGATAGTCTGTAGCATGCTTTTAGGACAGGAAAACCAATAAGGGGTCCATGAAGGGTACAAAAGTATCAGTCCAAGTTACTAGTTATGGGGTAACACTGTTTCTTTTGTGTCAGGTATGAATGGCTGGATCCAAGCATTAAAAAAACAGAATGGTCCAGGGAGGAGGAAGAGAAGCTTTTGCACCTGGCCAAATTGATGCCGACCCAGTGGAGAACCATTGCCCCAATCATTGGACGAACAGCTGCGCAGTGCTTGGAACACTATGAATTTCTCCTGTGAGTGAGTCTTTGAAAAGAACATTCAAATTATACACAACTAATGTTGAAGAAAACTTTGGATTATTTCTTTTGATTTTAAACAGTTTAAAAACTGAATAAAAATAAAAGAACTAGTTAAAAGAAAGTTCCTAAATGGTTAAAATCAATATCAGTAGCCTTATAGTGTTTAGGTTTAAACCTGTTGTCTACAAACATGAATTGATCAGGAATATGAATTGTCTCAAATTTTAATTAGATTGAATAAAAATTAAACAGGAAAAAATAGCCTATGAAGTGTGTTTTCCATTGGTCCTTAAACTAGTTCTTTGAAGTTCTTTATTATTTACTTTATTAGTTGAAATCCAACTTGATTTCTGTAGTAACATATATATGTGCAAATCTCTAACTTCTCTTAAGGACATCTCAATCTCTAATGAGTTTTATAGAACCAGATTTTCAAAGCTATGAATACTTAACATGGCAGTATTTTTTTAAGCATATGAATGAAAATAAATTTCTCCTCAAAATTTCTTTGGCGATAGTAGGATTCTATCCATTTTTTAAGTGCATATATTCTATTTTTTTTTAAACCCTTACCTTCCATCTTGGAGTCATTACTGTGTGGAAGAGTGGTAAGGGTAGGCAATGGGGGTCAAGTGACTTGCCCAGGGTCACACAGCTGGGAGGTGTCTGAGGCCAGATTTGAACCTAGGATCTCCTGTCTCTAGGCTTGGCTCTCAATCCACTGAGCTACCCAGCTGCCCCCCCCCCCCCCATATTCTATTTTAATTCTTATTTTAGGAATCCGTTAACTCTGAATGGATACCTTAGAATCATAAAGGTGATATCCTCTGATAAGGGGAGAGAAGGAAGTTGTAAACAACAAAATAATTTTGAGGCTGAACTTTAGGTTATAACAATGTTCTGTCATACAGTTTATCATTTCAAACCTTATTTTCCTACTACTTTTCCAAAATGTAACTGGCTAGGTTAAGTAATCTCTTCATGATTTGTCCATATGTGGAATTGGGCCAAATGGCCTTTTAAACTATTTGAAGCTCCTAACAATGTGTCCTTGATCCTCTTGAAAGAGGGATACTATGACTACAAAAGGATTTTTACTTTAAAATCTAATGACCACACAGGTCACTTAACCCTTATTGCCTAGCCCTTACCACTCTTCTGCCTTAGAACCAATATATAATATTGATTCTAAGATAGAAGGTAAAGGTTTTAGAGAAAAAAAACAAACCCAAAAAACTAATGGCTACAGAGAAAGAAAACTTTAGATTAATCTCACTAATGAGTGTCAATGCAAAATTGTTTTGTTAGTTGAAATGCAACTTGATTTCTATAATAGCATATATGTTAAAATCTCTGATTTCTCTCAAGGACAAGGATAAAATCTTTTTAAGGGGCTAAAGAAACATATCCAGAAAATAATTCATTAAGAACCAGATGAATTCGTGCTAATAATGCAAGAATGGTTCAACATTAGGAAGATAATTAGCATAATTCATTGCCTACAAAATAAAGATAACAAAAACTGTGTTGTTTTTTTTTCCAGTAGATGCAGAAAAAGCCTTTTACAGCATTTTGGGGGCAGCTGGGTGGTTCAATGGATTGAGAGTCAGGCCTAGAGACCTAGGTTCAAATCTGGCCTCAGACACTTCTGAGCTGTGTGACCCTGGGCAAGTCACTTGACCCCCATTGCCTAGCCCTTACCACTCTTCTGCCTTGGAGCCAATACACAGAAGTTAAGGGTTTAAAAAAAAAAACAACCAAAAAACCAAAAACAAAACATAACATTTTAAATACCCTAAAAGACTTGGGTGTGGAGAAGAATTTTTTTTACTATGAAAAAAAATGTGTATTTTTACTATTTCTAATGTAGTAGAGAGGAAAATACTATGAATATAAGTTATGTAGACTTTAGCAAAGATTTAGCAAAATACATTATTTTTATAGAGAAGATGGAGAGATATGGATTATATGATCATTTAATTAAATCTAAGATTCAGAACTAGCTATATGGCTGAAAGGAATTATTGTTAATGATTCATTACCAACATGGCAGAAGGCATGAAGTGTTCCTGGCATGTGTTTTTACTCTGGCCTGTTCAACTTTTTCATCAGTTATTTGGAAAAAGGGATGTGTGATGATCAGATTTGTAGATGACACAAAGCTGTTAGGAATAGCTCACATTGGATGACAATCAGAATTCAAAAGGATCTTGACAGATTAGAACAGTGATGGGCAAACTGTTTAAAGAGGGGGCCAAAGGAAAGGAAATGCTCATTTGTCTGTTTCTAAGGCAACTCTTTCGAAGTTTCATTGTATTGTATCCTACTCATTGTATTCGTCAGATTAGGAATAATGTCAAGTGGCAGGATAGAACATTCAGGGGGCCCATAATTGGTCTTTCCTACCTGGATAGACAGGCCAGATTTCTTTGAGGGATTATAGCTTTCTAGAAGGTTCCAAAGTATTCTGGGGCTTAATATAATCTGTTGATTGACCATATGATAATTATCCATCATTTTTTTTGCAAGCTTTTTTACCTCTTTATATATTCTTATGTAGTATTACCTTTGGTAACTGTCTTTCTGTTTGGCAAATAAGTCAGAGATTTCTGGGCTTTTAAAAAATATTTTTGTCGTGGCACTTGTTTTACATTGATTGAACTTGTTTAAAATAATTATATTTGATTTCCATATTATTTGTTGTCCATTTCTTTTTTTTTTCATTTTAAACAACTTATCTAAATAGTTCCAGGGTTATCAGTCATAAAAAATATATATTTTTCATTATTTTTCTTGAAGTTTTTTTAAAACTACTTTTGATCTTAGCCGGCAAGTTCATGATCTGACTATCAAGATAGATGACTCAACTCTGATGGAAACTGATTTACATCAATAAGACATTTTTTCCTTTGAAATGTAATTTATTTTGTTCTTTCTGGTGTAATTCATTGCTTGCCAAATCCAATGCCTGTTGACTAATTGTTTGAAGAGAGTATTCATAATATAGAGGCATGAGACATTTCTGCAAATTTTAATTCTCTGGTCCCTCTCATTCCCTCTTCTTAAACTGTGCTTTTGCATTTATTGGTCCCATCTTCACCTTTTCCCATATTTACATTTAAGTTTCCAAGTGCTAGTGTGAATGTTGATTTGATTTGGAGGATTTTACCAAGTTCTTTGTAGAATTTATCTATCACTTAATCTTCTCAATTAATGTTAGTGCATATGGTGATCCTTTTTTCTCATTAGTATTGTAATATCTGATGACTAAATATACCATGAAGTAAAGTGCATATGGTGATCCTTTTTTTCTTATTAGTATTGTAATATTTGATGACTATACCATGAAGTAATGATTCTTGTTGACTTGCAGGCATATGAAAAAACTTACTCTGCCAGCTCCTTTCTTTATCTGTCTATTTAGCTGCAAATTCCTTTTTCTAGTTTCATTTACAGCAACAATCCCAAGATTGATATGATTCAGTTTCTCTAGGAATATGGCCATTGGTTGGTCATTGAACAAAGATCTCACATTTTAGGATATCAATAGGCAAATTAAAGTTTAATGATATTCTGAAAACTGTATGATTCTTAGCACATTCTACTTTGTTTTCTGCCCATCTACAACCATTTCTGCAGGAATGAAATGAGTCTGCCCAGGATTTTGAGGGCCATTTGTATAAGATTCTCTTTCTTTCTATTAAGAGTATCTTGCAGGTGTAACTGTTACTAGTTCAAAATGGCCATAGGACCACAATATAAAAGGTTACATCTTGAAAATTTTAGAGAAAGAGATCAGGGGTAGTTCAAAATGGGAAGGGCAAATTTTCATCTAAACAAGGGAGAGAGAACATAAAAGATAAACTAGAAAATCTTGACCTCAAAAAATTTAAAAAACCTTTACCTGTATAAAATCAATGAAAACAGGATTATAAGAGAAACTGGAAAATATTTGGAGCCTTTCATAGACAGAGAGGTCCGATAATCCAAATAATACAGGGACCTGACATTTTTGGAGCAAATGTGGCACAGGAGACAGAAGATGTTAAAGATCTCAGCTTTGAAGTAAAATGTTTTGTATTCCAATTTTTTCTGCTTTTATTTAGTAAAAGCACTAAGACCAATGAAGAGAGATAATTTTTCCTCCATAGACTTAATTTTGACTATTTCATAGAAAGAACCCTAAATCTGGGGTAGGTTTACATTTCTTATAATATAGGTAACTTGATGCCCTTTTTCCAGGGATAAAGCTGCCCAAAGAGACAATGAAGAAGAGACAGCAGATGATCCACGAAAACTTAAACCTGGAGAGATTGATCCAAATCCGGAAACAAAACCAGCTCGACCTGATCCGATTGATATGGACGAGGGTAAGAGTTTTATTGTGAGGAAATCAGTTTAACTTTAAATTGTTCAGACACTTCTTTATCTTTCCTCTTTGGGGTTTTTTCCTAACTTTTAGAACCGTTGGCAATTATTCTTTCTCTTTCTTCTTTAATAACTTTCCTTAATTGTTCCTCTTTTTTGTTTTCTTTCACAAATTAGTGACTTATCCAATTGTCTTCAAATGGATAGTACAAAATACCTTTGTAGTGGTTGTGGGGAAGAAATTATCATGGGGAGCCAGAATAGTTGTATTTTGTTCCTAATTCTACTATCAATGACTTAGGTTACCCTTGGGGAAGCTTAATTTTTCTGGGCCTCTATTTGCATGTGTATTTGACATTCAGAATACCTCATTTACCCCTGGGTTCTTGTGAGAATCAGATGAAATAGTATTTGCAAATACTTAGCACAGTGCGTGGAACATAGTGATATATAAATACTAGCTATTATTATTACATCACAAGGTTATTGTGAGAGTCAAATGAGAGGATAGATATGAAAATACTTTGAAAAAATTAAAATGTTACACAACTGCACTTAACTCTTCACAAATATATGAATCCTTAAATTTACTCAATAGCAGTTCACACGAGTAGTGCTGTTTTACTTTGAGGGCAGTCCTATAAAGAAAGGGATGATAATTTTAAAGGGAAAATTATACTTGAGGGGAAAAAGATAATTGTATCATGTTCTTTATTTTCACTAGCCATGCTGAATTGATGATGAAACTAAAAAGTTTTAAGTTTTTTGCTTCTCTATATGAGTATTAGGTATTTAATTTGTCTTTTTAAAAAAAGTTTATTTAGAAAGGACTAATCCTATAGGAGAGTTCAATAAATTTCATGCCAAGAGGAAATAATTCTTTGTACCACATGAATTCATAGTATCTTCTTTTTTTGAGGGAGTGTCATGAATGTTTTTTTTTTTTCTTCTGCAGATGAACTTGAAATGCTCTCAGAAGCTAGAGCCCGTCTGGCAAACACACAGGGAAAGAAGGCCAAGAGAAAAGCAAGAGAGAAACAATTGGAAGAAGCAAGGTCTGGTTTTCTTCACACTGAAAGTCTTTTGTTAACCAAGAGTCACAAATCCAATGAAAATATTGTGTTTCTTTTCATTGTTTGATGAATAATCAAGAACTGTTTATAATAATTTCTCATTGTTGTTTTCTAGTCTCATCGTCCTAATAATTTGAAGGTTTCCTAGTTTTTTCCTATTAAGTAAACAATATAGTTACAGAAATGGTGGGTTTTGGAGGGTATAGCATAAATAATGGTTTTTATTGCTTAGAATTTACTTTTTACTAGCTATTCATATAATATCCTAACATTGTTTCATAAACAGATAAGAAGATAATTTATAACTCATGGCTTTATGACTAGGAGATCATTGATATATAATGTTTTGACATGACTGCTAATTAACTGATTAGTATGAGGCACCATTGACATGTAGGGGAACTCTTCTACTATAGTCTACTCTAACCAAATTTTAGATTTTTCCTTGAATTTTATGGAAAAGCCTTTCCTTTTAATTCTAGAAGGAAAAGTATTTGCTCTTAATTTTTTTGTTTGGGACCAAGTGAGGGTTTCAGATTATATCCCAGTAAATCTTTTCTTTTCTTCACTTAGTGGATTTCTTTTGCTTATATCCATGGCTATTATCTATCCTAGTTGTCTGGTTACTTAAGAGAAAGTATTTGTTGTACAGGCTTACTCATTTAATTTGTTCTTTGGGCTCAGGTAGTTGAGTATCAGCTTCCTGATTATACAGCCATCCTTAATGGTCCCAAATTTAAGAGTGTTTTAAAACTTCTTCATTAATCCCTTCTCATGCACGATATTAGTATTTCAAAATTAATGTTTTAATGATTCTTATTTTTTTAAAGAAAAGGCAAAGTAGTTACATGAAAAAAATATTTGTCCATTTGTTTTTGCCATAAGTTATATACCCTGATGTAAATGTAAATAGAAAGCTAGTCATTCTATCTTACAAAGTTACAGCTCACTTTCCATTTTCTAATTTTTATCATTTTCCTATTCCTCAGGCGTCTTGCTGCCCTCCAAAAGAGAAGAGAACTTCGAGCAGCTGGCATAGAAATTCAGAAGAAAAGGAAAAAGAAGAGAGGAGTAGATTATAATGCAGAAATTCCATTTGAAAAAAAGCCTGCGCCAGGTTTTTATGACACATCTGAAGAAAATTATCAAGCACTTGATGCTGACTTTAGGAAGTTACGACAGCAAGATCTTGATGGAGAGTTAAGATCGTGAGTAACCTTTCTTTTTTTTTTTTACATTTTTATTTTAAACAGAACCATACAAAAAGGAGTCAGATATAAGGAGCAAAACCTTACATAAAACCATGAACCATTTAATAAATCAGAACCAAATGAATTCAGCAACAAAAAGAAAGCATTCTTTCTGTGTCCTTTCCAAATTTAATCAATCATGTTTGAAAACATATGCAATAATCTACATCCACAGTTATGTACTTCTCCACTTTCTTTTCTCTCTTTCTTTTTTTTTTAACCTTTACCTTCCTTTTTAGAATCAATATTGTGCACTGGTTATAAGGCAGAAGAGTAGTAAGGGCTAGGGCTAGGCAATGTGACTTGCCCAGGGTCCCACAGTTAAGAAGTATCTTGAGACCAGATTTGAACCTACACTCTCTCTAGGTCTGGCTCTCAATCCAGGAAGCTATCTAGCTGTGCCCTCTCCTTTTTCTTTATAAAAAAATTATCATTATCTTTTGTCATTATATTACTCTCATTTATAAACATCTCTTCCCTGCTCCTTTATCTAGCCAGCCATTCTTTGTAACAAAGAATAAAAGAAAGAGGAATACAAAAGCAGTTCAGCAAAACTAACCAACACATCACCTGGCCCTAACTGCATAGGTAGTATTCTATATCCCCTCTCTCTAACCTCTGCAATCAAGAGAGGGGTATACATTCAATTTTGTTTTTTATTCTTTCCATTTGCATTAATGTGCTCATGTATGTTTTTCTGGTTCTGCTTACTTCACTAAGTCTTCCCATTCTCTGAATTCTTCATAGTCATCATTTCTTATGCCACCACATTATATTTCTGTATCACAGCTTAATCATTCTCCAATTTATGGTTTACCCATTTTGTTTTCTTTTTTTTTTCCTTGCACAAAAAATACTGTTCACAATATGTTGGTGTTTATGGTTCTTTTCATCAGTGATGACTTGAGGTATGCTTGTGTTGAAGGACTTGGGTATTTTATTCACTTTATTTCTGTTTTCCAAATTGCTTTTTAGAATGTACCAATTTGCAGCCACATCCATTAGTACGTTAGGGTGCCTCTTTCCATAGCCCTTCTAGTGCTGGCTATTTTTAATCTTTTGTCATCTTTGCCAATTTGCTGAGTGTGAGGTAGAAAATCAGATTTGTTTTAATGTGCATTCAGTCAGGAAGTCAGTAAAACAGGTGTGGCAATGTTGGTGATACAAAAAAAAAGGCAAAAATTTGGATGTCAAGGGCTCACTTTTCTAATGAGAGAGACAATATGCAACTAATTATGTGTATACAGGATATATAAAACAATGTAAATAGAAGTTAAGCTCAGAGTCATTAGTATTGAGAGAGATCTGATTGAGATAGGCCTCCTCAGAAGTTGGTATTTGAACTGACTTACAGGAAATCAGGCAGTTGTTAGGAAGAAAAGCATTTCATGCATGAGAGACACTGCCAGTGAAAAGGCTTGCATATGAGAGATGAAGTGTATTCTCTGAGCAACAACAAATAGGCGCCTGGAGCTGGATTATGCAGTACATTGAGGAGAGTTAAGTGTAAGAACACTGAAAGGATAGAAATCTGCCAGGTTGTGTGAGTGGTTTCAGATGCCATGTTGGACATTTTATATTTAATTATGGAGATAATAAGCCAGTGGTAGTGGGGAATAACATGGTCTCAGGCCCGTGCTTTAGGAGAATCATTTAGTCAAATGAATAGAGGATGGATTGAAGAGGGGATAGACTTGAAGCAGGGAGATCAACCTGCAACCTATTATAATAGTTATAATTGTCATTATTAGTGATTTGGATAAGTCTTTCATATGGTTGTTAATAATTTTCAATTCTTTTGAGAACTATTTGTTCATATCCTACTACTTATCAGTTGGGGAATTTCTCTTTTATATTTGTGATATGCACACAAATATGTGTATATGCATATTTATACTGGTAAATGTATACATTGGATAGACCTTCCTTCAGAGATATTTGATGAAAAGGTTTTTCTGTTTTTCAAGTTTTTGATAGTTTTCCTTACAGTCTAGCTATACTGATTTTATTTCTGCAAAAGCATTTCATTTTTCTATAATTAGAGTTGTCAGTTTTATCTTTTGTGATCTCCTATATCCCATAACCTCCTGATCTTTTTTTAAAGTATCTCTTAGTTCCAGCTTGAATTTCTTCTTCTGATTTCTTTTTTTCAAGCATTATTTTTATTTGGTCTTGTGAATTTTCTTGTCATGGTTAATTCTTGCTTAAAACAATACATTTAAAGACAGCGTTGCATAATGGTTGGAAAACTGGCCTAGGAGCCAAGAAAACCTAGGTTCAAGTCCTACTTTTGTTTTTTTATTTTTAAAAAATTCTATTTAGAATATTTTTCCATGGTTCCATGATTCATGATTCCCTCCTGCATCCTAAGGCTGACAGGCAGTTCTACTGGGTTATACGTGTATCATTGTTCAAAACCTATTTCTATGTTATTCATATTTGCAATAGTGATCCTTTAACATCAAAACCTTAATCACATCCCTATCTCACTATGTGACCCAGGATATATTTTTCTTTTTCTTTCTTTTTTTTTTTTTAAACCCTTACTTTCCATCTTGGAGTCAATACTGTGTATTGGTTCCAAGGCAGAAGAATGGTAAGGGCTAGGCAATGGGGGGTCAAGTGACTTGCCCAGGGTCACCCAGCTGGGAAGTGTCTGAGGCCAGATTTGAACCTAGAACCTCCTATCTCTAGGCCTGGCTCTCAATCCACTGAGCTACCCAGCTGCCCCCCAGCATATATTTTTCTAATGCATTTCTGGTGCCACAGTTCTTTCTCTGGATGTGGCTAGTTTTCTTTCTCATAAGTCCCTCAGAATTGTCCTGGATCATTGCATTGCTTCTATTAGAGAAGTCCATTACATTCGATTTTACCACAGTGTATCAGTCTCTGTGTACAATGTTCTCCTGGTTCTGCTCCTTTCACTCTGCATCACTTCCTGGAGGTCATTCTAGCTCACATGGAATTCCTCCATTTCTTTATTCCTTTCAGCCCAATAGTATTCCATCATCAACAGATACCACCATTTATTCAGCTATTCCTCAATTGATGGACACCCCCTTATTTTCCCATCTTTTGCCACCACAAAGAGCATGGCTATAAATATTTTTGCATAAGTCTTTTTCCTTATTCTCTCTGGAGTACAAACCCAGCAATTGTATAGCTGGGTCAAAGGGTAGGCATTCATTTAAAGCCCTTTGCACATAGTTCCAAATTGCCCTCCAGAATGGTTGGATCAATTCATAACTCCACCAGCAATATATTAGTGTCCCAATTTTACCACATCTCCTCCAACAATTATCACTTTCCTTTGCTGTCATATTGGCCAGTCTGCTGGGTGTGAGGTAATACCTCAGAATTGTTTTAATTTGCATTTTTCTAATCAGAAGCGACTGAGAACACTTTTTTCATGTGTTATTGATAGTTTCGATTTCATCCTGTGAAAACCGCCTATTCATGTCCCTTAACCATTTGTTGATTGGGGAATGGCTTGACTTTTTGTAGTTTTGACTTAGTTCCTTATATATTTGGGAAATTAAACCTTTGTCAGAGAGTTTTGTTAAAAATGTTCTCCCAGTTTGTTGCTTTCCTTCTAATTTTGGTTCACGTCCTACTTCTGACATTTGTTGCTGATATGTGACTCCTGGGCCACTCTTTTAAGTCCATATGTTGCAGAATAGTTGTTGAAATGTATTCGTAAATGGATTTTTCTCCTCAGGAGTCAGTCATCTTCACCAACTAAATTATATCTCTAAACTCTCCTCCCTTCTAAAAAAATCCATTTGAACATATTTTTTTGGGACTATTCTTGCCTTGTGGAATTTTAGCTTTTTGAGTTACTTTATAATATAAAAAAAGTTTTTTTGGTGGCAACTTTTTAAAATTTTGTACATTTTCTGTTTTGGTTAATTTTTGTTTTCCAAAATAGGTAGGAGAGCTTATCTTTCTGGATTAGACTGTGAGGTCTTTGAGAAGAGAAAACTGTTTCTTGCCCTGGTATCTTTAGCTCTTAGCACAGGTGCTTAAGAAATGCTTGTTGACTTTATTTGACTAGATGTTTGAGAATGATTCATTTCAGGATGGAGGAGTTGTTCCTGGCTTTTTGACAAGTCTGCCAAACTTTTGGTATCACCATTCATTTGGGAAATTCCATAACTCCCTTTCCTCCCTCTTGTTTTCTCTCCCATACTTCATGACAGTGAAAAGGAAAGTAGAGATAGGAAGAAAGACAAACAACATTTGAAAAGAAAAAAGGAGTCTGATTTGCCGTCAGCTATTCTTCAAACCAGTGGAGTGTCAGAATTTACCAAAAAGAGAAGCAAATTAGTACTTCCTGCCCCTCAGGTAAATTGCAAAATGATTTTTTCATTATGTTAACTTTTGCATATTTGCAGCCTTAATGATAAATATCCAAAGTGGATGCTCCTTGAATTTTACCTATTTTTCTTTAATTATTGGATATTTTATTAAATTTGGAAGTTCCTGGAAAGGGATTGTGGAACTTCCTGTGATATGCTGTGCTACATAATCTTGTGGTGTCTGATGAGCCCTAGAAACATTGTACGATATTTGTTTGTTTCTAGCTAAGATCCCTGGAAAGGACAGTATCTGTGTTGGCTTCAGGTACTTCCAAGTGGACTTGGTTGATGCATGGAGCATGGCTAAACCTATGACATGAAGGAGACTTAGAATAAGATTCTCATCCTTGAGAAAATATTTTGCCTTTCTTCTGCCTTCATCTGATAAGGAAACTGAAGATGTGTTGTTATTTTGTGATTAAGGATAAAATTCCTTTTTTATAAAGCCAGTTTAGAATGAGGCAAAGGGGGCTGGGAGTCTGATTTGCCATCAGCTATTCTTCAAACCAGTGGAGTATCAAAATTTACCAAAAAGAGAAGTAAATTAGTACCTCCTGTTCCTCAGGTAAATTGCAAAATGATTTTTCATTGTAGTAATCTTGGTATATTTGCAGTCTTTATGATAGCTATCTAAAGTGGAAGCTCCCTGAATTTTACTTGTCTTTACTTTTTGGATATTTTGTTAATTTATTAAAATTGTGATTGGTGTGTCTAGGGTAAATAGATTAGCAGAAGCCTGAATACTTCAAGATAGTTTGGAATACTGGAAAGAGAACTAAAGTATTATTAATTTGCCATTGCAAGATTTTCTTTTAAATCTTGAGAATCAAGTGGGGGAAACACCCTCTCTTCCCCCCACCCCCTCCCCACACAGGGGACAAATTCTTTAAGCTTTCTGTCTTCTGAAGTTCCATCCAAGTCTAAATCTATGATCCTGTGTTCCTTCTTAAGGCAGTATCCAAAGTGAGTTACTCTTAGTAATGTTATTCATAATAATGAGCCTTTACCTGTAGTTCTTTTCTTCTAATACATGCAAATTTTAGTTTTGATGTATGATTTCTGGTAGTGAAAAATGGACTTCTATTTCTAAAGATTTTTTTAACCTAATATGGCCTGGTTTTTGTATATATTTTTTTTCATTTGATTAGGATTTAAAAAAATCCTATATTGACAAATTAATAATACTTTAGTTCTCTTTCCATCATTCCAGGCTACCTTTTCTTACTTAAGTTAATTGTAAAGACATCTGGATTTTAATGCTGTCTTAGCTACTTGGATAATTGGCCAAGTCATCTTATTTCTCTCAGTCTTAATTTTCCCATCTGTGAGATGAAAGAATTGGTGAACTAGATGTTTTTTGAATCCCTTCCAATTTTAAAATTTTATTTTTGAGTCTAAGTATATTAAGCATTTTGAGGACATTATGATTCGAACATTTTTAGAACTAAACATAAAAAAACCCATATTAAGTTTAGTAACTCAGTAAAATTTATATTAAAAAATTCACATAAACTCATAAATTTAAAATTATTTACAATTTTTTAAAAAAAGCATAATGATAAATTGGTAACAAAATAGTTTACTTCCACAGCAGCTTCTAGAACTAATCCTTGCAAATTTCAAGCTGTGTCAATTTTGGGACTAGAACAGTGCTTAGTTTGTTGATTACTTCATTTCAGATTTCAGATGCAGAACTTCAGGAAGTTGTGAAAGTTGGCCAGGCAAGCGAAATTGCACGTCAAACAGCAGAGGAATCTGGCATAATGAATTCTGCTTCCAGTACTCTTTTGTCTGAGTATAATGTCACTAATAATAGTATTGCTTTGAGGACACCCAAAACTCCAGCTGCCCAAGATCGAATCCTGCAGGTGAGTTGTTGGAATACATTGAACAAATATTTACCGTATACTCTGTAGGGTAACAATACAGGATATGTAGTTTTATGATATGAAATAGAATATATCTTAGTGTTGTTTTTTTAATCTGTTAGGGCAGATAGATGACTTGAGGTTGGTTTTTTGACATTGCAATTTAATAGACATTTGCCTCTTGTCTAATTAAAGGGAAAAGAAGATCATATATTTTAATTTCAAATTCAGTTTCTAAAAGAGAAACTGTTCCTTTTATCCATTTTACTTAAAAAGTATATCAGCTAAGCCTTTGGTTAACGGTATCTTTGAAATGATTACACTTATTTTAATACTTTAAAAATATCCATACTGTATTTTATCCAGTAGTTTTGGCTGACCATTTGTAGAGTTTGTGGCTTTGCAGAGGAGGGGCAATAGTGTTGGGAACATGGGCCAGGAGTTAGGAACCTTACATTCAATTCTTTTCCATTTTTTTTTTTTTTTAGTGGGATGACCCTCTGTGAAGTTACTTAGCCATTGAATCTTAGAAACATCTGTAAAGTTGGGGGTAAAATTTCTTTTAGTTATTGTGATGAATTGGTATGTGTACATTGATAGAAATGTGAGAAGAAAAAAATCATTGTTTCATAAATGATACTTTATAGCAGATCCTATCTTCAGTCATATTGTCATGTTGAGTCATTTAGCCATATTGAATAAGAGGTGTAGAGAATATGTTAAAAATTATTATTATTAAAAATAAGCATTTAATTGAGAACAAGACTTAGAACAGATTCTATCCTTAGAGATGTAACTGCAGCCAAGCAACTCATCTACTTGTGCTGTGATCATGTTTCTATTTGTAGATGATTTCATGCTGATTTCAGTGAATTTTGAATTACTACATTGAATTATTTTTACTTTTTTTTTAAACCCTTACCTTTTATCTTAGAATAAATACTAGTATTAGTTCTAAGGCAGAAAAGAAGTAAGGGCTAAGCAATGGGGTTAAATTATTTGCCTGGAGTCACCCAGCTAGGAAGTGGCTTGAGGCCAGATTTGAACCCAGGTCCTTGTGATTCCAGGCCTGGCTCTCTATCCACTGAGCCTTACACCTGCCCTATTATATTGAATTGTTAATGAGATCCATGTCCTCTCAAAAAGAGATGGGTTTACCAATCAACATAGGAAACTCAAGTGGAAAAAGAATGTATATATATTTCCTTCATTTTGGTGGCTTTATTGAATTTGTGTTATTTTTACAAAATGAAAGGTATAATGAAGAGCTTAGGGATTCTTATGTTTGCAAACCCCATAGACTTTTTTTTAACATTTAATAATTTTTATTTTTTAGAAAAGTTAACATGGTTACATGATTCATGCTCTTACTTTCCCCTTCACTCCCCTACCTCCCCTGCCATAGCTTATGCGCATTTCCATTGGTTTTAACCTCATAGACTCTTGAACTTCCCTTAAACTTTAGCTCAAGTGCTACCTCTTGTTGAAAACCTCTCTCAATCCTTGTATTTGTTAGTGCCCTCTGTCCAGACATTACTTTGTACATTTTTTATGTTTACTTTTTTATATATATGTTGTTTCCCCTAATTAAAAAGAAACTTCTTAAAGCATAGGCACAGATTTGTTTTTGTTTTGGTATCTGCATGGTAGCTAGTATAGAGTAAATAGTAAATACATATTGATTTGAATCGATTAAGCAACTTATACAGATTGCAAATTTATATCAAGCATGGTTATCTATAAAGTGAGAGTGGGTAGAGAATTATTAGGCTTGACAAAACTCTTAAAAATCTATCAATCCATCAGCATTTATTAAGAATCTTTTGGGGAGGGAAGAGCAGCTAGGTAATTCAGTGATTAGAGAGGCAGACCTGGATATGGGAGGTCCTGGGTTTAAATCTGGCTTCAGACCCCTCCTAGCTATGTGACTCTAGGCAAGTCACTTAATCCCCATTGCCTATCCTTTCTTCTACATTGGAATCAATGCTTAGTATCACTTTTAAGACAGAAAGTAAGGGTTTAAAAAAAAAAAGATTTTACTCAATGCCAGTCATTAATTGGTATGGGGTTACAAAGACAGAAATGATGTTCTTTACTTTCAAGGAGTTGCCTTCCTGTAGACATGCCTATAAGTATATGAAGAATCTATGCAAAATAAGTGGGAAGTCATTTTGGGAGAGAGGGCATACTAATTGCTGGATGATTCAGAAATGACTTTATGTCTAGGCTGGTCTTGAAGGAAAGAAGGGATTTTGAGAGGTAGAGGTGATAGGGAAGTGCTTTCCAGAAAGTGGGAACAGCCAGAACAAAGGCTTCTGGATGAGGACTGTTGAGTAACATAAAGAAGGCCACTTTGACTGGGCTGTAGAATTCATGTGGTAGTAAGTATATCACCTGTTTGACAGATGAGACAAGGAGTAGTATCACAAACAAAGCCAGAACCAAGAATAAAAGGTATATCTTCTGACTTAGTCTAAATTCGTGAGGACACTTGAATTCTTAATATGTTTACATCTTTACAAAGTGGACTTGCAGCAGGCATAAGGTTTTGGTTAATAGTTGTTATATATTAGGTCACAAAAGCATGACTTGAAGGATACATTTCTGAAGAGATATGTAGTAGATTGAAAGAAAATACTGAAATAGCCAACACTGCCACACTCCAGGATTCTTAATTTCTCTTTGTTTCAGGTAAGAAGAGTTTGATGGAATTGTTCATTTCAATAACAGTATTAACATGGTAGGCTGCAGCATATAAGCATCCCTTTTCTAATGGGTCTTCATATTGCCTAAAATGTCTGTCTGAAACATTCTTATTTAAACTTCTCATTAAATAGGAAGCACAGAACTTGATGGCTCTTACCAATGTTGACACCCCACTGAAAGGTGGTCTTAATACACCATTGCATGAGAGTGACTTCTCTGGTGTGACTCCACAACGACAGGTCATTCAGACGCCAAACACAGTCCTGTCCACCCCATTCAGGTACAGTAAACACACTACTGGACGAGTTTGTAATGGGAAAAAAATCCTTGTATCCTGGACAGTAGATTTGTTTGTTAATTTATTGAGAATGAAAAGGACTCCATTTAGCTTCCAT
Organism: Gracilinanus agilis; assembly: GCF_016433145.1. NCBI lineage: Eukaryota > Metazoa > Chordata > Mammalia > Didelphimorphia > Didelphidae > Gracilinanus > Gracilinanus agilis. Next base: position 274,164,032 of record NC_058133.1, on the reverse strand, counting down.
CTTCCCTGTTTTCTGTATTTACTGGAATGCATAAACAATTCCCCAGAGTTTAGTTCCAGAATATTTTTTTCCTGCTCTTGAACTACTTTCTTTTTCTAAAGTGGAGGAATTGTTTGGTGAATTACACCAAAAAAACACACATCTCTGGAGCTTTATCATAGATTGAAATGCTTCTCTAACAACAATACTGGGAGGTGGGTAGTGCAAGGATCCTTGCTCCCATTTTACAGATTGGGAATTCTTTTTTTTGAACCCGTATTTTCTGTCTTAGAATCAATACTGAATATTGGTTCCAAGGCAGAAGAGTAGTAAGGTCTAGGCAATTGGGGTCAAGTGACTTGCTCAGGGTCACATAGCTAGAAAGTATCTGAGACCAGATTTGAACCCAGGCTTAGCTCTTTATCTACTTAGCTACTTAGTTGCCCCTAGATTGGGAATTCTGAAACTCAGAGGGGTGAGTTGTCTATGATCATGTAGCTACTTAATGTTAGAGTAAGTAGCACATTTCTGAGAACATGAGTTATTCTTTTAAGAGAGGAAAAATTCAGGGAAAGATTGTAGAGCTAAGTTTGTGTTCTTTCATTTATTTATTTATGGAAAGCCCTTACCTTCCGTCTTGGAATCAATACTGTGTATTGGCTCCAAGGCAGAAGAGTGATAAGGGTAGGCAATGGGGGTTAAGTGACTTGCCCAGGGTCACATAGCTGGGAAGTGTCTGAGGCCAGATTTGAACCTAGGACCTCCTGTCTCTAGCCTGGGTCTCAATCCACTGAGCTACCCAGCTGCCCCCAGTTTGTGTACTTTTAAAAGGAGTTTGAACCTAATGTTCATTAAAGTTGCTTTTAAGAATTGGTTTGACCATTCTGAATATTTGCCACACTACCAGCTGCTTGATGTAAGAAAATTAACTTAGTAAGATAATCAAATTTTACAAACACACAATTGTATCCTAACCCTAGGTTTAAGGATCAGACCTATGATTTCATTAATCAGGGAACTCCCACTAATTAAGATCAGCATCTTTTCTTTTCTTTATATTCTTAGGTTGTTGCTTAGAACCTTGAGGGTTTAAATGACTTGGCCTTGCCATGCAAACCATAGGTATCAGAAATAGTACTTGAATTCAGTTCTTTGTAATGTCTCTAAGCCAGCTCTCTTTTGATTATATTATGCTGCCTCTTAGATAACTTGCATCAACTTTTTATGAAAGATTTGGAAGAAAAAAAATCCCTCCTTTCATATATGAATGTTTTGTCTCCCCAGCTAAAGATTGTAAGGCAGTAATAATAGCCTCATCTTTAGGGAATGTGAAGTTTGCTGCCAGAGACCTGTAAAGTTGTATTTTGGGGGTAACTGTTAGCATAAATCTTCCTTTCTCTTTGTTTCATAATTAGCATGTTGTTAATGTCAAGACTTTACTAATGATAATAAAGTTTAAAGATGGAAATAGTAATTTTAATCATGTAATTCAAGTCTTTATTTCCTTTATTTTTCTGTAAGTCTGGATTGTCCCTGAGAAGGAAAACTTGAATTTTGTACATCTTGATGTTTCTCTCTTCTCTCCTTTTCCTTATGAAATAGTATATATGGGAAAAGAACTTTGAAAGCACTACAAATGTGAGGTTGTGGTATTACTTGTGTTTTTAAATTTTGCCAGGACTCCTTCTCATGGAGCTGAAGGGTTGACTCCTCGAGGTGGGATGACTCCTAAACCAGTTGTTGGCACTACTCCAGGAAGAACCCCTCTAAGGGACAAACTAAACATAAATCCTGAAGAGGGACTGGCAGATTACAATGACCCCTCATATGTGAAACAGATGGTAAGAAACAAACATAGATTCCATTTTCAACTTTTAAAAATTTTACTTCTTCCATCTTTTCTGTCATCTTTTATCATCTGCTGTTTGTAAAGTTTAAGATTTTGGATAAGCTTGTAAAATAGAACCTTTTTCTTTTCCCCAAATCTTGTTAAATAGATTTCAAAATCTACATTTAGAAATCAGAAAAAAGTAGTTAGTGAACCATGGACATACTAATTTTTTTTTTAACTTCAGTAGTACAACAAATGCTTCTGGATAATGATATACCTTCTTCTTGGTTGGATTTCACTCTGCCTTTTGTCCATTTTTTTTTTTTTTAACTCTTTCATCTTAGAATCAGTACTGTGTATTGGTTCCAAGGCAGAAGAGTGGGAAGGTCTAAGCAGTGGGAGCAAGTAACTTGCCCAGAGTCACACAGCTAGGAAGTGTCTAAGGTTAAATTTGAATCCAGGCTACCCTGACTCCAGGCCTGCGGCTCTACCTATTGTACCACCTAGCTGCCTCCACCCCCACTCCCCCGACCCCAAAGCCCCTACTTGTCCATGATATTCTTGACTGATAGTTTTGTTTAAATTTGTATTCTTGTCTTCTTATTTCTGTTATATATTTGTTGTTTTTCTTGGTTTTTAATACTTTTAGGAAGAGACCCAATCTTGATATGATTTTATCCCAAATGATGGGTTGTATTATCTTAATATTTACTGACAAGATCTTTGATGTATTTTTGGTTGCTTTGTGAAATGCTGTGCAGAAATTTTAAAAGCTAGAGGCTCTGTTTTGGGGATGCAGAATAACCTATTTCATATTTCATATCTCATATCTCATCTCTCATCTTTTGCATTCCTTGTTCTCTTATTGCCAACTTGTTCTGCCAAGCCTCAGCCTTGGATTACTATTACCATCCTCTGCTTTCACTCCTACACATGTCCTGCTGATCAAAGCTGGAGAAAATCATGAAATGCTGATGACTGTATTCACTTCAAATTTATGTTACATCACTTCAACTGGGCATTCAACTGGCTAGGCAATCCTTTTATACATCCCTAGTTAATTTATGATCCCATTTGCCACAGGAGCTCTTCCAAACCTTTTCATCTCTCCTCAGTCTTTCCATAGCTCTCCTCTCCTTCCCCTCTCAGCTGAGAATATTGCCCATATTTCTATTTGCGGCCATTCAATAAGAGTTCCCTTTTCTCCCCTCATCTCATTTCACATCACCAAGATACCTTCTCTTCTCATTTACCCATTTCATATTAAGAGGTACCCTTTTCCTTGCCAAGCCAAATTTTCTACATGCACAGGTGATTTCATTCCATCCCATCTTCTTCAGGTTGCTCTCTCATTAACTGGACAATCTAGCTTCTGACCTGATTCAACTGAAATGTTCTCTTCAACATTATTAATGATCTTTTAATTGCCAGCTGTAATCTTCTCTGTAGCCTTTGACCCTGTTGATCACTCTTTTCTTGATACTCTTTTTTTCCCTCTAGGTTTTTGGGACATCATTCTCTCCTGGTTCTCTTCCTACCTATCTGATTATTCCTTCTTGGTCTCCTTTGCTGGCTCTTCATCCAGGTCAGTCTGCTAACCATGGGTGTCCCACAGGCTGCTATTCTGGACCCTCTTTTCCTCTATATTATTTCACTTGGTAATCTCATCAATTTCTACGCATTTAATGATCATTCTATATAGTTGATTCTCAAATCTGCTTATCCAGTCCTAATCTCTCTGTTGACTTCCATTCTTGTACCTCTAACTGCGTATTGGACATTTTAAAAGAAACTGATAATATCCAAAACTGAACTTATCTGGAAAAAAAAATTAACTTATGGAAACCCCAAATCCTCCCCTCTTCCTAATTTCCTGATTACTGTTGAGGTTACCTCTATGTTCTTAGTCCCTCAAGCTCACAGCCTTGGAATCATCTTTGATTTCTCACTCTCTTTCACTTCTTATATTCAATCTGTTGCTAAGGCCTTTGTAATATTACTCAAGTGTATCTTCTCTACTCTTGACTCTGGCCACCATTGTGGCACAGGTCCTCACTTACCTTACATCTGGACTATTATAATAGCCTACTAGTGGGCCTGCCTGCCTCAAGTCTCTCCCCAGTCTTGTCCATCTACTTAGATGTCAAAGTGGTGAGTAAACTCCAGAATAAACTCCTAGGATCAAATATAAGTCCTCTCTTTGGCATTCAATGGCCTTCATATCCTGGCATACCTCTCTAACTCCCCACCTTTCTTAAACTTCCTCCCCAAACCTTTACCCTTCTTTTTTTTTTTTTTTTTTTTTTTTTTTTTAATTTTAAACCCTTAACTTCTGTGTATTGGCTCCTAGGCAGAAGAGTGGCCAGGGTAGGCAATGGGGGTCAAGTGACTTGCCCAGGGTCACACAGCTGAGAAGTGTCTGAGACCAGATTTGAACCTAGGACCTCCCATCTCTAGGCTTGGTTCTCAATCTACTGAGCTACCCAGCTGCCCCACTTTACCCCTCTTAAACATCCCTCTCTCTCCCCCCCAGTGATCCTATGACATTGGCTTCCATGTTATTTCTCACAAAACTCCACTTCCCCACTCCAAGCATTTTCATTGTCTGTGGGAATGCTCTTCCTTCTCATCTAGGCATCCTGGCTTCCTTAGATTCTCCCACCTACAATCCCCTTTTAATTCTAGTTTCTTAAACTTGTCAGTTATTTCCAGCTTTTCCTGTGTATAGCTTGTTTGTACATAGTAGCTTGTGCGTTGTCTCCCCTGTTAGATTATAAGCTCCTTCTAGTAATATCAGATTCAAAATTCAAAGGTTTCACTTTTTTTTAAAACCATGCCTTCCCTTTTAGCATCATTACTGTATATTGGTTTTAAGGCAGTAGAGCAGTAAGAGCTAGGTAATGGGGGTTAAGTGACTTGCCCAGGATCACACAGCTGAGAAGTGTCTGAGGCCACATTCGAACTCAGGACCTCCTGTCTCTAGGCCTGGCTCTCAATCCACTGAGCCATCTAGCTGCCCCTCTGATATGTTTCACAATTGACAGGTCCCCCTGTATAGCATGATAGTACTGTAGAAGACAATGCTCTATTGTATTCTTTGCACTATATGCTGCCCCTGAACTGTGATTGTACCCCAAAGCTGTCTTGGACTCCCTCTTGTCTCCTTCCCTTTTTCCTCTCTCTGATAGTTTCATTTGGTGACCTCTTTAGCTCCCAAGGGTTCCATTATTATCTCCTTACAGATGACATCCAGTCCCAGCCTCTTCCCTGAGCCATCATCAACAGCCAGTTGAGCATTTTGAACTGGATGTCTCTTAGGTACCTCAAACAACAGAACTTATAATCCCCCCCCCCCCCAAATCTATTCCTTTTTAGAATTTTGTGATATCTGTTGAGGGCACTATAATCTTTCAAACAAGTTTGCAATCTTTTAATCATCCTCGACTCTTTACTCTTCTTCATCTTGTGTAGCCTGTCAGTTGCCAAGTCTTGTCTATTTTATCTCCACGCCATCGCTCACATTTGTCTTCTTTCTACTAACATAGCCACCATCCTATTTTAGGCCTTTACCTTTACCACTTCTCCCCTTGCTATTGGAGTCACTCCTAATTCTTCTTTCTACCGTATAAGTCTGTTTTCTCTAGTTTATCTTCCAATGAAGCAAGCATTTATTATGTTACAGGCACTAGGGAGTCACTTGATTTTATATTATAGGAGAGTATGGAAAGACTTTAAACAGTGAGGCCTTTTAGGAGGCTGTTGTTGTTCCGGTGATAGGGGCCTGAACAGCTGCCAAAGTATCATTCCTAAATATTGAGTCTGATCATGTTAGCTCCCTCCCTAGTAAACTAATGGCTTTTTGTTGCATTAAGATCAAATATACCTCCTTTGTCTGGAATGTAAGCTTTTTACCACCTGGTCTTCACCTCTCTTTTGAGTTTTAATTGGGGTAGGTAGGTGGTACAGTGGATGGATAGTGTGTCGGACTTGGAATCAGGAAGACTCATCTTCCTGAGTACAAATCTGACCTCAGACACAAGCTGTTTGATCCTGGACAAGACATTTAACCTTGTTTGCTTTAGTTTCCTCATCTCTAAAATGAGCTGGAGAAGGAAATGGCAAACCACTCCAGTATCTTCACTAAGAAACCTCAAGTGGGGTCACAAAATTGTTGGACATAAGTGAAATCAATGACCAACAACAAATACATTGTTTCCTTTCGTACACTCCTTCCTTAGTTGAACCAAATTGTCCTTATTGATGTTTTTTGATACATATCTGAGATGACTGTGCCTTTAAAATAGTGGTTTCCTTCTGTGCCTCCCCTGCTTCACCACCTCCCTGACCCCAGTCTGGAATGACCTTTCGCCTTGCCTTTTAGTAATTTTCTTCAATTTTCAATTTCTAATTTTCTTCGAAACTCAGTTCAGGTGCTGCCTTTTACATGCGGTCTTTATTAATTTCCTAGGCTGCTGGTAAATGTCTTCCCAAATTACTTTGTATTTATATTTATTTTTGTGTATACACACATATACACATTGTTTCTCTTGATAAAATGTATACTTGTGGACTGTTTCATTTTTGTTTTTTATCTTTAACACCAGGCCAGATATTAGTAGGTGCTTAATAAAAGCTTATTGATTGGGGGCAGCTGGGTAGCTCAGTGGATTGAGAGCCATGCCTAGAGACGGGAGGTCCTAGGTTCAAATCCGGCCTCAGACACTTCCCAGCTGTGTGACCCTGGGCAAGTCACTTGACCCCCATTGCTTACCCTTACCACTCTTCCACCTGTAAGTCAATACACAGAAGTTAAAGGTTTAAAATTGGAAAAAAAAAAGCTTATTGATTGACAGTGCTAATTAATCTTAACTTTTCATTGATCAAGCAATTATTTACTATTTTGTTGCATTTGTCACTTATTAGTATTTACAAATTAATATTTATTTAATACTAGTATTTGTAAATTTTATTTGTATGTGATCCTTGTTCCCTTCCAAATATTTAACTGCCACGTTTGACTTTTGGTTGTTTTTGAATCTGAAATATGTGGGGACAGCTGGGTGGCTCAGTGGATTGAGAGTCAGGCCCAGAGATGGGAGGTCCTGGGTTCAAATTTGGCCTCAGATACTTATTAGTTGTGTGACCCTGGGCAAGTCACTTAATCCCCATTGCCTAGCCCCTCCCACTCTTCTGCCTTAGAACCAATACCCAGTATTGATTGCAAGATAGAAGATAAGGGTTAAAAAAAAAAAAGAATCTGAACTATGTTCTACAGCTTAAAATATATTGGTCTTGAAGTTTTTTTTTTTACCTTTTTATAGAATAGTTATTTCCAGCCTTTATAGTACAGTACTCTAGGGTATCTTCATTAATTTCCTTCATTAATAGTGGCAAGAATGTCTAATTTGAAATCAGGAGACATGGGACTCTAATCCCAGTTCCAACTTTTAGTATTTTTTGGTTATGGACAAATCTGTTGACATTTCTTAGTCTTATTATTTCTTGTATAAAATGATAATAAAAATACTTCATACTATGTATGCCTTCAGTTGTTGTGAGTTTAACAGTGTTGACTTAAATATATCTTAAAATCTGATTATGAACTGTGTAGCACTTTTAGAGGAGAAGAAATACAAAAACAAGGACAACTTAACTAAGGATCTCTTTACTAAGATATTGGAAATTCCTACTCATTGAGTAAACATTGAGCTAATAATTCTGTTTGGAGAAACTCACTTTGAATCTGATTGTTATTGATCCATGTGTGACTTCAAAGGCCTCATTTATTTTCTACAGGAAAGAGAATCTCGTGAGCATCTCCGTTTAGGGTTGATGGGCCTTCCAGCTCCTAAGAATGACTTTGAGATTGTTCTACCAGAAAATGCTGAGAAGGAACTAGAAGACCGAGAGATTGATGAAACTTATGTAGAAGATGCTGCTGATGTAGATGCTCGAAAGCAGGTAATATTTAAGAAAACAGAGCTTGTGGCTTACATTCCCTAGGTTAGGAAATCCCTTCAACCTTGTTAGATAACTGGGTTTTATCCTTTTCTGCAGGAAGTTTGGAAGGGAGTGAAAATAATAGAAAATCATACCTTGTCTTTGTTTTATGGGATTTCAGATGGTCTAGTTCTATAATGAATTTCTTTATTTACTTTGATGTATATTCTCTCATTTTAGAAACTGAAATGAATTTATTTCAGTGGTATTTTGTTCACACTTTCTCTCTTAAGGAATGGCATTTCGATTTGAGTTGGCATTGGAGATGTGGCTTAATTCTTGTGACTTTATTGTTTCAAGAGAAAATGCTGATTTATTTGAAGATTTTTTTGAGGTGAAAGAGAAGAGGACAATGGAAATGATTGAGTCTATTTCCTGGAAGAATAGGGTCGTTTCTTTCCCTCCCCCCCCTTTTCAGGAAAGGAAAGCATGTTTAATAGATGGAAGACTCAGTGTAGTTTAGGAAATGTTCTAGGCAATGGAAACACATTCTTAGTGTCAAAAATGTGGAACATATATGAGTTGTTATTTGCTTTGTTATCTCAAGAAAAATGGTAGGGATTTCCTTACTTCAAATTTAGAATATTTTCTACATCTTTAGAGATTGGAAGCAAAAGTAAATATATCTCTTTAACAGGCGATACTTTTCAATTCACATTTATTAGGAAATGTCAGATTATTGTGTATTTGAATTAATGGGCATTTAAAAATATTCTAGGCTATCCGAGATGCAGAACGTGTAAAAGAATTAAAACGAATGCACAAAGCTGTTCAGAAGGATCTGCCAAGACCTTCAGAAGTAAGAATTTCAAAGTACTTGAATCTTTCTTTCTTCCTAATTTTCCTATTTCTTTTGAGGATACATATCCATCATTTTTTGAATTATCCAGGTTTCTCAACTTTGGAACCATCCTTGACTCTCTTCCTTTCTCTTACATCTCATATCTAGTCAGTTGCCAAGTTGTGATTTTTTTTCCTCAATAAATTTTAAGTCTTTCTCCTTCTTTCCTCTCACACTATAACAATCTGAGTTCAGGCTTTCATGGCTCTCCCGAGCTATTGCTAGAGCCTCCTAATTAGTCTCTCTAAATCCAGTCTCCTTTCTAATCCTTCCTCTACCCAACTACCAGCTGGATATTCTTTAAGTACAGGCCGCTACAATGGTTCCTTCTTGTCTCTAGGACCAAATATAGACTCCTCTGTCTTTGAAGACCCCCTCACAGGCCTACCCTTCCAGGCTTGTTGCACAGTGCTGCCTTTTTAGCCACACTGACCTAGGTGCTGCTCCTTGTGCACAGCCTTCCAGCTCTCATCTCTTTTCCCTTGTGCATATTGACCTTCCTCACCTGTGCCTTGTAGAATCCTTATTTCTTTCAAAACTCATTTCTGATGCTGACTTTCATGGGATTGCTGTAATTGCTACTCTCTGTCCTCCCTAGGAAATTACTTGGTATTTAATTTGAATATATTTTGTAATAAATTTTCGTTGTACATATTTTCCTCCAAGAGAATATAAGCTCTAGAAAAAACTTGATATTTACTTATCTTTTCTATTTATTTTGACCCTTACCTTCTGTCTTTTTTTCCCCCCTAATCTATACCATCTGTCTTAGAATCAACACTGTGTATTGGTTCCAAGGTAGAAGAGAAGTTAGGGCTGGGCAATGAGGGTTAAATGACTTGCCCAGGGTCACATAGCTAGGAAGTGTCCAAGGGCAGATTTGAACCCAGGACCTCTAGGTCTCTAGGCCTGGCTCTCTATTTATTAAGCCACCTAGCTGCCCTTGTTGATATTTATTTTGTATTAAATATTCTATATACATGTCGTTTTCTCCCAAGAGAGTATAAGTTCCTTGAGGGTAAGACAGTATTTCATCCTATGTCTTTATAACTCTAGTGCTTACACAGTACTTAATGAACAGTAGATGCTTAACACTTGTCGAATGAATTAATAATAAGTTTTAATGGAAATGTCGACCCCTTTTACACAATTTAAGCTTTTACATGGCCCATATGGTTTTATCTATTTTCATATATGTTATTGCATCTTTGAATTTTTGTATTTTAGGTGCTCATCAGCTTAGTTTTATAATGTTTCAGTGGTGTTTAGAAATTATTCATTCAAGTAAAGAAATGCTTTCACATTTGAAAGCATTTGTTGCTTGATTTATACTAGAACAGTAGCAGATTAATATTCCTTTATAAAATTGCTCAGTATTTGGGATTTGACTTTGTTTAGTGATTTTATTCCTTTAACTTTAACTTTTAGGTAAATGAAACTATTCTAAGACCTTTAAATGTAGAACCACCACTAACAGACCTACAGAAAAGTGAAGAACTAATTAAAAAAGAAATGATCACTATGCTTCATTATGATCTTCTGCATCATCCTTATGGAGAACAAGCTGGAAATAAAAAAGGAAAACCTCTAGGATTTGGAAGTAATAGTACTGAGCATATAACTTACCTAGAACACAACCCCTATGAAAAATTCTCCAAAGATGAACTAAAGAAGGTATGGTTTAACTAGAATATTTTAATATTAGGGATACATATTCTATTTTGTGTCTCATGGATGAATTTTGGTCATTTCCCCACACTGACCAATAATGGAAGAATTCATTCATACCTTATGTGTTTTTATAAGCATTAAGAGAAAGTTGTTTTAGGTTGTTTGTTAGTCATGATTATATTTGGGAACTTTTTTTGTCTGATTGTTATTATCCTATTCCTTGTTAAAATAAAAGAGGGCTACAGAATTGGGCCCATGTTCCTTAAACCTTTTTTTTTTTACACTAAGTTCTAATGGTTGAGGAGATGAGGAAACTTAGATGTTCTCACAAAATGTAAGAAAACCTGCTGTCTTTGAGAATAACATTTTTAGTAGATAAAAAAATGACTAGGTTGGCATGATTTTCAAATTTTGGACCTTGCTAATCTGGTGACTAAGAGATTGCCATGATGGCATAGCTGTGTTTTCCTTCATGGCTACCATTGGTTATTGGGCTTTAATGATGCTACTTCTTGATTTTCTTTTTTCTTTAAAATTTTTAAAAAATTACTTTTTTCCTTTTTATAAATCCTTACCTTCCATCTTAGAATCAATATTATGTATTGGTTCTAAGACAGAAGAGCAGGAAGGGCTAGGCAATGGGGGTTAGGTGACTTGCCCAGAGTCATACAGCTAGGAAATGTTTGAGGTCCCATTTGAACCAAGGACCTCCTGTCTCTAGGTCTGGCTCTCAATCCACTGAGCCACTTAGCTACCTTTTAATTCTTACTTAATAAGACCTCACTAAATCATAGTGATGGGGAAGGTAAGCATAGAAAAATATTCTTTAGCTCATTCCTTACTAATTCAGAGGTTTTGTAATTTAACCAATTCAAATTTCTCTATCCATTTTGAAGAGAAAATTAAAGACCAGAACATTGTCTTTCTTGTATAAATCTTGTCTATTTTTCCCTTTCCCCTAATTATATATTTTTTCCTTAATCTTTTTTTTTCTGATTTGAGATAGTAGCCATTATTAGGAGTAGCAGCTTTTCAAAGTGACTAAGAAAATTCAATCAGTTTCATAGCTGAAGAAAGACGATACTAGCCAAAAAAGCATTTCCCCTAATGTTTATTGTTTACTGGTAGTTTGCTGATTGTTAATGCTAGTTACCTTTGAAAATACTCCCCAAATCTGTGGTGAAACAGTGGACCATATAGCTCATGCTACATTTATATTGAACCTTCTTTCTCTAGGCCTGGAGTATTTAAGCTTTAGGTGCTATTTGTACCTCGGAAAGAAATTCTAAATTTTAAACACTTCCTTTCAATCACCCTGCAGATAAGCTTTCTTTTCTTTCTCTCTTTAGTTACAAACATCTTGTCACAGAATCTTTCCTTATAATTACTTAAAGTGAAAAGGTTTAAGTGGCATTCTAAGTATAGATTTAGACCAAGGAAGGGAGAAACCTTATGAGAATTAGTCTAGTTAATTTTGCCTTTAATGTCATTTTACTTTGATTCCCTTATTTTTGGTAAATGGGGATGAGATTTGGATCAGAAATCCAGTGCTTACTTAATTTCCCCTCATTTTAGTGTGGGAGTCATAAAAAGGGAAGAGAAGAAATAAATTATGTAGACCAATATAACTTTGGCTAATAGTGTTGAATAGTAGAGGTTTTTAGGGAGAAGGAGTTATATCTTTTACACACTTTTCAATAGTATAATTAGTTATGATATAATATGTTTTAGTGAAAATAGAATATTAAAATTATCTAGTCCAACCTACCAGTTTTCTAGGTAAGGGAGCTGAAGTTTTGAAAGGTTGTGACTGCTCCATTCACGCAGCTTCTTAAGAGACACAGCAAGGACTAGAACCTGCTGCTGTTTAGAACTGTTGCTGCTAGAACTGACTTCTTCTAACTACTTGGAATCCTATGATTCCTTCCCCCCACCCCCACTCCCATCCCCCCCCCCACATTACTTCTCTAGTGTTTCTGAGACTATTTGTTTTCAGAGTAGCTTAGATCATTTTTCTTTGTACTTCTTTAGTAATCTTAATCTTTATAGATTATGTGGTAAATTTGAGCCTCTGTGCTAGTTAGCAGAAAAGCTAAATGCTGAGTTTTCTTTTTTTTTAAACCATATATACAAAAAAAAAAAACAAAAAAACTAAAAAAAAACACATATAATATTAGGGACAATTTCAACACAAAATCATGGAAAAAGCACCTCATAGCCCAGCCTGAATAGAAATTCTTTTGAAAACATTAGTCTATAAGCATCATTTTATTGTTCAGTTTCTAGACTACCAAACTGTATTATCCTTTAGCTCACACCTCTCCATTTTGTCCACAGGGATTTTATGAGATTTTTCAAGTGTCTGTGGCAGTTCCATAGTCCACTAATCTAGTATAATGCAAAACAAAGGGAAAAAATTTTCTCTTGGCTACTTTGATCTCGTCCATTTCTGAACCCCTGTAATACTTATATGACAAAACATAGCATAAATTGCATTGTTTCTTTATCTAATTTAGTTAAACAAATTCAGCATATTTATTTAGCATCTACTATGCGTAATCCACTAAGAGTATAGTGGGAGATAATGATAAATAGTTCATGCCTTTGTGAAGCTGTAAAATGTAATTGGATGGAAAAGACATAGTCTCATAGATGTAGAACTCAAAAGTCCCTCTGAGATCATTTAGTCTAACCTTTTCCCAGCATACCTTCATATCCTTAATTTATAGATGAGACAACTTGAGACTTGTCCAAGGTCATATGATAGTAAGGATCAGGGCTGTGATTTGAATTCAGCTTTTCTGATTCCAGAGCTAATGTTCTTTTCACTATATCATAAGCACAGAAAACTGTGGTATAAAATGAGAGGAAGTTTTATTCATGAGAGAGTTATATAAAGTGCTATGTGAATTCAAAAGAGAATAATGACTTTAATATGGAGGGATCAGGTGAACCTTTTGGCAAAGATGGTATTTGAGCAGGGCTTTTAAAGAATGGGTAAGGTGGGGAGGGCAGCTAGGTGGCTCAGTATAATGAGAGCCGGGAGGACCTGAGTTCAAATCTGGCCTCAGGTACTTCCTAGTTGTGTGATAGTGGGCAAGCCACTTAATCCCAAATGCCTAATCCTTATTGCTCTTCCTTGGAGCCAGTATATAGTGTTGATTCCAAGATGGAAGGTAAGGATTGTTTGTTTTTTTTTTAATTAGAAAAAAAAAAAGAGAATGAGTAAATACAGTGGGGAGAGCTGTGGAAAGAAATGGAATGAATAATATCATGTCTGGGTAAATAGTAGGTAGGCTAGTCAGAAAACTTCATTGTGAATCCTGGCTTGCTCTATTTTTCATTGTGTGACTTTGGGCAAGCTGTGTCACTCTGGACCTTTCCTTTTGAATAAAATGAAAGTTTGGAATTGGATGATCTCTAAAGGTCTTTTTGGCTTAACGTCTTAAGAGCTCTACATCGCTTATCACATTGTTATAAAATAGTTAAATCTGGAAAAACCTCTTAAAAATGAAATAATTTTTTTCTTTTTATGTCCTTTTTTTATGTTAAATTTTATTTTAAAAAATGAACAAAAATTGATTCTTATCCCTAATTGCAAAAAGAAAAAAACCCAAAATCTTTATAATAGATATGCATAATCAAGCAAAACATTTCCCTTTTGACCATTTCCAAAAATATATGTCCCATTCTGAACCTTTGTGTCAGGAGGGTGGATATTCTGCTTCACCAATATCATGGCTGGTGATTATGTTGTTCAGAGTTACTGTTCTTTTGAAGTTGTTTTTAGAGTGCTGATGTGATTGCATAAATCATTCTTTTTATTCTTTACTTCCCTCTTCATTAGTTCATGAAATCTTCCCAGATTTCACCAAAACCATCTCTTTCATCATATCTTATGGCATACTAGAATTCCATACCATACTTCTCTTACTCATGAGTACCCTCCTAGTTTCTAGTTCTTTGTCTAGTTCTTTCTTATGAAGGAAAAGGCTGCTATAAATATTTTTGAATATGCAGGTTCTTTTCCTCTTTTGTTAATCTGTTTTGGTATGGGCCTAATAATGGATATTGAAGAATCAAAGGGAATACATTCTTGAGTGACTTTTTTGGGGGTTAATTCCAAATTGTTTTCTAGAATGTCTGGATTAATTCAGTTTTATCAACAGTGTATTAATGCACCTGTTTTCCCACAGCCCCCCAACATTTGTTATTTTCTGTTTTTTGCTAACTTGGCTAGTCTGATATATATGAGGTGGAACCTCAAAGTTGCTAATTTGCATTTTTCTGTATTAGTTATTTGGAACATTTTAAAAATGTGGCTATTGATAGTTTAGATTGCTTTCTTTGAAAACTACCTCTTCATATTCTTTTTTTTTTTAATAGTTATTTTATTTTATTTATTTATTTTAAACTCTTACTTTCCATCTTGGAGTCAATATGGTGTATTGGCTCCAAGGCAGAAGAATGGTAAGGGCTAGGCAATGGGGGTCAAGTGACTTGCCCAGGGTCACACAGCTGGGTAGTGTCTGAGGTCAGATTTGAACCTAGGACCTCCTGTCTCTAGGCCTGGCTCTCAATCCACTGAGCCACCCAGCTGCCCCCTTCATATTCTTTAACCATTTAGCAGCTGGGGAATGACTCTTATTCTAAAATATCAATTCTTGTATATCTTGGAAATGGACTTTCTCAGAGATGCAAAGATTTTTCTCTACTTAGCTGCTTCTCTTCTAATTTTAGCTGCATGGATTTTAAATCTGGAAGGCTTTAAGATCATTGAATCCAGGTTTCTTCCCTCACTTTCCAGATGAGGGAAACTTGCCATGTAAAATATAGTGGCAAAATTTTTAGCTAGTATAATCAGGAGAATGAGAAAAGGCTTTTAGAAAAATTAAATATGCCATGTTTTAAATAATGACATAATCTGAATATGTTCTATTATTTTGCTTTAAAAGCGAGTTTTATGTGATGATCACCTTCCCCTGAACCAAAATCTTTTTGGCTTGCATTTATTTTCCTACATTACTAGAAGTGATTCAAAGGATAGTTGCCAGTTTATTATTGGCAATATGCCATTCTGGCAAAAGACTCTTAGGCAAAGGTAGACTTTCACATATCAGTACTGTAGTTTTGGCAGTGCATCCTGATGGGATTGGGCAGATTTCCCCAATCTCTCTGAACAGTTGATAAGAGATCCTGAGCTTAGTAAAATTGGTTCTGTGTCCCCAGTTCTATGCCCTGATAACCTAGAGGACATTCCTAAAGGAGAAGAGAAGTATTTCAGTAACAAAAAGGCCAGCACTTAGCCCTGATTCACAGTATTTATTGGAGTCTGTGAGACATAAATGAAAGGAAAGGATTTGGGAGATAGAAGAAGGAAAGGGAACATGTATAGTATCTGACATTTGATTAAGCTTTTTGACCTCATAGAACTCATAGTTTATGTTGTTAACTACGTAGTTTCTTCTTCTATTCTTCTACCAAATTTTGCCTTGCCTTGGAAACTTAATTTTCAATAAAGTTTTCATTATAAACTTGATGATGGTAGGTATTCATAGTGTTCTTACTTATTTAAATTATTACCACAAACAGGCTCAAGACCTTTTGACACAGGAGATGGAAGTTGTAAAGCAAGGAATGAGCCATGGTGAGCTGTCAAATGAGGCTTATAACCAGGTGTGGGAAGAATGTTACAGCCAAGTTTTATATCTACCTGGTCAGAGCCGATACACACGAGCCAACTTGGCTAGCAAAAAGGACAGGATTGAATCTCTTGAAAAGAGACTTGAGGTTGGTATCCCTTTTCTCTTCTTGTTTAAATGTGATCTCTATTTTTTTTTTTAAAACCCTTACCTTCTGTCTTAGAATCAATACTGTATAAGAACTAGGCTAGCATTTGCTGAACCTTTTCAAGATTGCTTGCCCAAATTGCACCTTCAGGTTGCCTATGAACCTCCTGCATTACTTCAGACAGTGGAGGGTGGAAGTGTTCACATTGGGTGGCCAGATAGAGGAACAGGGCATATTAAAAATGTCCTCAGGCATTGTGGAGAGGGGGAATGGAACAGCCCCCTTCATGCCACCCTGTCATCTGTGCCACACCTTTGCCAGCTTGGGACTAGGCATGAGGGTAAGTGACTTGCACAAGATCACACAGCTAGGAAGTGTCTGAGACCACATTTGAACTCAGGACCACCCATCTCTGGTCCTGGCTCTCAATCCATTGAGCTACTTAACTGCCTCCAAATGTGAGTTCTTTATAATGTTAATTACCTGGTAAGCCAAGTCTTAGTGTAATTGAGTTAGAATAAGAGAACTTTAGTATGCTTTAAATTTAGAACAGGTTATCATGCCCATATGCTAATAGCTGCCAAAGAGAAATAAGCAGCATAGTTTCCTAATCTTCCTTGGCCTTACTCAGTAATTATACAGAGAAATTGATGGGACTTTGGGGTATTACCCAGATCCACTGTAAGTCTGTAGCATTTAGGTTTGAGAGGAATTTATTCTGGACACTCTCAGGGCCAATGTAAAGCTCTCTTCCAGGATCAAGGATCATGCACTTCCTCTTACAGGAAATGGCTGTGCTTAGGGGGCTTGCTTCCTTATAGAGCAAACAGAGCAATTGAGCAAAATGGAAAACTGCTTCCTTTGCTTGCTAGTAGTAGTTTATGCAAACTCTAGGGTATAGTGGTAGTGGCTTTACCTGGGTTATGGTTTAATGATTTTACATGTCTGTGAAATAAGTTGGAATGCATCAACTGGAATTTCACAGCATGTGGTTTCTTTATATAAGCTGAATGTTTTGAATTCCGGAAGCTGTGTAGGCTTTTTGCCAATGGTGTGCCAGCTGTGGTACAGCAGACTGGCTGCTTGTGAGGTTCGTGGTGGTGGGCTTTCCTGATAACCTCAAAGTTGGAGACTGGTTACAGGAAGGGATAAGTATTCCACAATTAGAATCCCAAGATTTACTTCTTTGGGCTAAGATTATTATTATTATTTTTTCCACTGGGCAAGTTTAACAGTTTTATTTCTTGGGAATAAAATCTTGGGGATGAGTTTGATTTCTTCCTGAAGCAGTCCTTTTCAGAACAAACTTTATAGGTCTTTATTGCTTGGTTAACTGAATACTCAAGTTGTACTAAATATCTTCCAGTAGGGTGTATTGTTGCTCTATGTTTATACTTTATAATAAGAGGGATACTAGAATGTTGGTTGATTTGTGAACTGTCATTTTCTATTATTTGGACTTCATTATTAAAAAAAACCAAATTTTTAGTGATATTAATTATTCCTTAGGTCATCATAGTTGTCCCCAGTTTTCCTCCCCTCCTTCCCTTCCCAGAGAACCATCCCAGATACAAATTGTATTTTTTAAAGAGAAAAAAAAAAAAACACAACTTATCAAAAAAGGCTGAAAATATGTGCAGCATGTTAATACCTGTGAATCTCCCACCTCTACAGAGGTGTAGATTGGGGATACCCTCTCATATCTCTTCATCTTTTCATTGTAATTTTGCTGCATTTACTTTTGATTTTTTGATATGTAGAAGCAGGTCTTTGCATTAACATTGCTGTAGTCATTGTGTATATTGTTTACTTGACTCTGCTTACTTTACTTTGCATCAGCTTATATAGATCTTTCTAGACTTCTCTGTATTTATTACATAAAGAATTTTATATAGCACATAATATAACATTTCATAACATTCATGTGCAACAAATTGTTTAGCCATTCCCCTGTGGGGGGGGCGGTCAATATTATTTCCAATTTTTTTCTACTACAAAGAGTGTTGCTATCAAGTTTTTGTTGTATATGGAGACTGACTTCTTATCAATAACTTCCTGGAGGCATAAGATTCTAGACATTTTAATCACTTTATTTGTATAATTCAAAATTTTTTTCCAAAATGGTTGTAGCATTTCAGAGCTCTACAAAGTATTAAGTGTATTTATTATTCCCCAAATGCTCCAATCTTGACTGTATTATTAATTTGTGGATTTGGAGCATTGTTTCATATATTTATGAATATTTTGCAATTCTTTTGAGTATTATTCAAGTCCTTGGATGATTATTAGTCATATGCATTTATTAATTGTTTAACTATATTGGATATTAAACCCTTATCAGAGAAATTTGATACACATTTTTCCCCCCAGTTCACCACTTCTCTTCTTATCTGAGATGCTTTGATGTTGCCAGTATGGAAGTTTTCAATTTCATATGCTTAAAGTTATTTTTCTCTTTTGTAATTGCCTCTATCTCTAGGATGGTTTAGAAATACATCTTCCTTTATGTAGGAGAGATATATGATCCATTGTTTTCGATTCTCCCATTTCTAAGTCTATACCATTGATCTATCTCTGTTCTTTAACCAATGCCAGATCATTTTGATGACTGTTGCTCTATAAAATGGTTTGAGGCCTGGAAGTGCTATTTCCCCCTTATCCCTATTTCTTTTCAATAATTTCCCTTGATAGTCTACATCTTTTGTTTATCCAAATGAATTATGCCATCATTTTATCAAGATCTATAAAATTTCTTCTTGGTAATTATATCATTTAAAAGTATAATTCAATTTTGATACTATTGTCACTTTTATTATATTGGTACAGCCTAGCCATGAGCACGTAATATTCTTCAGCTTTTTAAGTTGAACTTTATTTCCTTAAGGAACTTTGTAAATGAATCTGTATAAGTCTTTTGTGTGTTTGGGTAGGTGCAGTCTGTAGATATTTTTGTATTTTGTGGTTATTTGGAATGAAATTGCCTTTTGTTATTGTTATATAGAAATGCTCTTGATTTTTGAGGGCTTATTTTGTTACTTGCCACTTTGCTAAAGCTGTTAATTGTATGTTTGCTGCTTCCTTAGATTTTCAGGTATACCATCATATAATCAGCAAATAGGGATAGTTTTATCCTTTCTTTGCCTATCTTTATACCTTTAATTTCCCTCTCTTATTTTGCTGATGCTAGCATTTTTAGAGCTTAATAAAATAATAATAAACATCTTTGCTTCATTCCCATAGTTATTGGAAATCTATCCCCATAGACTTCATTTTATTGTTAAGTGGGATGCATTAAGGTAGTTTACATGTAAACTTGGCAGTTGTGTGGTTACACTTATTTAGCTATCATGTAACTTTTTTTCATTCAAAGATATTTTTATTTTCCCAATTACATGTAGTAATAATTTTCAACATAACATTTTCCAAAATTATAGGATCCAAACTGTCTCTCCCCTTCCCTTCCCTCTTCTTACTTGGAGATGGTAAGCAATTTGATCTGGACCATATATGTGTTATTGTGCAAAATACACTTTCATATTGGTCACTATTGTAAGAGCACATTCATGCAAAACCCAAACCCCAAGATAAAAGTATAAATAAACTGATGTAAAAGATAATATGCTTTGATTTGCATCCAACAGTTCTTTCTTTGGAGGTGGAAAGCATTCTTTTTCTCATCATAAGTCCTTCAGTATTCTCCCAGATCATTGCTTTGGTGAGAGTAGTGTAAAAGTTAAATTTGGGAGATGCCATCTTTAAGTATATATATATATGTATTTTTTGGACACGGGGAAATTATCAAACTACATTTCCCGTGGTCCAATGGGTTTCCGGTTCCAGTTCTTTGGGCGTGGGGAGGCCTAGGCAGAGAAGAGTTTAAATCTCCTGGGTTAGGAGGGAGTGGCCTCTTGGCCAGCAGACTCGGGAGGAGACAGGAGGCAGTAATGGCGAGGGCGGCGGTTTTGAATTCTTACAAGTGCGTGGTCTAATAACTTTATCTATCAGCATGGCTTTAATTAAAATACTAATTTATATTATTATAGCAGCCTTTATAATTTTTAATATTTATAATTGGCAGTTGATGATTATGCAATATTGCTTTTACTCTGTACAAAGTTCTCCTGGTTCTGCTTATTTTGCTCTGCATCAGTTCACCTTTTTCTGAAATTATCCTGCTTATTTCTTATAGCACAGTAGCATTCCATCTTCATCATATATCACATTCCCCAGTTGTTGGACATCTTAGTTTCCATTTCTTTGCCACCACCAAAAGAGCTACTATAAATATTTTTGTACAAGTAGATCTTTCCCCCTTTTTTGTGATCTCTTTGGAATATAGACCTAGTAGTGGTATTATAGGATCAAAGGGTATGCACAATTTTATATCATGTAACTTCTTTTTTTTTTAAAACCATACCTTCCGTCTTGGAGTCAATACTGTATATTGGCTCCAAGGCAGAAGAGTGGTAAAGGTAGGCAATGGGGGTCAAGTGACTTGCCCAGGGTCACACAGCTGAGAAGTGTCTGAGGCCAGATTTGAACCTAGGACTTCCCGTCTCTAGGCCTGGCTCTCAATCCACTGAGCTACCTAGCTGCCCCCTATCATGTAACTTTTAAAGGACTTTGTCTCACTCTGTCTCTTTATTTGCCAATTTTTTCTCCTAATATGAACTGTAAAAGTAATTTTGTGATGCAAGAGCAATTAGCTAGATAACCTTCGTCTTTATTTGATTTGTTTTGATAATAGTAAATAAGTATCTCAAATAATGAGTGGCACAGTTTTAAACATAAAGTTTTTCTTCTATGTGACTCTTCAGTCTTGAAGGGAAGACACAGAATCACCAAAGTTCATTTGGATGGGCATTTGTGGGTAATCCTAAAAGATAATATTTATAGAAACTAAAATTCCTCATTACCGTGCTACTGATAAAGAATTAATCAGTTTGGAGGAGCATTCTATTTAAAATATTCCCAGGAGGGCCAGCTGGGTAGCTCAGTGGAGTGAGAATCAGGCCTAGAGACAGGAGGTCCTAGGTTCAAACCCGGCCTCAGCCACTTCCAGCTGTGTGACCCTGGGCAAGTCACTTGACCCCGATTGTCCAACCTTACCATTCTTCCACCTATGAGAAAATACACCGAAGTACAAGGGTTTAAAAAAAAAAATATTCCCAGGAAAAGACCTTTTCTTGACTTTTGAATAAATTCTATTTTTCCATCCATATTTCTTTAAAATTAAATTCTTTGATCTAATAAAACAATTCACTTTTTAAATCTTATTTTGATATTCAGTACTGACATACTGACTTCTGAATATATATACCTATCCCATACTTCCTGATAAGCCAATTGTCTCTTCTAGCCATGGTTTAAAAAAATATTTTTTTTAAGGAAAAAGATGCAGTTCAGCAGAAACACCTGAGCATGACAGTATATGATCTATTCTATACATTTATTCAAATCCCACCTCAGCAAAGAAGAGGAAAATGTACTTTCTCATTCTTTTCATCAGAATTAAACTTGGCTATTATAATTTTATATCACTGTTCAGTTTTTTGGGTTTTCATTTACATTGTGTCATATTTATATTCTTTTTCCTGGCTCTGCTTACTTTTACTGCATAAGTTTATGTAAGTTTTTCTCAGTTTCTTTGAATTTTTCATATTTGTATTTTGTGGAACAGTAATATAAAATACATGAATTTTAAATGAATATTAGAGGAAATTTAAAAAAAAAGACAACTTAATTATATCCTCTAGCTGAGCACAAAATAGTTTTTTGTCAGCATACTTAAGGTTTTTTTTTTTTTTAAATCCATACCTTCCATATTAGAATCAATACTTTGTATTGGTTCCAAGGCATAAGAGTGGTAAGGGCTAGGCAATTGGAGTTGTGACTTTCTCAGGGTTACCCAGCTAGTATGTGACTGAGATCAGATTTGAACCTAGAACTTCTGACTCCAGGCCTTGCTCTCTATCTGCTGAGGCTCTTAGCTACTCTCTATATTTGCATTTTGAAGAAAGTTATGCTAATTTGTAGTTTATAAATATTTTAATTATGGTAATTTTTGTCATTTTAAGTTCATTATTAAATTGCATTGTTTTTCAGAGTCTAAGGGTAGAGGTATTGCCTTGTGAACGAAGTGCCATACTTGAGTTATCTATACTATGTGGTCAGATTTGTAAACACTAAATATTAAAACCCGAGTATTCTGGGATCAGTTAGCATTATTAGAACACACAGTTTTGCAAATCTCCTAAGCTTCTGAGACCATCACTGTATTATGGCAGAGTTTTTATTTGTAGTGATATTTGTATAGCACTTTCACATATTATCTCATATCTCTTTTTCTAAACCTTTACCCTTCTGTCTTAGTATCACTTCTAAAGCAGAAGAGTGGCAAGGCCTAGATAATTAGTGTTAAATGACTTGCCAAGGGTCACACAGAGGCCAACCCAGATCCTCCCAACTCCAACTTTATCCTTGTGCTACCTAGTTGTCCCCTCATATCTCATTTAACTCATATAATATCCCTGTAAAGTAGGCTGGATAGATGGCATTACTCCTATTTTACAGATGAAGAATCTGGAGCCGAGTAATTTGTCCAAGAGCTTATTGTTTTTGAATGTTGCAGCATGGTGTAATGGGTAGAGAGATGACTTTATAGTTGGGTAATTCTGGCTCCAAGTTTCATCTCTGGTATATACTACTTGGCTTGTGAATCCTCTAAGCATAGTGCCATAAATAGTTACTAACTAACTTAACCTCTTAGTGATCCAAACATTCTCTAAATTTGTAAATTATAAAGAAGTTTTGTGTCTGTCTCAGTGGAAGTAATTTCCACACTAGAAGATTCTTTGATAATGAACAAAGAAATGAGAACCTTTCTAATGCTGAGGTCTTTTTAGTTTCCTCATCTCTAATTTTGTGGTAGATATTCCCACTCCATGTCCTGGGATCCTGAATTTGCATTGTAGTTCAGTGTTCTTATCTTTTGTGTTAGCCTGTTCTCTTGATAACCCAGGGTCATTCTGACATTTGTTTCAGAATTCTCTGGTTGAGGAAGCTAAGTGAAAGTATGTCATGCGATTTATTTATTCATTTTTTCTATTTCACTTCAGTTCAATTGATATGTTTTATTTTGACGTCAGATCACTCAGATGAATACCCAAATGAACTCTTCACCCTCAAAGTATATCCCCTGAAACCTGTCACTGAAAGTCATGTCACTTAATATGGTGATTGTAGTTCATGTCCCTTTCTACTTTTGTATTTCATGATTTTTATCAGAAAGCATGTGTATTCTAGTTTGAAAAATATGGCATAATCATTGTTCATATTATTTAACTGCTCCTTTTAGGGTTTTTTTTTTGGTTGTTGTTGTTGTAAGTGTGTATATTGTTAATTTAGCTTGTTCTTCACTCTACATATCTTTATTCCAAGGCAGAAGAGCCTTAAGGGCTGGGCAGTTGGGGTTGAGACTTGCGTATGGTTACAGAGCTAGGAAGTGTCTGAGGGCATATTTGAACCCAGGACCTCCTGTCTCTAGGCCTCTACTGAGCCACATTGCTGCACCTCTCCGTTTAGATTTTTCTCTTATTTCTCTGAAATGTTCACATATTCACATTCATTGTTTCTTTTGGTCATACCATTTTGTTATGCTGCTATGAGTGTTGTAGTTCCAGGAGCGTTTATTGCTTAAGTTATGGGCCTCATCACCATGGTAAGTTCTCCAAGTCCAAGGGTTTGAAAAGCACAGTAGCTTTTGTTATGTAATTTCAAGTTGTCTTACAGAATAGTTTAATCAGTTCTTAGGTCCAGCAGCAAGTTTTCCCAGAGCCCTTCCAACACAAACTTTTCTCAGCTTTGCTAATTTGGTAGGTGTCAGGTGATAACTTGAGAGCTGTTGAAAGGCATTTTTCTAATTGTTTGTGATTTTGTGAACTTTTACAGATGGTGACTCAAAGTTTGCATTTTGTCTTTTTGAAAACTTAGTCACTTTCCACTTTTATATTTTACTCATTTTATAAAAACAAATGACATTTTTGCCATTTGTGTCTTGGAGAATCTTAAATATTATTAATTCCCTGGACACTTTGGATGGCCTGTTTTAATCTGAGTAATTTAATCCCTGTATCATGCATTTCTAAAGGTTTTCTATCAAATTGAGTAAATGCTTTAGGTCAGTCCTTTCACATTGAACACTTTCTCAGTTGTTAACCTTATTAGAAAGGAAGCTGGAAAAAAGTTTCCGTCTAAAGTTCAATTTAAGTGGAAGTAAGACTCCAAGAGTCATTGGACATAATCATTTCCAGTAGGTGCTAAAATGAGATTAATAGTCAGAATTCAGGTCTGGCCCTTAAATTTAATAGGATTTGAAAGAGTGTCGAAACTGTTGTTTGAGGAAGTTTGGCTGAAAAGTAAATTTTGCCATGTTATAAAAATGGAAAGTCATTCCTTAGAGATGGGAAGTAGGTTCAGAAGTAATACCTCTCCCAGAATTTTATTGGCAAGGTCAATTTATAGAAGAAGTATGTAGTGTTGAGTTCATAGAAACAGAGTGTGACCTTAAGAGGCTGCAGATAATTCAGTCAGCAATCTGATGTGGTGTCCTAGAGTTGTATGGATACTTCTTGCTTTATGGAATTCCTCTGGCAAAATTAGCTGTCTAAAGAATTGCATTTCTCTCCTGACTTCCATTATAAAGACAGAACCATTCTCAGATAAAGTTCCTTTAAACAATTGAAATCATAGGGAAAGTATTTAAATGGTTGTTAGCTTCATGATGTGCTGCTTAGAGCTATTTTTACAAAAAATAATGTTCTATATCACTTGCCATTTGTGTTATCTCTTAAGGTACCTTTAGTGTAGCTGCATTGATAATGTCGTTTAGTTGTTTTCAATCGTGTCTGACTCTTTGTGACCCCAATTGAGGTATTCTTGGCAAAGATACTGGCATGGTTTGCCATTTCCTTTTCCAGCTCATTTTACAGATGAAGAAACTGAGGATTTGCCCAGGGTCACATAGCAAGTAAGTGTTTGAGGCCAGATTTGAACTCGGGAAGATAAGTCTTCTTGACTTCAAGTCTAGCATTCTATCTACTGCACCACTTAGCTGCCCAGCATTGATAATAATAACATGCAGCAAATGTTTTAATGTCCCGCAACTTGTATTTAGCAGATTTTCTTGATTCTTTTTTTTTCCCCCCTGCATTGCTTTTCATTATGACATGAGCATCCACAGTGGGACAGGCATTACATAGAAATACCTAAGATTGCCTAGAAATTTATATTGTAATAAAATTGGACAAACAGGAAGATAATGAAAGAACTTTTGAAATTTACCCTTAAAGCTAATTTGTTCTTCCTTCCTTGTATTTGACTCTTATTTTTTCTTCCTTAAAATTTATCTTCTATAAATTATTTTCATAGTTTCTTGGAATCTATAGCCCATTGTTTTGAGCCAGATTTTTACAAAGCTCAAGCTAAATTAGGTGTAATTTTTGGCATTAAATGGATGCTAGTAATTTAGAAATTATTAAAATCTTTGGTGATTTGAGGATTGTTAAATGATTCAACAGTATGTGGCTAGTTAACTCTTATATGTAGAGGTTACTAGAATATAAAAAGCTTCCATAATTACTCATGAATAATTACTAAGCATGAGTATCCTTAACATTATTTAGTAAGTCCCAGGTTTTCCTCTTATATGACTGAGTCAGTGATATTGTGCTCTGTTCAGTGCTCATGGAAACTGCTGTGCCAAGAGGCCTCGCAACCCCCTTCCTATGGACCTTTTTCCTGAACAGGTTGGAAGAGTAAGGAGGAGAACCTCTAAAAAGAATCCACAACTGAGATCCAGTAACCAGAACCTGCTGTAGACTATTTAGTGGGCACATCCATTCTGAATGCAATAAATAATGACAAGTTTGTAAGTACACAGTCATTGAATTTGGTATTCAGTAAATCTGTATACTTAATGTGTGAGGTGATGATGGCTTGGAATAGGATGGAATTGTACATTTCTTGGAAACTGATTTACTGTGAAACATATTACAGATCTAGATTCAATCTAGAAGTGCTTATTTGTATTTTGAATATAAAAATAGTAATATATAAATATTTTGGAAGTGATATCTAAGAATTTTAATTATAATTTCTTCACAGTGCAGGTTTACTTGCAGAATCTCTGTATGGCATCCAGTTTGAGGTATCAATCATTGGTGTCAAATTCAAATAGAAGCAAATCCCTGTGGCTACAGATTTACTCAGAAAAGTACAAAATACAATATTATCATTTTATTTATTTTGTTAAACATTTCCCAGTTATATTTTAGTCTGGTTCTTCTGCTGAGGAGTTTTGCAGCCAAATGGCTAATTTGACACGTCTGAATTTGACTTGTAACTGGGCATAATGAATGAATACTTCATGAGAAATCATGCTTCTGAGGTAGAGGAACTATTAATGAGATGGAGTCTATAATAACTTCAGAATCTCCCTAGATAAGTGAGGAAAAGAAAGATCATGTGCCTAGTCTTTTCTTCCTTTAATCTTCTCAGTTTAAGAAAGAAATCTTATATATGTATATTATATTTTTTGGAATATTTTAAAGACTTTGTTTTTGGAGGTTGAGACATTTGACTTGGGAAGAATGAAGGTTGGACATTCAAGGATTGCAAGGATGCTCTTTGGCAGAATAAAAACAATGATAATTTTTCTCCACATTGCCAACAATAGAAGCAAAACTATTGCTTCTATTGACTGACAAGGCATGCTGATAGCAGCTAAGAGTTGGGCAAAGTTCAAAATGCTGGCATACGGTCACCCAAAGCATAGTAGTCTGGGCCTATTTAATGGTGATCCAAATAGCCCTGGATGGTAAAGGATAGTCTAATAGTTGGTATTCATAACAGTTTCCTGTAGTCATGGAGAAAAAATGAAATTCTCTTTTTACAAAGGCAAGGAAAGCAGAGGCACAACTTCACATAATGTTTGTTGCTTGTGGGAATACGGTTTTGGGTACATCAACATAGATTATGAGATAGGCACCTTAGGGACCATCTGGTCCAACCATCTTGTTTTACAAATGAAAATATATGGGAAAGATTGCATTTAGGGCACTTGACTGAACACCACAGGTAGATTTTTCTGACTTTTCCATATTGGGGCAGCCTTGTCTCTGGTTATGAAGATTCAGTTGATCTATCAGTTGTCATTATTTTAAAAAATTTATTCTGAAATGTTTCTGGTTAATCAGAACTTATTCTTGCTTAGATATGGGTTTGTTTCCTGGTGTTTTCGCTTTGTTTTTTATTTTTGCCAAGTATATAGTGCACCAACCAGGAATTTATTCTAGCCAGCAGCCCCCTTGTGGTGAGGTTTGGTGATAATATATTATGAATGTTTTTGCAAAATGACATTGGTTAGGGTAGTAGTGCAGTGTTTTTTGAATTATGCTTATCTATAACATACATTCAGACTCAGACCTGAAATGATTGAAATGTAACAAAAATAGTTTGGTTTGTAAAAGGGGTGTTGGAAAAGGTATCCAACATGACCAAAATTTTAGAGGTTCTGGTTGAATCTTTACTTATGTGTTCATTAATTGTAAACTCTCTTTTAGCTCAAAGAATTTTGTATTTGCCTTAGGTTATAATTTTAGAAGTAGTTAAGTAATTTGAAGCAATTTTTTTTGACATACTACAGAAATAATTTATAAATATGAATTATGGAAAACATTTAAAATTTTGATTTGTGAGTTAGGCTACCCCTTAAAACCAATGATGGTCCATATGTTTTTAAATGGATACATCTTTGCCCTCAGTGGAATATACAGTTCACAAAACCACTAAAGAGAGAGTTGTTGATAAGGGATTATAGAAAGCATTTGTATGATATTAGCTGTTGTAAAGAATTTGTTGTAACTTGCCGTGGACTGTCCAGAATAGGAAAAGAGTTTCATAATATGGACCCCTTTTATCATGGTATTCACTTTAAAAAGGAGCTAGCTGTTCTTTAGGTGGAATAATTGAGCACATTTTGAATACTTGACTCAGGTCAAGCCTCAGGTTGAATACTTGTTGAATTTCAACTCAGAGTTGAATACTTGACTCAGGTCAAAGCAAGCCACCCTTACTCAAACCCTTTCTAGTCATTATCTTTCTCTCATATATCATTCTGCAACCTTAACTGTAAGAGCCTTCCCCTGATTTGCTTGTAAGTTGTGTAATGCCCTCCATTCTGGGAGAGAAAATGGAATAGCTTATGTGTTCTCCACTGAAGCCAGTCCCTTGAGCATTATTGTGGCATGGAGGATGCCCTGGATTCTCAGAGACTATGCTGTAATAGGTTCAGAGATTTCAGGTTTGTTCATATATTTGTATATATTCTGAAGTAAGCTTTGGAGCTTGTGAAAAACCCTCTTGGGCAAGCTGTGTGTGTGTGTGTGTGTGTGTGTGTGTGTGTGTGTGTGTGTGTGCGCGTGTGTTTGTGTAAGTAAGAGTCAGACAGACAGACAGACAGATGGTATCAGAGAGAGTCCCTTTGTTCCATTTCACAAGGAAAAACCTCTTCTATGGACTGATGGTATTGAAAAGTATTATTCCAAGGACATTTCGTGGTTCTAAACATAGTTCAGATATTGAAAGAAAGACTTTGTCATGTGTTTGCTCTTATATCCTACCACATTAGTGAACTCTGCTGAATTAGTATTTCTTGAGAAGCCCAAGCCTAATTGGTCTTCCTGCATCCAGCAATGACATCTAGCATGTGTCCCTTTTCTGGTCCATTTTCAACACAGCTGCTAAGTTGAGATTCTTAAAGCTTAGGTCTTACTATGCTACTTTCCTGCTCTCAAGCAGCTTCAACAGATCTTGATTGCCTCTAAAATCATATACAGGTTCTTCTATTTGATGTGTGTTGTCCCTGCTTATAGGAACATACACACACATATATGCTTCTGAATGTTAGCAAATGAGGAATTCTATAAATGTAGCATGGCCAAAAGTCAGACGTGTTTTGCTTTAGCAACAGATTTCTGTAACTATGCATCAGAGGCTGACTTTTACCTACTACTACTATTTCTAGAAGTGGCTTTTGTTTGGGTGGAATTGATTCACAAAATTATTTCAAAATGCTGAAAAAAAAAACATTTAAACATGTAGCCAGTCTTAATTGCCTATGTATTTTTTCATCTGTTTGCTATCCTTTATAGAATTCATCATTTTGTTTAATAGATTTAGTAATTTTTTTTGGCAGACATGATCATTTTTTTCTTAAAAACCCTTATTTTTCAAAGCTTAAAATATTTTAACTAAATAGATCAAGTGATTATGTAGAGGGAAATCTAGCCCACTTTACAAATTTAGCTCTTGGTTAACACAGCACTCCCTTGTCCTTTGCAAACCAAGCCTTGGGTTTTAGTAGATGTTTGTACTTTTGCTTGATTAAGCACTTGATTACTCAAAAGAAAATACACCCTACTGGTTTCTAACTGTTCTAAAATGGAGGTGGCAATGGTTGTAATTGAGCACCACTGAGTTGTCTTGCCAGCTATGATGGAGCATTTATTCCAGGCTCTCCACCTTCTAATATACCTTTAGTATTGAAAAGCCAGATTCTGGGGAGGTGAACTTTTACCCTTTATTTAATTTGGCTTCTGTTGTACTATGCTCTCTGAGAAAACACTCCTTGACATTTTCCATGAAAATAGCCTAAAACAACAAGCAAATCCATATGTCCACTAAAACAGATACATCAGCATGTTAAATGCTACACCTATCTAAGTCATAGGATATCTGAGAGTAAGGGAATTTTAAAAAAAGCATAATTCAGTTTGTTGTCATCATATTGCAGTGGTTTGGGGATCAGGGTGGCCTGAATTGGACTTACCAATCATAATTTTCCAAACAGTTTTGACTTCTAGTATTACAAAAACAAGCAGATTCCCTTTGCTGCCTTATTTCACACTGTACTAAGGGAAAAGAGCACAAAGAAAGCCTCTTCTGTGGGCTCAAGTATTAAAAAAGAGTTTTCTAAGATCATTTCATGGTACCGAACATAGGTTGGTCAAGTTGTAGAGTCAACACCTACAAATCTCTTGATATTAGTCAAAACCTTAAAAGAAACATTTTGGTTCAACCCCCATTAATGATTTTTGCCAAATTGATATTGCTTGAGTAGCTTTCTAATTGGTCTTCCGCATCTTTGATTTCTTTCCACTAGATCTTCCATGGCTGCCAAATTGAGGCCTAATGTTATTATTATTAATTAAATTTTTGGGTTACATGTAGAAACAGTTTTTGATAATTTGTTTTCTAACATTTTAGGGTTCAGATTTTCTCCCTCCCTCCCTGTACCCCCTTCCCTGTGGCGGTAAATAGTCTGATGTAGGTCATATCAGTGCTTTCATGAAATAGGTGTTTCCACATTGCTTATGCCATGACAGAAGACATATATCTCATATATACTAAAACAAGCATGAAGGAAATAAAGTGGAAGATGACATGTTTTGATCTGCAGTCATATTCCAACAGTTCCTTTTTGGCTGTGGATAGAGTTTTGGATTATGCTTTTCTTCTGCTTAAGAAATTCACTGTTTCCCTGTTGCTTCAAGACTAAAATGCAAACTCCATTCTTTGGCATTTTAAAGCCTTCACAATAGGAATTCAGTCTGTCTTTCCAGACTGATTATTCCCCACCCCTTTGCCACACTTTCCACCTATATATAGAATCCTTTTTTTTAACCCTTACTTTTGGTCTTAGTGGCTCTAAGATAGGACTAGGGCTATACAAATGGGATTAAATGGCTTGCCCAGGGTCACATGGCTAGGAAATGTCTGTGGCTGTATTTGAACTCCCCATTCCAGGCTTGGTGCTCTGCCCCTCACAGTGTCTTTCTCAGTCTCTTTCTTCCCCATTTCTCTCTCTGTCTCTTTCTATGCCTTTATTGTCATCCCCTATGCCCCCAATTCTCCCTTTTTCTGCTCAAATGCCACCATCCTTCATATGTCTTTTTCTGATTCCCCCAATTACTTTGTATTTATTTTATGTACATTTTTAAATTTACCTATCCAAGTACATATTGTTCCTTTTCTGTAGAATGTAAGCCCCTTGAAGGCAGGGACCAATTTATTTCTATCTTTGTATCCCCAGGATTTTGCATAGTACCTAGAACTTAATTAATTGTTGTTCAGTTCAATTGAATTGATTCACACTAAAATAAGACATCATTATATTTCTAATAGTGTCATTTTTATTAATCACTTTATGGAGGCAAAGTATTGCCATGTAGTGAATCCTCTATATGGCCTTTAAATTTCTGTCATCCATAAATCAAAGGTGACACTATTCAGGGATTTCAATAAGCTTGAAGTAAAATTGATATAAATAAAAGGTAATTTTGTTATCCGATATGTGTTATTGCCAAAAAAATAGCTAAAAAAGAGAATTTAAATCAGAGGCTTGTTTTGTGTCATGGACTCCTTTGAGAGTCTGTTGAAATCTGTGGACTCCTCGGACTATTTTTAAATACAAAAAATACATTAGATTCCAGAGGAACAAATCGTATTGAAATACAGTTATCAAAATATTTAAAAACCCCAGCAAGTTTATAGATTCAAGGTTAAGAGTACCTGGTTTAGATAAATTCATGATTGTAACCATAGTTCTGTAACTGTTCTTTGACATTTATGTATATTCTCACACTCACTCTTCTAGGCCTCTCCTTTGCCGGCTAATTTCTGACTTTCATTTTAGTGTTTAATCCAAGCATTGTTGTGATATCCTGGGATAGGATGGGCTGCAACTAGATGACTGAGGATCTATTCCTTGTAGTAATGTTCTAGTTTTTGTAGAATATTTTTATTGTTCATAGGATTAGATTTTCTGACAAATATACCAGAGTTATACATACAAATACGATGACTGTCTCCGTATGCACTTTGCAGATATTTCTTCCACGTTGCTAAACTTTCCCCATCCTAGTTCCGCTGTATCATGAGTTGGCTTAAGCAATTAAATGGGATATTGGAGAGTTTTGTGGAAGCCACAAATAATACATGAAGGTTAGCAGACAGCACAGAAAAAGTTTAGAAACTCAGAAGTGAATAAAATATATGTATAATATTGTATTATCAGCATATTTTATCTTTTAATACCATATTCAGTTTCTTTTTAAAAGTTAAAAGAAGTAAAAAAATTAAAGTTTGCATAAAGTACATGAAAGCCAGCAGATGACCCACAAAGGCTAGAAATGTAGAGATATCTTTAAAAGTTTAGCTCATAAATGCACTATAAAGTACTGTAAACACCCCATAAAAGGAAAAAAAAAATTCAGACTTCTTTTCTGGTACAAAGGGTGTGCCAAAAATTTTACATGGATTTTCCAGTTTGCAGGGAAATCCTCCTAATGCTCACAATGTGGAAGGAATACCTGTACTTATTCTGGTGATGCTGCTACTACTGCTCAGGACTTGGTTTGATTTCTTCTTTAGGAATTATCTTCGGAGCCACTTATGATGTAACTACCTCCTTTCTTGACTCCTAGTAGTATTGCCTAGCTTTCTTATTCACAAGACTTACTTGCAAATAGCTTTGTTTGGTTCTAGAAATGAAATCCTCCCGCAGATTTGCCATTAATGATAGTCTTCAAAATAATGTGTCCTGTGCTCTGAAAGTAATTCTAAAAAAGTTTCAAAATGTTTTGAATTATGATACTATTATTAGAGTGAATGAGTGGAACTTTGAAGTGGACAGCACTTATTTGGGTGTGTAAAAATCCTGGCATGCAAAAATTGTTTTCATTACTTTTATAGTCACATCTCAGCTATTTGATCATCATAGCAAGCTTGTGATATAAGAATGGCAGATGATATCTTCATTTTTGGGTGAAAAAACTCACTTTAAAATAATTTCGTTGAGCAATGTGTCTCTAGTCTTCTACCATTTTCTCCCAAGCCAAGGAATAAGAAAATTTGTAACTACAAAAATTGACAGATGGTTTTTAGCTTAGCTATTTATTGTTTGAGAGATTGCTGATAATGTCCTTAATACTTTCACCTGTTGGTTACTCTTACCAGTAGAGAAGACCCTTAATCTAGAGCTTAGAGCCAAAGTGAGACAATAGCAGAGCTCTTGAAACCTGGTTATGAAGTGAGAACATATTGAATAAATCCATAGTTTGGCAGTACTCATTAGAGATAGGTGTCTTGAATAGATTGTTGTCAGTTACATAGGTTTTAGAATATCATCAGCAGGGGGCGCAGCTGGTTAGCTCAGTGGATTGAGAGCCAGGCCTAGAGACAGGAGGTCCTAGGTTCAAATCTGGCCTCAGACACTTCTTAGCTGGGTGACCCCTGGGCAAGCCACTTAACCCCCATTGCCTAGCCCTTACCTAAACTCTTTCTGCCTTGGAGCCAATACACAGTATTGATTCCAAGATGGAAGGTAAGGGTTTAATTAAAAAAAAAAAAAAGAATATCATCAGCAGGGAGGAGTCTTTATAGTAAAGGACTGGTACTTCTTTGTCCAAGAGATTTTCATGTATATTGGATCTCCTATAACATTTTTTTTTTTTAATGTCTGTGTATTGGCTCCAAGGCAGAAGAGTGGTAAGGGTAGGCAATGGGGGTTAAGTGACTTGCCCAGGGTCACACAGCTGGGAAGTGTCTGAGGCCTGATTTGAACCTAGGACCTCCCGTCTCTAGGCTTGGCTCTCAATCCACTGAGCTACCCAGCTGCTCCCTTCTCCTAAAACTTTGCAGGTAAATGGAATGGTCGAAATAAAATTATTTAAAACCTATGTTATCAACTTCCATGGTTGATAGGAAATCTTGGATGGACTAAAATTGTGTAATCTCATGGTCCATTCTAGTCAGTCATTTTCAGATGTTGTTCTCATGGTCTCTTTTCAGATAAATAGGGGTCACATGACAACAGAAGCGAAGAGAGCTGCAAAAATGGAAAAAAAGATGAAAATTTTGCTTGGTGGCTACCAGTCTCGAGCAATGGGACTAATGAAACAGTTGAATGATTTATGGGACCAAATAGAGCAAGCTCACTTAGAGCTTCGTACTTTTGAGGAGTTAAAGAAACATGAGGATTCTGCTATTCCAAGGAGGCTGGAGGTAATATTGTTCTGCCCAGTGGTCATTTCATTATTATTATCTTAATATTAAATAATATTGAAACCAATTAAACTTGTAATACAGTTGTTTATAGTGGAGTAAATTAATTTCAGCCTGTTAAATTTCTTTAATAACCAGATATTCTGAGCCTCTGTCAACTTTCCTTGCCCACTTATTCTGTCCACCTTTCCTTTCAAACAATTATGGTTAATGTGTTTCTTCTGATTCTGCTTTTTTGTTTTGTAATGTTTCTTAGATGCCTTCTCAAATGCCTCCAAATTATTCATATATCATACAGTATTCAACTATATTAATGTGCCACAATTTATCTGGCCATTCCCTTATTGGACATTGAGTTATTTCCAGTTTTGGCAAATCTTCCTCCTATATCTTTCTACTCTTCCCCTTTTTTCCCTTCCCCCTCTCCCTCCTCTATCTACTCCTCCCTCTTCTTTCTTCTTATTTCTTGGTATGGAATAGTGGCCCAGAGACATTTGGAGATATGGACTTAGAAGTTAAATGATTGAAATTGAATGTTCAGAGTCACAAAGGTAGTATGTTTCTTGGGTTATTAGTGAGGCTCAGCCTTTTAATGAGTGATTATTAATTTGTGTTCCTTCCTTTGTAAATTGTTCAAATATATGAACTATTATTTGAGATTGGGTGGCATTTTTGAATATTTCACAAGACGTTTAATTTTAAATAATTATTTCATACTTTTATTTCCCCAAGTGTCTAAAAGAAGATGTCCAGCGACAGCAAGAAAGAGAAAAGGAACTTCAGCAAAGATATGCAGATTTGCTATTGGAGAAAGAGACTTTAAAGTCAAAATACTGAGACTCTTTTTTCATTTCATCTTAGAAAAAAACTACATGCTGGTTTCCATCCTCTGAAAGAATGAAGCTGATGTTTATGTTCATCAAAAATTTTGCCTGATATCTGTGACTTTTCATTTGTAGCTTGTTTTGAATGTATTCCATCAGCTAGGTACTTTATGTAAAAACTCTGGCTCCATGAGAATTTTAGAGGTTAATTTATTAAGAGTATCATCATTCTTTTAGTAATGTCATGTTTTCTAAATTTCTTTTTTTAGTTTTGACCTTTAAAAATCATATTTTTTATTTTTAAAGTGTTCTTAAATGTATTGCCTGAATAAATTCTTGAATAAAAATTAACTGTAAAATTTTGAGAATAACCATGCCTTCAGTGTTGTCAGATATTCATTAATTTAAAAAAATGTTTATTAAATACTATGTGCCATTCTAGTTTCTTGGGGGGGATGTGGTGTAAGAGGAGGCTATAGAGATGAATGAAGAAAAGGGTGATGAATGTGAGAAAAGTTACAGAGGTAGATCAATAAGACTTGGACAGTGGGTGGTTCTGAGAGAGAGAGGGAAGTCAAGGGTGATTCCAGAGTTACAAATCTGTGATGACAACACAGAAATGGGGAGGATTAGGTGTAAGGGGGAATGATGATGAGTTCCATTTTGACATTCTGATCTTGAGATGCCAGTGTGATATCCACGTGGAGATTCCTAGAAGGCAGTTGATATTGTGGAACTAAAGTTCAGCAGAGAAATTAGGCCTGGATTTATATTTAGTTAGTAGGCCTGTCATCTGGGGAGAGAGGATACTTCTGTGGGAGCTGCTAAGAATACTAAGGGAGAAAACTAGAAGAAGATTGAGAACAAGACTCATTCCTCAGTAGATTAAAGCAGTTCTGTGGTTTTTACCTCACATCTATCAGATTGGCAAAGATGACACAAAAGGGAAGATAGCAAATGTTAGAGCCTGTGGGAAAGCAGGAACACTAATGCGCTGTTGTTGGAGTTTGAATTGGTTCAAGTGTTCTGGAAAACAATTTGGATTTTAAAGCCCTCTGATCTTCTTATACTTTACTCTCCTCCACATATTCCATGATCCAGTATCACTGGCCTCCTTGCATTATTTCCTGATTGCATTAATTTTCCTTTCTCTTTTTTTCATCCCTTATTTTCTATCTTAGTAACAACTCTAACACAGAAGGGCAAGGGCTAGCAAATGGGAGTCAGTGCTTTTTCCAGGGTCACAGCGTGGAAGTGGCCAAGTTCAGATTTGAATCCAGGTCCTTCCATCTCTAGGTCTGGCTTTCTATCCACTGGGCCACCCAACTTCCTCAGATCCTATTCATTTTCAACTGGCTATCTCCTATGCCTGGAATTTTTTCTCCTCATTCTTGCCTTTTGGCTTCTCTGGTTTCCTTCAAGTCTGAAGCTAAAATCTCCTGCAAGAAACTTTTCTCAGTACCCCTTAAAGCTAACATTAGAAGACATTGGATGACATTATACTCAAATTAAACTAAGTTCCTTAAGAACAGGGACTGTCTTGCCTTACTTTATACCTGCAGCACTTAGGACAGTGTCTGATACATGGTAGGTACTTAATAAATGCCAGTTGACTAGTATTTTTTCTGTAATTGCTCCTAATTTTCCCTATATATTTCATTTGCATATAGTTGCTTACATGTCTCCCAAATTAGATTGTGAGCTCCTTGAGTGCAGGAGCTATTTTGGCTTTCTTTGTATCTTTGGCACTTAGCACAAAGCCCGGCACATAGTAGTTACTTAATAAGTAATTTTTTGACTTGAAAACAGTTTGGAGTTAAACTAGAAAAGACACTAATTATAGATATCATTTGACCCGACCATACCACTTTTGAACATACCAAGGTCAGGGAATGAGGGAAACATCCTAGATATACAAAGATATATACGTAAGCACTAACAAAAATCTGGAAGCAAAGTATGGGTCCATTGATTACGGAGTGGTTGGACAAATTCTGGTATATATGAATGTAATGGAACATGGTGCTACTTAAACAAAGATGAGGAAGAATGCAAAGAAACTTAGAACGACTTGTATGAACCAATGCACGGCAAAGCAACAGATCTAGTAATGGTTTACACAATGACCGTAATGTAAAAGAGAACAGCGTCAAAAGCGATCGATTGACTGCACTGGACCAGTGGTCCTCTTTCAGAAATGGACATTTTTCCTCTCATCAGACGGGTATGGACTGAGCCAGACACATTGTCAGACTCGACCAGTGTTTTGGTTCTTTTTGCTTAAGTATGCTTTCTTATAAGGGAAGTTCAGTTGTCTTTAGTGTATGTGGAAGAGGGAAGTGAAAGGAAAGTAAAAGTTTTTAATACCGAGGACAGAGCCTATAAGTGCACTTCACCTAAAGGCAGAAGGTAGATGGCAATTTAGCAAAGGTGACTTGTAGCGATCTAATGAAAACCATGGTACAGAGCAGTTTAAAGGAGGTATGTTTGACTAAAAGCAGTCTAGAGGTCAAGGAGAATGGGAACTGAGAAGAGGCTTTTAGATTTAGCCATTGAGAAATTGTTGGCAGCCTTGGGGTACCATTTCAAGTTGAGAGGTGGGGTTCAAAGCCAGATTACAAGTTTTAGGAAACTGAAAAAGAGTGAATTTATGGCATTACCATGAGAGCTGGTATAAGCTGAAAGTCTAAATAGGTTGAAGGAATTTACTTCTGAAAGGGGTAAAAAGGGGTTTTGATTGGGTAAATATTAAAAAGTTGGTCGCTAGGGGATTGACTAATTATCAATTCCCAATTAAGAATAACCTCAAATCAAAATGACTTATGGAAATTTATTTACAAAATATAGGAGAGAGTGGAAGTAGAGAGATGAGAAGAGGATAGAATAAGAGATTTGTATTCAACTCTGGGCTTTACTTTGGCAGGGCTCCAGAGGTCCAGCCAGAGTCTAAAAGTCAATTAACAAGGGTTTTTGCCACAAGGGCTTCTCCCAATCAAGGGAGCCTCCCAGAGGCTAGTACCTCCTGGGAGGTTAAAGGAGTGAGTATTCTTCACCCACCACGTGTAGTTCTAAGAGAGAGATTTAAGAACAGTCTCACCAAGGTCTCAGGGTCCCAGGTCCAGGTCACGAACCAGAAACCTCTTTCAGGTCCTGTTCATGAATCAGCAGAGAGATCCCAGCTCACTGAGGTCTCTTTTTAAAGGGGCCTCTTTTGTATCACTTCCTGTGGGTGTCCAATCACAACAGACACTTTTCTTAGGACTGCCCAGGAGGCAGTCAGTAAATTCTGATTTGTCACTCATTCTAACACACATGGGTTATAGACCTCCCAACTTGTGAGTTAAGTAGAGATGCTTTCACCTCTGGTGATTAAATCTAAAGATGGGCAGGGTAGATTTAATCTCATTATTACACTTCCCAAATTGATTGTTTCTTAATGTCCAAATAAAGTTTCAATTCCAAGACAGAAGGATGGTAAGGGCTAGGCAATTGGGTTAAATGACTTGCTTGGGGTCACACAACTAGGAAGTGTCTGAGGAGAGATTTGAGCCTCCTGACTCCAGGCTTGGTTCTCCATTCTTTGGGCTACCTAGCTGCCCTTCCCAAATTGGTGTATTAAAAGGCAAATGTAAAAAAGTGATGCACTTTATCAGCCCTATGTACATCTTGGCTCCAAGAGAAGTCTGAGAACCTGGGCAACAGCATCCAAAAGGAGGAATTTCTAATTGTCTTTTTCTGTGGGAATGAGAAGTCAAGGGTCGCACCAAAGCTGAGAAGTAAGAGGACTGGGAGGATGATGGGAAAAGGTTGGTGCTGTTGCTGAAGCTAAGAAATTGGATAAGAGCAAGCAAAGCCTTGACAGACCTGATGCATTCAAAATGCAGAATGAAATATTCTGGACATGGACAACTTGGGGATTTGTTTTACTAGGCTATGTCTTACAAGGTACTGTTTTGTTTTTTTCAGTTGGGGGTCGCAGACAAATGCTTATTGAGGGAAAAAAAAACCCAGTAATAGGAATGTCCAAGCTTTGAGGGAAAGAGTGAATTCAGCTTTATGTTGTGTTAGAAAGATCAGAGCAGATTATGTAGACCTGGGAGTCATCTGCATAAAGAAAATTGAACCTATGGAAACTGAAGAGATCACAGAGAGAGTACAGACAGAATGGAAGGTCCAGGATTGACCTTTGGGCTACACTCATAGTCAATGAGCATGATATAGGTCATGAACCAGTAAAGGAGCCTGGGAAAGTACGGTTAGGTTGAAGATCCCAAAGAGAAGAGTATATAGGTAGAAAAGGAGGTGTATAGTATTGTTATTTTTAATGTGATTAGAATAGCCCTTTATTAATCCTAAACAGCTTTACAATTGTAAGCTACCATTACTATCGTTTTATTGTCTTTATTATTGTAAAAGGGGTCACAGAAGGAATCTGCTTTATTATAAACTGAGATCTATACTTTGTTAGAAATAAATGTAGGTTTCCAAATATTATGAAATCACATTTGATAAATATATTGGATGTTTTAAAAGACAAATACATAAGTAAATAAATTTCAACAAATAGTCAAAAGAAGAAAAATATTAACACAAAGAAGTTGCCTGCACTAAATATGATTTTTTCTTTATTCAGATATTTTATTTTCCCAATTATATGTAATGATTTTCAACATGTTTTCTGAAATTATAAGATCCAAACCATCTCTTTTCCTCCCTTCCCTTCCCCTCTTGGAGATGGTAAGAAATTTGCTCTGGGATATACATGTATTATGGTGAGAAATATACTTCCATATTGGTCTTTACTGTAAGAATACTCATATAAAACCCCAACCCCAAATAAAACCATAAATAAACTAGTGTGAAAAATAGCACATGTTGTCTACTAGAATTTGACTCCAACAGTTCTTTCTCTGGATGTGGATAGCATTCTTTGTCATAAATCCTTCAGAATTGTCCCGGATCATTGTATTGCTGAGAGTAGCTAAGTCTTTCACAGCTCATCATCAAACAATATTGCTCTTACTGTGTACCATGTTCTCCTGGTTCTGCTTATTTTATTCTGTATCAGTTCATGTAGATATTTCCAGCTTTTTCCAAAATCATACTTTTTATGTTCGACACAATGAATTCTGAAACTGGGGCCCACAGATGATTTCAGGGGAGTCCATGAACTTGGATGTGAAAAAAAATCCATCTTTACTTTTATTAACCTCTAATTTGAAATTTAGCATCTCCCAATTATAATTCATTCACTCATTTATTTATACAATTTATCCACAAGTGTTCTAGGCCCTCTCTTTCCTCCCTGTGTTCCAGAAGGTATTGCCTAGGAGACAGATCACATGTTCATACAAGTTACGTCTTTCATGTTTCTCTACCTTTCAGTTCAAGATGAATAATATTAAATGCTGCAAAGAGGTCAAGAAAGGTGAAGATTGAAAAGAAGCTATTAGATTTTGACAATTAGGAGACCATTGTTAACTTTGGAGAGGGCAGTTTCAGAATGATGATGTCTGGAGCTAGATTCCACAGGATTTAGATGTTACCATTATTCATGAGGCAGGAGCCCAAAAGAATAGTCTCTCTGTCTCTCTCTCTCTCTGTCTCTCTGTCTCTCCTCTCTCTGCTTCTCTCCCTCTCCCTCTTCCTCTCCCTCTCCTTCTCTTTCTCTTCCTTCCTTCCTTCCCTCCCTCCTTCCTTCCCTCCCTCCTTCCTTCCTCCCCTTCTTCCTTCCTTCC
>NC_058133.1:274093272-274113252 GCF_016433145.1 Gracilinanus agilis | reverse complement strand
ACTATATAGCATGCCAATACTGTCCATGAGGTTTTCTTGGCAAAGGTAATGGAGTGATTTGCCATTTCCTTCTCCAGAGGATTAAGGCGAAAGTTGCTCATCCTTTGTTTCAAAGAAACTAATAATATCATGGCGTGATGTTTTGATCTGAGAGTTCATTGGATCTAAGTGAGGCAGTGTTGTCCAAAGTTATCAGCCTCACTCTCGCTTCTAGTCATCAAAGTCCAGTGGCGAGACCAAAGTCAGGATGGCTTATGATGACTTGGGATGCAGTGGATGATCTCAGTGTCTTTGAGGTCTGCCTAAGCTCGAGGTGCTCCATGGTGCCTGCTTCAGCCACTTTCATAGCCACTGGAACAACCCCAGTGGATAGAGTACTAGGTCTGGACTCAGGAAGACTCATCCTCTGGCGGTCAAAGCTAGACTCGGATACTTACCATCTGTGTGACCCTGGGCAAATCACTTAACTCTGCCTCAGTTTCCTCATCTGTAAGATGAGTTAAAGAAGGAAATGGTAAACCACTCCAGTAGCTCTGCAAAGAAAACTCCAAATAGAGGCACAAAGAGTTGGATATGACTGAAAAATGACTGAACCCTAACTCTTAATTTTCATTTTTTTTTGCCATCACATAAAACAGGTGCTATGTTAAGGCAAACAGATGTTGTCACATCACTCATAAATGTTTGAGACTGGGTTTGAACTTAGGTCTTAATGACTGTAGGCCTAGCACTTTATCCACTGAGCCACCTCGCTGCCTCAATGCAGCAGATGGCCTTCTGTTATTTAATCGTACAACTTCTACCTCTTCAGAGTCTATCAGTTATTTTCATTTTTCACACAGGAGAGGACCAAATTCTTTTCTGAGTGTCCATAAACCCTACCTATGCTGTTGTGCTGCTCATAGGAAACCCAAAAAGCTATGCTTTAGATTTTCCACTATCCTGACTTCAATATCACTAAAGTCCTCTTGATCATGTCTCATGATGCTCTGTTACTACCAAAATAATACTAAAAAGTCAATTTTTTAAAACCCTTACCTTCTGTCTTGGAATCAATACTGTGTATTGGCTCCAAGGCAGAAGAGTGGTAAGGGTAGACAATGGGGGTCAAGTGACTTGCCCAGGGTCACACAGCTGGGAAGTGTCTGAGGCCAGACTTGAACCTAGGACCTCCCATCTCTAGGCCTGGCTCTCAATCCACTGAGCCACCCAGCTGCCCCCTAAAAGTCAATTTTTGTGAAAGGATTCTAACTTATTTTCTCATGCCCAAAGAGGGTCTTTGGAGGTCATTTCAGGTGACTGCTATTTGTAGCAACCAGATGGATAGTAGAAAGGAGAGGTGGGAAGATGGAGAAGGGTCAGCTATTATGAGCGAATGCCAGTTTGAAGTATCAGAAGACTGACCAAGGATCATAGATTTAGAGCTGGGGAGGGTTGTACAAAACTTAAAGGGTCGATTATTTATGTCACCTTGCACAGAAAGCACCTGCTCGCTGGCTGACTAACACACCATCACATTTCTCCAATCTCCTTCCTCCCTTTAGTGAAGTCATGCCACCCAAGACTTGAGCTGGGGACCTTTTGTGTGGGGTGATTGGGGTGGGCGTGGGTTTGGGGGCATGAGGGATATGGGTGGGTACTCCATGATACAGGAACTCCAAGGTGAAAACTAGAGCTCCTGGCGAAATGCGGCCGTCTGGTCACTTTAGCCAGGCCTTTGTCTTTCCAAAGGTTCTCAAGGGGCCAGGAAAAACTCTGTAGTTCTCTCCAAGCTAAGGGGAAATTCCTACCTGCCCAGGGAGGGCCACTGGCTCAGTTTTGAAGGAGGCGAAGTTCATCTCTGGGATCTCTAGCCACCACCAAGGAGGTGCCCAATCCTCTCAAGATATCCATTGGCATGGAGGTTAACAGAGATGCTGAAATAATGTGAAGGGGTCATTAACTTAATAATGTCATATATCATTATTATGTATTATATATTATAATAATAATAAGCTGCATCTGTATTAAAAAAACAAACAAACCGGTAGAGGAGAGAAGATCATTAACCTAAAGGGACGAGTTGGTAATGGTGGAATGAGTTTAATAATGGTGGAATTTGGGGCATCACTGGGAGACATTTCTAAGCTGGTGATCTTCTCAGCATTCTTGTAATCCATGTCTACCCCCCCCCCATACCTAATGCCCTAAGGGGCAATTAGGTGATATAGCCCATACAACACTGGGCTTGGAGTCAGGAAGACTTACTAGCTGTGTGACCCTGAGCAAGTCGCTCAACTCTGTTTCCTCCTCTGTAAAGTGGGCTGGAGAAGGAAATGGACAACCACTGCAGTATCTTTGCTAAGAAAATCCTCAAATAGGGTCACAACGAGTTGGACATGATTGAAACGACTCAACAACGACGATACCCATGTGCAAAGATGGCTCCCAAAGGACAAATGGCAATCTACTACAAAATGGTTTTGTAGGATTGTAGACTAGAGCTAGGAGGGACCTTAGCTATTCCTTCATTTTAGAGAGGAGAAAACTGAGACCCAGAGAGGGAATATGTCTTCCCCAAAGTCACAGAAGCGAGTAAATAGTAGAGCAGGGATTTGAACCCATGCTTTGGGTTATTTTTCCACTACACCATTACCTCCTCCTGGTTTTTGTTTTTTGTTTTTTTGTTTTTTTGCCACAAGATAGGTCTCCCTCTGTAGCCATATTGACTTGGAAATGAAGGTATTAGGAACCTCTCTGTCTCAGTCCATAGTCCAACCTTAGAGACCGAGGCAAGTTATGCCCACCATTCCCCGTTTCAATCTTTAACTACCAGGGAGATTGGGGGTACAGAGTGGGTGGGAGCAGAATGGTGGTGCCATATCTGATGCCTTTCTGCCCATCTATGGCTAGGAAGAAAAAGTCACAAGCTTCCTTTTGTAGTAGTATTATCTACATCTCCGTCTCCAGGGCAAAAATGCCAAGAGGAAAAGTATTTGAGGAATTTCCATGGGAAATGGTAGCCAACAAAAGCCCTGTTGGGTGGTATTCTAGTTAACTGCAGGAAGGCAGGCAGCCCAGCCAGCATATTACCTTTCTTACAGGGAAAACTGTTCCTTTGAAATATGTTTTCAGTTCTGAGGAGACCACCGTCCTCTCCCCATATTCCTCACTGGAGAGAGGCACACTGTCAGCCCAGAGGGTGCACAGGCATGAAATAGGCAGGACCAGAGCCAAGAGAAGACCTGGCCTTGACTGCTGCAATCTTCTGGTAAAGGATGGTTGGTCTGAATGCTTTCCATCTAAGCAGCTTGTGTGGGCTCCTGGAGCAGGCTGGGCTAAGGACAAGCTCCCTGTCCCATCCCTTCTTTCCCATTCCTCCACTCACCCTCTAAACTGAAGCCCAGTCTGTGACTTTGAATTGCCACTGAGCCACGGGAAGGAGCGGGAAATGAGAACAAGTGGTGGTTGTTCTTAAAAACATTTTAAGTGACTTGAACCTCTCTTTTTTTTTTTAAAAACCCCCAAAGCATGTGTGTGTGTGTGTGTGTGTGTGTGTGTGTGTGTGTGTGTGTGTGTGCTCATTCCCAAAGCAGATATGGTCCTTTCCCATCAATTTTCTCCTACAATGTCCGA
This sequence comes from Gracilinanus agilis, assembly GCF_016433145.1. Classification (NCBI taxonomy): domain Eukaryota; kingdom Metazoa; phylum Chordata; class Mammalia; order Didelphimorphia; family Didelphidae; genus Gracilinanus; species Gracilinanus agilis. Next base: position 274,109,637 of record NC_058133.1, on the reverse strand, counting down.
GAAGAACATCCCTTAGAGGCAGGAGGAAATACTGTTATTTACTTGGTTCAGTTGTTTCTGACTCGTTGTGACTCTTTTTGGGGTTTTCTTAGCAAAGATATTGGAGTGGTTTGTCATTTCCTTCTCCAGCTCATTTTACAGATGAGGAAACTGAGACAAAGCAAAGTTAAGTGTCTTGTCCAGGGTCACTCAGGTAGTAAATGTCTGGGGTCAGATTTGAACTCACAAAGATGAGTTTTCCTGACTCCAGACCCAGAGCTCCCTAGCTGCCCCTTCCCTAGCCTTTCTTCTGAGATTACAAATCAATTATATTTTATATGTCTAGAATGCACAGTTATCCAAATGTTGTCTTTCTTGTTAGAATATGAGCTCTTTGGGGCAGGACTGTATATACTATGTTTTATCTCTTAGCACAGTGCTAGGCGCATAGTAAGTGTTTAATAAATGCTGATTTATAGCAACTGATTGACTTTCAGGTCTAAATTATCAGTCAATAATACAGCTCCCTCATTTTTGTAGATAAGGAAATCCAGGCTCTTCTCCAATTCCTCCAGGAGTTCAAAGGGACCTGTTCTGGACTGGTTTTCATGACTGTCACTACTGAATGAATATATAACCCATCAAGCTGTCACTGAAGACTATGCTACTGAGTGTGAGTGCGGGGTTAGCATTCACAGTGTCGAGAGCAATGTTCATTTCTAGCCTTAGACATTTTCTAGCTGTGTGAATCAGAGCAAATCCTGGGCAATCTAAACCCTGGGCAAATCACTTAAACACTGCCTGCCTCAGTTTCCTCAACTGTAAAATGGGGAAATTAATAGCATCTACCTCCCACGGTTATTGTGAGGATGAAGTAAGGTAATATTTGTAAAAAGCATTTAGCCCAATGTATGACAAATAGTAGGTACTTAATAAATGTTTATTTCCTTCCTTCCACTATGGCCTCCCCTCACTCCTGCCCCAAGAACCTAGGCAGCATGGTCTCTAGAAAGTAACTCCTAGAAACTACTTTCAGGGTCAGCGAGGGTCCACAGCCTCCATTGGCCCAGGCTGGCCCAGACGCTGCCTGGTCAGGCTGCATCCTTGTAGCTCTCTTCCCCTTGAAGGGCATTATGGCCTCAGCCACAGGGTCCTCTGCTCTATGGCCAGGGAGCATTAGCAACCTGATGAATCCCAGTGGCATTTGTCCCTTTGTAGATCACAGGAGATCTCGGCTATACTCCTAGCTCTGGAAGGAAGGGTTTGGATGCAACAAGCTGAAGGACAAGTCCAGCTTTGGCCAGTAGGCTGTGCCCCTGCTGCACCAGAGGGGACGTCTTTGGCCCAGAAACAAAGGCAGCCAATTTAAACAGAGGTTTTTGTTCCATAATGTTGGGGTTTACTTTAACTAACATTACAGTAAGTAGAAAAAAATCCTTTCTCTCCTCTCCTGTTAGGAGCCAAGACTATAAAATAAAAATAGTAACTCTTCAAGGAGAAGGATACGGATCATGAGCCCCGTTCAGGCAAGGAGATAATTGCAAAAACCTCCTCCAAATAACAGCATGTTCTTTTCCGCGTTCCTTCCTTGTAACATCTAGTCCTTTTCTCTTGTCATCCCGACCACCAGCCCCCTCACCCTGAACATATATATTCTTGCCCTGTACCAGCAATAAACGAGCCTTGCTCCATTAGACTCCCTTGTCTTCTTGAGTGCTTGGTCTCCCCTCTTTCTCCCTATGATCTCTCAGGTGGCTGTTTCACGGACCCCACTGTTGTATCCGGCTGGTTTCGGACACTCTCCTTCCTTTGTTTTCTCTCTCTCCATTTCTCTTTCTTTTTTCTCCTTTTATTTATTTTTTCTCATTCTTACGCTCATCTGTAACTGTTTCTTTGTCACTTCCTGCATCTTTCTCTGTCTCTTTCTGTCTGTCTGTCCCTGTCTCTATATGTCTGCCAGTCTCTCTCTTTGTTTTTCCCTTTCTCTGTTTCTCTCTCTCTCTCTGTTTCTCTATACCTCTCTGTCTCAATTTGTCTCTCCCTGTCTTTTTCTCTGTCTCTCTGTTTCTGTCTCTCCTTCTGTCTTCTGTCTCTGCCTCTATTTCTGTTCATCTCTCTATTTCTGCCTCTGTTTCTCTTTGTTTTTCTACTTATCTCTTTCTGTCTTTCTGGATGTTTCTGTTTCTTTCTATTTCTGTCTAGTTCTTTGTCTCTCTGTCTCTATCTCTTTCTGTTTATCTCTATCTCTGTCTCTGTCTGCCTGTCACCCCTTGCTTCTTTGTCTCTGTTTCTCTTTGTTTCTCTGTTTTTCTATCTGTCTCTATTTCTATATCTTTGTCTCTCTTTCTCAATTTGTCTCTGCCCTTTTCTCTGTCTCCTCTGCCTCTCTTCCTCTCTGTCTCTGTCTCCATTTCTGTTTCTACCTCTATTTCTCTTTCTTTTTTTCTCTATCTCTCTTTCTGCCTTTCTGCCTGTTTCTGTCTCTGTCTAATTCTTTGTCTCTCTGTCTCTTTCTTTCTTTGTTTCTGTCTCTTTGCTCTGTCTTTGTTTCTCTATCTCTTTCTCTGCCTCTCTTCTGTTTCTATCTCTTTGTCTCTTGTACCTCTGTCTTTCTGTCTCTCTTTCTGTTTTTATATCTATTTCTTTCTCTATCTTTCTGCCTCTATTTCCTTCTCTGACTCTGTCTGTTTCTTTGTCTCTCTATCTCATCCTCTCTTTTTCTGTCTCAACCCCTCTTGACAATGTGCTGGTGTGCTATAGGCCAAAGAGTACAAGGCACGAATCCAGGAAAATACTGGGTTTGAATTTTGGCCCTAACCCTTGCTAGCTGATCTAGGTTGAAATCCCTACTTGGGAACTGATTATTACCTTGTATGACATTCTCTTAGCCTCCCTGACCTCAGGAAGGAAAGCTGGGGATATAGTGGGCAGAGTGCTGGGTTTGAAATCAGGACTAACACTTGCTGGGCAAGTCACTTAACTGTTGCCTGCCTCAGTTTTCTCAACTGTGAAATGTGGATAATATTAGCACCTACCTCCCAGAGTTGTTGTGAGGATCAAGAAAAGATATTTGCAGAATGTTTAGCCCAGAGCCCCTCATACAGTAGGCACTAATACTTGTTTCCCTCTTCATTTTCCTTACCTACAAAATGAGGGGGTTGGATGAGATGGTCCCTGAAATCCCTGTATATGCTTCTATAACTCTGAGCAAGTCATTTCCTTCCTCTCTTGATAATGTTCATTTCTAGAGAATAAAAATCCTGGCAATACTCATCTCACAGGTAAGGTCATGGTGAGAAAATTACTGTAGAATGTGAGCTCTTATGAGTAAGCTTAATTCCTTTCTTCCTCAAGTGGTTGTGATCCAGGATCTGGATTTAACTGGAGACAGAGAATTATTTTATAGTTTTGCTGATTCTTTTAGTATCAAAGTGGGAGCATGCCCCTTGCTAGGCTCAGTGACCATTGTGTCCTGACTCCATGGTTTCCTCTGTTTTGCTGTATTGACTCCTTCCCTTCGGTGCCAGCCAGATCTCTCTTGACTCAGGAGGCTTGTGATGACTTCTAAGTCTTGTTTCTAGATTTTTCTCCTCACTCAAAACCATCTTCTAGTCACCATTGAAGTTCTTTCCCTAAAATGCTGGTGTGAACCTGCTGAGCCCTTGGTAAACTCCAGTGGCATCCCGTCACCTCTGGGATCAAATATGAAATACTCTAGCATTCAAAGCCCTTCATAATCCAGTTCACTCCTAACTTTCTAGTCTTCCTCTTCTGGACATGTTGATCTAGTGACACCTACCTCCCAGCTGTTCCAGGAACAAAATACTCCATCTCTCTAACTGTCTCTTTCTGCCTGGAACACTTTCCCTCCTACACTTCAACTACTGATCCTTTTAGGTTTCCTTTTAGTCCCAACTAAAATTTAAATAAATAAATAACTCACCCCCCAACCCCCCTCAAAAATCCCATCTTTTACTTAGAAGCCTTCTCCAACCCCTCTTAATTCCACTGTCTTCCTTCTGTTAATTAGTTCTATTTATCTTGTACGTTGGGAAAATTTGAAGGCACGAGGGAAAGGGGATCATGGAGATGGATAAATAAGTGTCATGGAAACATGAAACATGAACTTGGACAGACTTCAGGAGATGTGGAGGCTCGAAGGGCCTGGCAGGCGATGGTCCATGGGGTCAGAAAGAGTCGGATGCGGCTGAACAACAATAACATTTACACAACTCATATGTTTTAGGGCAAGACTTGAACCTAGAATCTTATTAGCTTTAAGGACAGTTTTCTATCTGCTATGCTGACACATACTAGTAAATTATAAATGACAATTTTATAGCCTCTTAACATTTGTGAAACCCTTTATGTACATTGTTTTCATTTGAATATTGCAGTGACCCTGCAAAGTAGGTACTGTAGGCATTATCATCTTGATTTTACAAATGGGGAAACTGAGGCACAGAGCTAGGTTAACTGGTGTGCCCCTTGCCATTCTAAGTGCCAGAGGCAGACTTGAACCCAAGTCTTCCTGATACTTATGCAATATACCTCATCACTTTTCTGGGGCATAGGGTAAGGGGTATGTGTGTGTGTATGTGTGCGTGGTGGGATAAATGGGGATGGAGAGTGGATTCATGCCAGAACCTTATAGTTGTTTCCTTTTTCCTTGTTTTGAAAAGACATAGAGATGGGCAGTAGAGGAGGGTGGAGGATTATGAGAAACTTATTCTACTCATATGTGGGTAACAGGCAAAAAGGGGAAAGGGGGAGGAAGAGGAGTCACATCCCATTTCTGCCTCTATGGCCATGCATTCCTGTGCTATGTAAAAGGGTAAAATTATTATGGACTGCTATTGAAGAGAGTGGTCACCAGGAAATTAATTAATTAATTCCAAATGAATTTTTTTTAGCAATTTATTTATAAAATAGAGGGAAAGAGTGAAAGTAGAGAAATGAGAAGAGGGCAGAGTAAGAGATCTAGCTTAACAAGCTAGACTATGTGCTGAAGTCTTGGCTTGACTCCAGATGGAGGGCCTAAGGATCAATTAACAAGGGTTTTAGCTAAGAGGCCTCCTTCAGACGAGGGGCCCCTCCAGAGGCCTCCATAGCACCTTCAGGAAAAAGCCAAGGAAGGAGTCAGCCTTTTTCACTCACCCACGTGGTAGTTCTAGGGAGAAATATAAGGCAGTCCAAGGTCCTTAGCCAGAGCTCCTCCAGGGTTCAGTTCAAGGAAAAAGACCCTTTTCACAGGAGGTTCTTGCAATTTATAAAGACCATTGCTTTCATCACTTCCTGTGCCTTCCTCCCATTTTATGTGTACCAATTACAGCTAAAACTTTGCTTAGGACTGCCTGGGGGCAGTCAGTTGATTCTGATTCATCATTCACTATTGCACACATGGGTCAAAGACTTCCCCCACTTGAGGATAAGTGGGGTATGTACATTTTTTTTTTTAACAATTTAATTACTTTTTTCTTACATTTTAAGTTCTGAACTGTCTCCCTCTCTCTCCATTCCATGTTAGAGAAGAGTAATGTTTGACACAAATATCTATACCTATATGTAGATATACATATATACACATATAAATATGTATACACGTACATGTAAAACTATGCAACATATATGTCTTTTTGTCAGTTTTTTCTTTGGAGATGGGTAACATCTTCCTTCATAAGCCCTTTATTGATTTGAAATTCATATTACTTAGAATAACTTAGTCATTCAGTTACTTTTGGAGCAATATTGCTGTTACTGTATACAATGTTCTCTTGGTTCTGCTCATTTCACTCTTTATTATTTCTTGTGAGTCTTTCCATATTTTTTTAAATCAGCTTGCACAGTAGTATTCCATCACAATCATAAGCCACAATTTGTTTAGCTATTTCTCAATTGATAGGCATCCCCTCAATTTCCAGTTCTTTGCCACCACAAAGAGAGCTGCTATAAATATTTTAGAACCTATAGATTCTTTTCTTTTTTCCATGATCACCTTGGAAACCAGACCCAATAGTGGTATTTCTGGGTCAAAGGGTATTACACAGTTTGATAACACTTTGGGCAGGTAATGATGATTTGTTTGGTATTTTAAGTGTTATCATTTATAAATCTTATAAGGAAACAAAAGAGATGCTTATTGATTGGGGAGTGACTAAAGAAACTGTGGTACATTGATGTGATTGGATATTACTGTAAGGAATGATGAATAGAGAGAAACATGGGAAGGTATGTGAACTGAGGCAAAGTGAAGTTAAGTAGAACTGGAAAGATGTTGTATGTGCTGATTACAATAATAAAAATGGAAATGGCAAAAAAAATAAAGAAATTTAAATTGAGTGATATGAAATTAAAATGACTGAACTTGGTCTGAAAGAAGAGATATGAAAATGCACCTCTCTCCCTTAATTGCACAGGAGCGGCCCTATGGGTTTGAAACATTACATATAATATTGGACTTGTTGGATGTGTTGTCTGACTTGTTGAACTTTGCCCCCTCTTTTTTACTTTTTGTTATATAGAATGACTTTCTGGTCAGGGTAGGATATATTGTGAAAAGTATGTTATAAAAATAAGATATCAATAAAATTTAAATTTTAATCTGATGGAGAATGCATGAAGATTAAGAGCAGTATTACCTCAGAACAGAGAGAAATAATGAGAGTTGAAACTTATTTAATGAAAGCTTGGTAAGAGACCCAACTAAGAAAAATCATTCAGAGGGCATTTGAGAATAAAAAGGATGAGAGGTTAACAAACAGACAAAAAAGGAACAGAGATACAACAATTTTTATAACAAGCTCTTTTCTGCCCTTCGTTCTGCTGAGCTAGCATACTTGGAGTAACATCACAATTTTGGAGGTGTTCCTGGCAGAGAAATGGCATCAAAGAGAATAAAGATGGAAGGGTCCACTGGATAAGCCAAACTATATGTATATAGAGGAAATTTGAGCTTCCAAACAATTGTGAAGGTGTTGCTGAGTCACTTCACAAGACATCTTAGGCACAGCTTTGATCCTGTGTCATAGTGGGAAGAATTCCTCCTCTTTTCTGGCTGGTTGACTATTCTCAGAATGTAGGAACCACGTGACAATATTGAGTGTAAGCAGTCTGTGGTCTCAGGAGATGCTTCTTCTTCCAGTTGGAGATGGCAACTGCCGGGTATGTACATTTTTGGTGATTAAACCTAAAAACGGGCAGGGTAGAGTTAATCCCATCTTCACAGTTACAACATCATTATTGATTAATCAATAATGAATATGCCTGGAATTTGACACATTAGTGTAAATGAAGATGGGGAAGTAAAGAGAACTTCTGATCTCATTCATTAGAATATAAGCTCCTTGAGGACAGGGATAGTCTTTTACCTTCCTTTATATTTCCAGATAGGTGGCACAGTGGATAGAGCACTAGGTCTGGAGTCAGAAAGATTCATCTTCCTGAGTTCAAATCTGGCCTTAGACACCCTAGCTGTGTGATCCTGGGCAAGTCACTTCACCTTGTTTGCCTCAGTTTCCTCATCCAGACAATTAACTGGACAAGGAAATTGCAAACCATTTTATTATTCTTGCCAAGAAAACCTTAATTGTATGGTGGCAAAGCATGAAAGGGGTGTCTCTTGATTGGGGAATGGATGAACCAATTGTGGCATATGATGGTGATGGAATACTATTGTGCTGTAAGGAATGATGAAGAGGAGGATTTAGAAAGAGCTGGAAAGACCTTTATGGATGATGCAGAGTGAAATAAGCAGAATCAAGAGAACATTGTACACAGTAACAGCAAAATGGTGGAATGATCAATTGTGAAAGACTCACAGCAATACAATGATTCAGGACAGTTCTGAAGGGCTGAGGACAAAGAATGCGAGCCACTTTTGGAGTCAGAATGCAGATGAAAGCAGATGATTCTTCATTTGTTTACATGGATTTGTGTTTTAGAGTTTTGGTTTTATAAGATTATTCACTTACAAAAATGAATAATATGGAAAAGTGTTTTGTGTGATATATGACCCAGACTGAATTGCTTGTCAGCTCTGGGAGGAGTGAGGGAAAAAGGGAGGGAGATAATATGGATCATATAACTTTGGAAAACTCATGTGGAAATTTATTAAAATTTAAAATAAAGAAAGAAAAAGAAAAAAAGAAAAGAAAGCCTTAACTGAAGTGATGAAGAGTAGAACATGACTGAAAAACAACTGAACAACATGGTACCATGGGCGAGTCATATGAGGTCTTCGAGCCTCAGATTTTTTGTTTGAGAAGTAGGGATAATATGACCTGAAATGCCCGCCTCACAATGCTGCTATGATTTTGGCTCAAATAAGGTAATGTATGTAGTTTATTGACATTATCATTCTCAATAAATGCTAGTTGTTATTATTACTTACTGGCTCGGTGATGTTGGGCAAATCATTAGCTTTCTTAGCCTCAGTTTCCTCATTTGTAAAATGAGGGCTTTGGGATAGATGATCCTTTACTTCTTAGATCTCTTATGGTTCCTCTACCCTAACCCCCTAATTATAGCGGCTATTTTTCCTTCTGGCTTCTGGGCAATAGCCCATCAGGAAACCAGCTTGTTTCTCCAGCTAGACCAGAGAGAAAGTCGACTGCTGAAGCTCTGAGGTCAGGATAGGGTTTCAGAGGGTCCGAAGAGAGGTTAACCATTTTGTTTTTCCCCTTAAGTTCTGGTTTCTCTTTTCTGGAAGGCACATGAGAAGAGAAGGGATGAGTGTGTGTGCACAACAGCTAATGTGCCAAGCAGACTGGCGTCTCCACATGGCGTGGCTGCCCTCTGCTCTTGTTATTCAAAGCAAAGCCTTCAACTGAACTGTGTGCTGACAACTGGGAAGAAATTCACTAATATATGGAGCCTTAAGCCAAATCTCGATATTAATTATTTTAACTCAACTGTGAACCAAAGCAAAGTTTAAAAAAAAAAAACCTGACAATTTAGTGAGCCATTTATGAACCAGAACCAAACTCATCCATTATCTCAAATTGCTGAGATCAAAATAAACTCCCAACCAAAGCTGGACTCCTATTTCAGTTAGTTCCTCATTAAAAATACAGGAAGGTGTTCTTCTGCCTTAGAACCAATACACAGTATCGATTATAAGATGCAAGGTAAGAGTCTAAGAAAAAAAAAAGGTGGGGGGTAGCCAGGTGGCTCAGTGGATTGAGAACCAGGCCTAGAGATGGGAGGTCTTAGGTTCAAATCTGGCCTCAGATATTTCCTAGCTGTGTGACCCTGGGCAAGTCACTGAACCCCTATGCCTAGTCCTTACCACTCTTCTGTCTTAGAATCAACACACAGTTTTGATTCTAAGACAGAAGGTAAAGATTTAAAAAAAAAATTATCAATAGGGACAGCTAGGTAGTAAAGTCTATATAAAGTACCTGGAGTTGGGAGTTCCTGGGTTCAAATTTGGCCTCAGACATTTCCTAGTTGTATGACCCTGGGCGAGTCACTTAACTCCAATTACCTAGCACTTGCCGCTCTTCTACCTTGGAATTGATATTAAGACAGAAGGTGTTTGAAAAAAAATTTTTAAACGCATCAATAATGTATGGAGAAAGTATGAAAACATAAATGTAAAAATCTCTCTATATAATCAATATATTTATATAAGAATAATGTATAAAGTAAGACAATTTATATAATAATCCTATAGAAGGGAATGAGCATTTATTCAGCACCTACTATGTACCAGGGAGGAACGTACCTTGGCCATTAAGCAGAGGACTCTGTGTCTGAGGTCGAACTGCCCTGCATGGGTGAGGAACCATTGTGGATTCAACTTGAACAGACTGCATCTGGTCTGAATTGGTGGGGGTTAGGTTAAATGACTTGCCCAGAGTCATACAGTTAGGAAGCATGTGAGGTCTGATTTGAATCCAGGACCTCCATCCCTAGGCTTGTCTCTCTTTCCACTGAGCTGCCTAGCTATCCCTTGCTAGGTGCCCTATTAGCCAGAGAAATAAGTTATTTTGCCTCACGTCTTCTTGACTCAAGACCTGGTACTCTCTCTGCTGAGCTGCCTCTATGTTACTTCCTTCTTGAATTAAAAGAAGATAAAATGATTTATGTTTTGCTAATGATACTGTTTTCTTGGAGAGAGATGGTGTGGTGGAGTGGATAAACTCTGGCCCTAGACTCAGGAAGAGCTGGATTTAAATCTTGTCTCCAATATTCATAGCCTTGTGAGTGTGGGCAAGTCACTTAGCTTTTTTAAGACTCAATTTTCTTATCTTCCAAAAATGGGAATAATAATGATACTCGCTGTTGTGGGTGTCCAATAAGATTAGGGCATGTAAAGCTCTATGTAAACCTTAAAAAACAGTATATCATTGTCAACCATTATTTTAATTATTACACTTGAAATCAACCAAATAATCAGTACGTATTTATTAAAAAAATTTTTTGAGCAATAAGCATTTATTAAAGACCTACTTTGAGCCCGGCAGAGACAGCTAGGTGGCACAGTGGATAGAGTGCTGGGCCCGGAGTCAGGAAGACTCACCATTTAGTTCAAATCTGGCTTTGGACACTTACTAGCTGGGTGACTCTGGGCAAGTTGTTTACCCCTGTTTACCTCAGTTTCTTCATCTGTAAAATGAGCTGGAGAAGGAAATGGCAAACCACTCAAGTATCTCTGCCAAGAAAACCCCAAATGGGGCCACATAGAGTCAGAAATGACTGAGAAACGATTGAACAAAATGGAACCTTTAACAGTCCTGGGAGGTAAGTCAGATTATTTCCATTTTATGTCTCAAGAAATTGCCACAGAATGGTAAAGGGTCTTGCCCAAGATGACGCATCTGGTTGGCCACAGAGCTGGGGTGAGAGATGGTAGGAATCTTATCTCCTCTGCGCTTTGGTGCTGTTGGCCATCTCTTCCTTCTTTCTGAGCGTTCTCTTCTCTCTTAGTCTCTATGACACTATACTCTCCTGATTTTCCTTCTAGCTTATTGTCTGCTCCTTCTCAATCTGTTTTCCTGGATCATTATCCTTCTCCTTCCTGCTAAGGGTGAGAAGCCCTCAAAGCTTTGTCCTGAACTCTTTTGCTTTTCCTCTTTACATTCTCCCCTTTTGGTGGTCTCATCTTCCGTAGTTTCCAGTATTATCTCTATGAAAACCATTCCTAAGTCTATACATCTAGGCTTACTCTCTCTCTCCTGAATTCCAGTCCTGTATCACCAATGGTCAGTTGGACATCTCTAACCAATTGTTCAATAGGTGTCTCAAACTCAGCATAGCCAAAAGGAAGCTCACCATATTTCCTCCCCAGCTCATCCACCCTCTCATCTTCTTTGGTTCATATGAGGGCATCACCATCCTTGAGGGCAAGGAATGGCTGCCCTCTTCTTTTATCTGCTGCTGTATCTGGTTTCCAGGGAACAAGCAGCTAACTCAAACCTTGATCCACAACACCTGCTTCAGTCTCCCTTCCCTCAGATGAGAGGGCTTGAGGGCAGAGTATCAAACTCCTCCCAATGCTTTTCCTTATGGAGGGCAGAAACTAGACTCTCAGATCATTCCATTCTGTCTGGTTTTAATTCCATGGAACAAGATGCCCCATATTGGGTACCTTTTGGTATTCCCATCCTCCCTTTCTTGCCTCCTTTTGTGTGTTGTCTTCTACTTTTAGATTGCAAGCTAGCTGAAGGCAGCAACTATCTTCCTTTTCATTAATTATATTCCCGGAATTTAGCACAGTGCCTGACACATTGTAGGTACTTAATTAACGTTTATTGGATTTCTGCATTATTGGAACATCCCATTTTGTCTTTGTATCCCCAGTAGTTAGAAAGGTTTCCACCACAGAGAAGGCCCTTAAACATTTTTTGAGGGGCAACTAGATGGTCCAGTAGATAGAGCAAAAGGGATGGAGTCTGGAGGACCAGGGATCAAATCTGGCCTCAAGCACTTCCTAGCTATGTGACCCTGGTCAAGTCACTTAACTCTGACTGCCTAGCCCTTGCCCTTCTGTCTTGGAGTTGTTACTAAGACATAAAGTAAGTTAAAAAATTTGTTGAATTGATTTGAATTGAGGTCAATCCTTTCATTTTATCGCTGGAGAGACTGAGTCCCAGAGAGGAATCATTGAACCATAATAATCATTGTTTGAGAACTGAAAGGGACACCTAGTCCAACTTTCTCATTGTATGGTAAAAGAAACTATAAGTGACTTGCCTAGGGACATGCAAGAGGTAAAGAGCAAAGCCACTCATTTAGCCCAGGTCTTCTAATTCTCTATTCCTACTTTTGGTTCCTCCTATTATGGCAAAGGTGGTTCTTCTCCTTCTACCTTTTTCTTTTCTCCTTCCTTTCTTCTTCCTTCTTCAGTTCTAAGACAGAAAAGGAGCAAAGGCTAGGCAGTTGGGATGAAGTGATTTGCCCAGGGTCACACAGCTAGGAAGTGTCAGAGGACAGATTTGAAGCCAAGTCCTCTCTTCTCCAGGCTTGGTGCTCTATCTACCATGCTATGTAGCTGCTCCTACACCAAAGTTTCTTTATTATTGTTATTATCATTATTTTTAACCCTTTCTTTCTATCCAATAACAACTCTAAGAGGGAAGGTTAAGGGTTAGACAATTGGGATGAAGTGACAGGGTCTTATAGCTAGGAAGTGTCTGAATTCAGATTTGAACCCAGGTCCTCCTGATTCCAGGCCTGATGCTCTCTCCATTGGGCCACCTAGCTTCCCCTGAATTTGTTTTGCTAAAGTTTCAAGAACTGCATTTCAACATAATTGGTTTCCTTGGCAATCCTTTGAATTTTATTTAATGCACTTAAAAACATTTCTCTGAGAGGGGGTCCATTGGCTTCACCAGACTGCCAGAGGGGCCTGTGACTTCAAAAGAATTGAGAAAAATAAAGCATACATACTTGTAATTGGGAAAAACCAATATTATTACACCCCTCTCCAAACCAAAAACCAAAAAGGGTCGAACCCCTCTCCATATACTCTGCTGCCTCCCTTAGCTGTGCATCTTGTGTTCTCCAGCTGATTCTGGGGATGATTACGAAAATATTAGACTTTGGAGGCTCATCAGAGACCCTGAAGGCCACACGTCCACCCTCCTGCTTCTAGGCGGCTCTGTAATTTGTTCATGCCAGACAGGGGTGGTGTAGCCGGGTTTTTTTTTAATAGCCCTTTGGGGAGGCAGAGTAACCCAGACTCCCTCAGGCCTTCTCCAAACACTTCTCCTTGGCAGAGACTTCTTCCTTGGGTCAGTCTTTGTATCCTCTCATGGCGTTTTCTGTTGGTGGTTTCCCTTTGTTTCATTTCCAGGGGGCATGTGTGTGGTTGTCTGCACACACTGTGTCTGACCTTCTCAAAGCAATTTGGGTCCTGTGGCAAGGCTGAGCAGGCTCCCAGGCGAGGCTTCCCCGCTGGGTAACACTTTCCAGCCACCTCCAACAGTGTGTCTGTGTGTCTGTGTCTGTGTGTCTGTGTGGGAGGGAGTGAGTGTGTTTCCCCCGCCATTGCTGCCCATTGGGTGGTTCAGGGTGTTTTGCTCCCAGTTATAATCCAATAAAGAACAGCTGCTGAGATTTTTCCAAGAGGGGCTGCCTTAAACCTCCCTTGTTGAAAAGAGCTCTAATTTATTTCAGTCCCATGTGGGAAAACCAGCTTGAGCTCAAACAAAGATGGCCTGTGCGGATGTGAGAGTGCCCTGTGGGTCTGGCCTGCTCATGGTCAGCCAGCCCAAGGGGAACAGATTGCATTTCGAATGCCTGGAGTGATTTAGAACCATCTCCCTTCTCCCAACTAGCCTCCAGAGGTCAGGGTTGGTCTTTGGCACTCTCCTGAAGGAGGAGAAGCTTGGTTCCAAACCCGCCCCCACCTCCCAACCTTCACATCTGGTTTTTTTCACTCCTTGGGAGTGTGAGGCAGTGCAAACAGAATTGGAGAGAGATCCAGTTCAAGTCCCTTAATCTTCTGGAACTCACTTTCCCCCTTTGTAAAATGAGGGAGTTTGTATAGTGGACAAAGCTCTGGATTTGAAGAATCTGAGTTCAAATTCTGACTTGTCCGCTTATTATTCTGCCCCTAGGAGATGCGTCTCTTCCTCTCTCCTGGCCTCAGGTTCTTCATCTTTGGAGAGAGTAAAATGAGCTCAAAGGCTCCCTTCACTAGGTCTGACTCTCAATCCACTCACCCCCATCAATGTCCTCCTATACTTGTTACCTGTGACTCGGATGCTATCCTCACCAAAAAGGGCTTCTGGCTCTGGACTCAAATGGACTAGGTTCAGTCTTGAAATATGGTACCAAAGAGGGCGAATCAAGTTTTTTCTTGAATTCTCTCCTTATCTTCCTACCCAGAGCATTGTCAAGGCTCACATCTTTCAGCAAGGGACCAGAGCATGTCCCTACATCGATGTGGTACATCGGGGAGAGATGTACCAGTCCAGCGGGCTGTAGGGAAATGGAATGGGGTTCCTTGATTTCCCCCCCATTCCATGTCTAGTTCCCAACCCCCCAGGCTCCTTCCCTCATCTTGGCTCCTCTGTGTCCCAGGATACACGTGTTACTTTTCAGGCTGAGAAGCAGAATAGCGGATAAGAGCCTTGGTCTTGGATTTAAAAAGTTGTCATTCATTCATTGTCAGTTGTGTCTGACTCTTCCTGACCTCATTTGGGGTTTTCTTGGCAAAGATAATGATCGTTTGCCATTTTCCTCTCCAACTCATTTTACAGATGAGGAAACTAAGGCAAACAAAATTAAGTGACTTGCCTAGGGTCACATAGCTAGCTATTAAGGGTCTGAGGTCAGATTTGAACTCATGAAGATGAGTCTTCTTGATTCCAGGCCAGGCACCCTATCCACTTCACCTTTGGACTTTCCTATAGGCAAAATAGACTCTCCTATTATTTGAAGAGCTAGTTGGGGAAAGATTGCATGGTTTTATTGCTACCTACGGTTTGAAAGGGAGAAATGCTTCAGAGCCCAATAGCAGATGTGAGGAGCTTTCCACTTCTTTGGTTGAAGGTAACTACTTGTCTCTGGAGGAATATTTTTTCTCAATGGCTCTATGTAAAATGATTTTGCCACTGCTTTTATGGCCAGCAATTTGCAAAGAAATGGCTTTATCCAGCAGGAGAGCCATGATGACCAGTATGGGGAAGTATTTTGGCCCATCCAATGAGTCATGGTGCAGAGTGTTCTCTAGAGAGACTCAAGAAATCAAGGTCTACTATGATGAATCATGAGTTGTCTTGGACACATGGTACCCCCTACTTATGTGTGTCTCTCCTAGGTTTCTGTAAGTATGTGCCTACTTTCTCCCACAGACATTGTGCATATTGGTTGGAAAGTGTGTTCCAGGTTTATGGATGGACTTTTATATTTTGATTATTCCTACTCTTGCCTTCTATGAGTACATATGAGTTTTCTTGATTTGATTTATCACTAACTAAATGCTTCATGTTTAAGAGGCAATGACATGACATGATTTGACTGATTTTGTGTAAATGGGAAGTACCTGGTAGGGGCTTGGGAGTTATAATGATGAATCCTTGGAATATATCCTCCACATGCCAAAGTGATCCCTAGGAACCTTGAAGAGAGTTTGAGTAGCAGCCGTGTGGTGGCTGTTTCTGTTCCTCTGGAGATACCATCTTGGCTTGCTTAAGTGGGTGTAGGTGGGTTGAGAGAGCTAGCCCTGCTCAGGGAGTGAGGGAGCATAGAGAGGGCAGAGGATCTTTGAGGTCACCAATTCCAGTCCCTTGACCAATATAGGAGTTTCCATTGTAAGAATCTTGACAGGTGGAATTCCAGTCTCTGCTTGAATACTTACAACAAAGAAAGATTCACTTCTTCATTAGGCAATTATTTAATTTTTATAAACAAAAAATAAGTTTTCAAATAAAGTTATGATGTGGAGCTGGAAGGGACCTGAGAGGTCATGTGGGCCAGAGGTGTGAAACATGTGACCCAATGCCTGTGAGGGATTCATAACTCTCTTAAATGTGGCTGAACCAGACTAAAAATTAGTGGTTCCCATTTTTATTTGAGTTTGACACCAATGATCAAGGTCAACACTCTCATTTTACCCATAAGAAATCTGAGGTCTAGAGTTTAAGTGACTTGCCCAAGGCCACATATTACACATATTAAGTAGCAGGACTGGGGCTATCTGCTTCCAAATTTAGTATCCCTTTCCTCTCTCTCTCTCTCTCTCTCTCTCTCTCTCTCTCTGTCTCTCTCTCTCTCTCTCTGTCTCTCTCTCTGTCTCTCTCTCTCTGTCTCTCTCTCTCTCTGTCTCTCTGTCTCTCTCTCTCTGTCTCTCTCTCTCTCTGTCTCTCTCTCTCTCTGTCTCTCTGTCTCTCTCTCTCTCTCTCTCTCTCTCTCTCTCTCTGTCTCTCTCTCTCTCTG
>NC_058133.1:274092230-274092772 GCF_016433145.1 Gracilinanus agilis | reverse complement strand
AATTAAACATAATATTTCTCTACAAAGGAATACAGATAATTAGATCTCACTGAGGCCCTTAAAAAGGCAAATTTAAAAATTATAAGTTTTCTTTCTTTCCCCTCTGTATCTTATTTACCTTTTCAGGTTTCTCTCGGTTTTTGTGGTTGGATATCAAACTTTCCATTTAGCCCTGGTCTTTTCTGTGCAAATACCTGGAATTCTTCAATTTTGTTGAATGCCCATACTTTCCCTTGGAAATATATAGTCAATTTTGATGGGTAGTTGATCCGTGGTTGCAGGCCCAGCTCTCTTGCCTTTCTGAGTATTGTATTCCACGCCTTGCGGTCTTTTAGCGTTGAGGCTGCCAGATCCTGTGTGATCCTGATTGGTGCTCCTTGATATTTGAATTGTTTCTTTCTGGCTTCTTGTAAGATTTTTTCTTTTGCTTGGAAACTCTTGAATTTTGCAATGATATTTCTTGGTGTTTTCCTTTCTTGATCGAATGCCGCAGGTGTTCTATGAATCCTTTCAATGTCTATATTGCCCTCTTGTTGTAGGAC
>NC_058133.1:274067863-274092145 GCF_016433145.1 Gracilinanus agilis | reverse complement strand
TGAGAGATCATTAGTTTCTACTTGCTCAATTCTAGCATTTAGGGATTGATTTTCGGCCATAATCTTTCGGTTTTCGGCCATAATCTTCTGGTTTTCGGCCATAATCTTCTGGTTTTCAGCCATAATCTTCTGGTATTCCTTTTCAATCTGGTCATTTCTGGTGTTCAATTTGCTTATCAGTTCATTTGGTTTCTGAGCCTCACTTTCCAGTTGCAAGATTCTACCTTTTAAACTGTTATTTTCTTGCCAGATCTCTTCCATTTTCCTCAAAATCTCAGTTTTGAACTCTTCCATAGCTTGTGAGGAGTTTTCCTTATTTGAGGAGGGTCTGGATGGTTGTTTGTTCTCCTCCTCTGTTTGCTTGGTTGTCTGGATTTTCTCTGTGTAAAAGCTGTCGAGTGTTAAAGACTTCTTTTTCTTGTTATTATTCTTTCTCTTCTGAACTTCCTGCGACTGAGTAGCCATCATTAGCCCAGCAGCTTCTCAGATTTATCCTCGCGCTCAGTGTCTGTCAGCGATCTATTGGCTCCTGAGGTCTGAGTTCTGGTTTTTTCCAAGGTCAAGCCCCCTGGTGGGCCCCCTTACTTGATCCTCTGCAGGAGGTTCCTTTACAAGTCTCAGGGCGCTGCTTCCACAGTCGTATACCCATCCACACTGTATCCCCACTTAGGCTTTAGTTCCTGGCTGTGTCTGCCTCCACCCACGCCTCCTCAGTGTCTGCTCTCTGCGCCCAGCGTCCTGTTCCCGCGCTCAGATTTCGCGTACGTTTTTTGGCTTAATGGGGTCCTAAGTCTTGCTGCTCTCGGGAACAGGTCCTGGAGCTGCCAATGACTCGATGGGTGCCCCAAACTTGCTCTATTTCTTTTTAGCTGGCTTCGTAGCTATAGATGTGTGTGGAGGGGGTGGGGGTGGGGTGGTTGCTCAGCCTGCGATTTTGTGAGGGCTGTTTCACCCCTTTATAGCATGGAAATGCCTCGATTCCACGTACCTTCCACGCTGTGCCCTGTTGTGGGGTTCCTCCGTTCGTCTGGACTTGTTTTTATGTCCCCTTGAGGAGTTTTGTGTGTTTCGGTTAAGAGCTGCTTCTTACTCTGCCGCCATCTTAACCCGGAACCCCAATCCTGCTTTTGATGCAATAAGTATTTTTATTTTCAAGAATTGTATGGGGAAATTATACTGATGCTGATCAGAGTATTTGGGTTCAAATCCCATCTCTGAGGCTTACTATCTGTGTGACCTTGGTTAAGTCACAAAACTTCCCTGGGGCTTCAGTTTTCCCATCTGTAAAATGAGGGGATTGGCTTAGATGGTCTTTGAGGCTTTTTCCAACTTTAGAATATAATACTACACACATTAGAGTTTTCTCTGCCATTTATAGTCCAGGGAAGTTGCCTGGGGCTCTTAGAGCTTAAATAACTTCCTTAGCTCAGGACACACAACTCATAAAGGTTAAATGGAGAACTTGAACCTAGATCTTCTTTTTTCTAAACTCCATTGATAAGGACGAGAAGGATAACCCTCCTTCTCCTCATTACTACTACTACCACCACCAATCATAGTGCTCATACTTTCCAGGTAGTGGTAATAGTAATAATATTACTATTTTGTTGTTGTTCAGTCATTTCAGTCATGCCCAACTCCTCCTGACCTGATTTGAAAATTTCTTGGCAAAAACAAAAACAAAAAAACTTCCTTCTCCAGCTCATTTTACAGATGAGAAAACTGAGGCAAACATGGTTAAGTGACTTGCCCAGGGTCATACAACTAGGAAGTGTCTGAGACCTGATTTGGACTCAAGAAGGATTTTGTTGAGCTTTTTATCATTGCTGAGTTGTGTCAGTCATGTCTGACTCTTTGTGATCCCATTTGAGGTTTTCTTGGCAAAGATACTGGAGTGGTTGGTCATTTCCTTCTCCAGTTCACTTTTGTAGAAGAAATGGAGGTGAACAGGGTGAATGAAGGTAGCCACCTAGATGCCCCAAATCTTATCTTGATTCAACTTTTCTAGCCGCATTTCCCCACCTTGGCTGAGTTCTTTCTTTGGTTCCCAGCCCTGTCTCTCCTACCCTCATTTTTTAGATTGACACCAGGGCCCAGATCATGCAATTTTTTGATTTTGTGCAAACACGCAGGGAAATTATGATGCAGAGGGACCCTGACAGCGATGATCACTGGGTCTTGCTCCTTTCAGCAAAATAAAAGTACTCCACCTAACTTTAAAGCTTCCAGCTGGGAAGAATTGCCAGATCTAATAAACAAGGTTATCCAGGAAGGCTCCACTCCATGAAGTCAAAGCTCTCTTCATCTCTTGCCTTTACACCTTCTTTCAAGTGGCACCATATGGGCTTGGACACCTTCCCACCTGCGCTTGCTTTCCTCCCTCCCTTAACCTGCTGGACCAACACTTAAACACCTCCTTAAACCCTATCTCCTTCAGAAAGCCTTGCGAGATTGATCAGATCCAAAGGGCTTTATTTATGTTCTTTTCTTTGATCCTTGCAATGGCTCTGTGAGATGAAGGTTATTATTTTCCCCATTTTAGAGCTGAGGCAATTGAGGCTTAGTAATTTTTTTTTAAACCCTTAACTTCTGTGTATTGGCTCCTTGGTGGAAGAGTGGTAAGGGTGGGCAATGGGGGTCAAGTGACTTGCCCAGGGTCACACAGCTGGGAAGTGTCTGAGGCCGGATTTGAACCTAGGACCTCCCGTCTCTAGGCCTGACTCTCAATCCTCTGAGCTACCTAGCTGCCCCCGAGGCTTAGTAATTTTAGTTGGGGTAGCTAGGTGGCATGGTACATAGTGTGATGGGCTTGGAGTCTGGAAAACTCATCGTCCCAAGTTCAAATCTGGCTTGATACCTACTAAGCTGTAGAAACCTGGGCAAGTCATTGGACTCTCTTGGCCTCAGTTTCCACATCTGTAATGTGAGCTGGAGAAGGAAATGGCCAACCACTCTAGGATCTTTGTACATACCGAGACTAGGAGCAAGAAAAGTGAGACATGACTGAACAACAATGAAGACTACTGAATTAATCATTATGTACATTTTTATAAAACATAAATAAAACAGAAAATTTTATAAAAAGACGCAATAAAGGTAAAATGATATTTTACTTTAGAGTCAATAGGCAGTCACCAGATTTTATTGAGCAGGGGTGGGACAGGGTTGGACGTAGGCTTTAAGAAATTCACTTTGGCAGAGTATAGATTGGAAAGAGGAGAGACCGGAGGTAGTAAGAAAAACCTAGAAGCCATTGTGGCGAGACAAGCAAGGGGAGCTTGAATTTTTTTTTAAATTTAAGTATTTGCCCATGGTTCCATGATTCATGTTGTCTCCTTCTCCTTTTTCCCTCCCTCCCTCCCTCCCGGAGCCAACAAGCAATTCCACTACATTATACATGTATGATCACTCTGTACTCATTTCCATATTATTCATTTTTTTAAAAAAATTTTTTTAAACCCTTAACTTCTGTGTATTGACTTATAGGTGGAATAGTGGTAAGGGTAGGCAATGGAGGTCAAGTGACTTGCCCAGGGCCACACAGCTGGGAAGTGTCTGAGGCCAGATTTGAACCCAGGACCTCCTGTCTCTAGGCCTGACTCTCAATCCACTGAGCTACCCAGCTGCCCCCCCCCCATATTATTCATTTTTGTAATAATCTTTTAAAAACCCAAACCCCAAATCCGATACCCATAGAAACAAGTGAAAAATCAAATGTTTTCCTTCTGCGTTTCTAGGGAACTTGAATTAAAGTAGAGGACTGAGTAGGGGACAGATGGAAGAGATGTGGAGACAGAAGCAACAAGATCTGGCGATTGGGCGTGAGGATGTGGAGAGGGGCAGGGAGTGGGAGACATCAAGGACGATGCTGAAGGTGCAAGAGCCTGGGCGCCTGGGAGGAGAGTGGTGTCCCAGGACAGTAATAAGCCTTTTTAGAGCAGGGATGGATTTAAGGGAAAAGATAACGTAAAGATAACCGTAATCCAGACCACAATTCATCCCAAGCTAGTTATCCTTTGTGACTCACTCTGTCCCAGACAAAGCCAGAGGTGGTTGGAGGAGGAAGGGGGACGCAGCCTTCCCTCCAAGGTCCGCTTGCCACACCACACCGAGGGGCAGAGAGCTGAGGTGCAATTTCCCCAGGGGTTGGTGGCTGTGGGGAGTTTGGGAGCTCATACGGCAGAAGTGAGGGAGTAGACTAGGGAATGTTGGCAGATGAGAGGAGGCAGGGTAGGGTTAGAAAGAAGCACTGATTATCTCAGTAAGAACAAACCATGCTCCTATTAGCTGATCACACAGACCTGGGGTCCAGCCAGACCCCTCTTCCCTCCTCTTCCCACCATGTCACAGCCCTAACTCTGGAGACCCCTGGTCTAGAACACAGGAAGCCGCCTCCTCTAGGACACCTAGGTGGGTGGCTGGTGCCCTGGGCAGCCAGAGATACTTAAGAGTTTTAAGCAAAATCATTTCCCCTTAGGGCTGGCCATACGCTGTGGGCCATGGCTGAGCTATGCTCAAAATTCCACGGGCTTTGATCAAAAGAGCTGAAGTATAAAAGGGAAGGTGGCAGGAAGGGGCATGGATGTTGGACCAAATGGTTCTCATCCTCACATTCTGCCAAGGCAAGTCTTCATGGGCTTGGGGTAGACATTCCCCTAATTCACTGATGGGTTGGAGGTCTGTTGGTTATCCCCAACCTGCTTTTGCTCATCTGCCAAGACAGTTTTATTGAGCTGTGGCTGCTGAGCATGCTATGGCTTCTTGGAGCCACAGGTGACAGCTGGGCAACAGGTAGACACAAAAGGCATCCAGGCAGCCCTGAAAAGAGCTCAGCAAGCCCTCATACTAGATGTGTTAGTCCTTCCTGAACACTCCACACACCTGTGATCTAAAGTAAAGCCAACACTTCCTAGCTGTGTGACCCTGGGCAAGTCACTTAATCCCCATTGTTTAGCCCTTACCACTCTTCTGCCTTGGAGCCAATACAGAGTATTGTATTAGAAAAATAAAGTAAAGCCAAGGGGGTAACTAGTTAGCTCAGTGGATTGAGAGCCAGGCCTAGAGACAGGAGGTCAAATCAGACATGTCCTAGCTGTGTGTCCCTGGACAAATCACTTAACCCTGTTGGCCTCAGTTTCTTCATCCATAGAATGACTTGGAGAAGGAAATGGCAAACCACCTCAATATCTTTGCTAAGAAAAGCCTCAAATTGGATCATGAAGAATCAGATTCAACTGAAATGATTAAACAAGAACAATGAAGTTGATTGAAAACAGCTGAACCCACTTCAGTCTGGGAGACCTCAATAATATCTATTCTATGGCTTATCCTCCTAACCCTGAGTCGATTTGGGGAACTTCTGACTGGCTCCCTCCTAGTCCTTGTCCAAGTTCTTCAGCAACTTTGCTAGCACCAAGCTAACAAGTCATGGAACGCAAAGCAGATTTATTATATAGAATGAAGACTACAAAAAAGACTCATCAAAACCCATACTAATAAGAGCCGTGTCCCACGGGGCCAGGGGAGTGGCACAGCTATCTGTTGGGGGTCTAAACTGAGGTTAATGGAGTTGATGGCCAAAAAGATGGTGCCAGCACCCATGAGCTTGGAAGAGAACGGAACTGTGGAGCAGCCACGCTGAGCTTTAGGAAGGACGGGCTGTGGACTGTGGTGATCGTGGTGAGGTGATCCCCTCCTTCTAGAAAGAGGGGGGAGTTTTAGGAGACAAACAGTGTGCTGTAAATGCATCATGGGTTAGATCACCGGTATGGGGGCCTAAACCCTGCCTGCACCCAACTGGAGCCCTAAATGGGGCGATGCTGTACGTCATGAAGATTATACTGGTTTCTGGGGGAGGGTTGCTCCTTAGGAAGTATTTTCTGTGGGTTTTGATGCAAATGGCATTTGGTTCTATTAAATAAAGTTGTTCATTCATTCAATCAGGTTCCATTTTTTGTGACTCCATGGACTGTTACTATCCATGGGGTTTTCTTGGTAAGGACACTAGTTTGGTTTGCCATTGCTTTCTCCAATGGATCCTTTTGGCAAACAATAGAGGTTAAGTGACTTGCCCAAGGTCATCCAGCTAGGAAGTGACTGAGGGCTAAATTGGACCTCAGGTCCTCCTGACTCTAGTCCTCTATCCTCTGAGCCATCTTGGCATCTCCTTTTAAATAAAACTGTTTACATTCTCATGAATGAGATGGGAGAGCACATTACCACACTCGGGTATCGCCAGGAGTCTGGGAATATCCTCTGTATCTTCCTGATGCGGAGAGGGGCTTCAGTTCTGGCGACCCTTAGAGGATAATTCTGTATTTTTGTTCTTCTTCCACTTGGGGCATCTCCAAATCCCTGCCAGTCCTAGGTCTGTACAGGACGGAAAGCATTGGATGTTACATTAACCTGTTACATTAACAGAACTAGAGGGAATTTGTAAGTGATGAAAAAATGGCCACATACTTGGTTGACTGATGCTTTTGCAACAGGCAAACACTTTTGTTGGTATTTCCATTTTACGAGGGCAGCAGCTCTGTACTAGGTCTCAGTTTCCTCATCTGTAAAAGGAATCTCTGAGAATCTTCTGAGAATCAATTGTGTATTGGCTCCAAGGCAAAAGAGTGGTAAGGACCAGGAAATGGGGGTTAAGTGACTTGCCCAGGGTCACACAGCTGGGAAGTGTCTGAGACTTCCCATTGAGATTTTTAGCCTAGAGTCTGTGAACTTGTTTTCTAACATTTTGATAACTATAGTTCAACAGAAATGATTTCTTTTGTAATCCTCGCTCTCTATTTTTTAAGCCCTTACCTTCCATCTTAGAATCAATCCTCTGTATTGGTTCCAAGGCAGAAGAGTGGTAAGGGCTAGGCAATGGGGGTTAAGTGACTTACCCAGGTAGTATCTGAGGCCAGATTTGAACCTAGGACCTCTCATCTCTAAGCCTGGTTCTCAGTCCAATGAGCCACTAATCCTCTATATTTTCTGCATTTAAAAAACATGGTTCGAAGAAGGAGTCCATCAGCTTCACCAGACTGCTGAAAGAGCCCATGATAAGAACTTCTGGACTCTTTCCTCCTTGACAGTCTATGTTCTGAGTCTGGAAAACCGAGGTAGTGTTATGTGCTTCTGACTAAAATCTTTCTCCGCCAAACAGCGGATGTTTAAAAAAAAAGAAGTGAGGCTATATAGATAGTTAGGGGAGAGGGGAGAGACATAGTAAAGAGGATAAAGGGCGATCAGAAGACAGTGGTGGGGGACATCTGGGTGACTCAGTGCATAGAGAGGTCTCAAACATTTCCTAGCTGTGTGACCCTGGGCAAGTCACTTAACCCCCATTTCCTAGTCCTTACCACTCTTTTGCTTTGGAGCCAATACACAGTATTGATTCTCAGACAGAGGTATGGGTTTCAAAAAGAAGACAGTGAGGGGAGGAAGGGAGGCAAAAGGGGGTAATGGAGAAGATGGAGAATTCCATCGCTGGAATCCATGACAAACCCAGGTCCTCTTACCCTGTCAGTCTCTCGCCACCCATGAGATCGAGTTGCCTCCAACTCTAATCAGGGCGGCTCTGGAGCTCTGACGAGTCCTGTTATTTCATTTCTCTTGTTTATTTTTCAAAGGGATCTCGCTTGGGAACCGGTCCTCCTACTCCCATTCCCTCCCGACAGCCCTCCATCCATCCCCTCCCTTCTCCCCTCCCTGTTTCTTTGGCTGAACCATGACTCCAGCTTTAAACAAACCCACCCCTGCCCAGTCACACCAGATCCTCCTTCGTGACACTCATCAGAGCGCCAGGGAGAGCTGAAAGCCCAACGAGCACACAGCCTCGAAGCTGTCGCCGAGCCACCAGCAGAGCATCAGCAGAACTGAAGGTTATATTTTCTAATGAGAAAATGATTCTAAATTGCCCCCAGGGATGGTCATGATTAAACTATTTGCCTTAACTTCCTTTTCTCAATTAAACAAAAAATACACAGGCGGGCACAACGAACCAGCACATGGGGAAATCTGGTCTGGAGTCATGGCTGGGGATGGTCTTGGAACTCCAGAGGATTTATAAGATTTAGAAAGGGGCGCACGTTTTCGGGCTGTGATTTTAAGCCAGCCCTGCCAAAGGGGAATGACAGGGCAGAGGGAGGAGATGAGGTGGGCGAGAAGGGCATGGAAGGGAAGGACGAAGAGAAATGTCTGTGGCGGCCTTGGTCGTGTTGGAAGCGTTGGCATCGCCAGTCCACCTGGATCGATCTCCCAGTAGCTTTAATTGTACATATCCCAAGGGGACCCATTAAAGCCTTTGCTTAAGTCAGTGAGCATATCCTGGCGTCAGATGTCTGTCTCATAAAAAGAAAGAATGGCTTTGCTCAGGCCAAAATCTGGAGTGCCCTTCGAATCCTTCTGTATTTTCTCTTCTCTCTGGAACTCCAATATATTTGAACCTTGTTGGGCAAAACCAGTCCAGCCCATCACAATCTAGCTGATGTGAGTTTTCGAAACATTTTTCAAAATGGAAGAGACTAGAATGTCCTATTTTTTTTAAACCTTATAGGGACTAATGTTTTAATTTAGAATTCCAAAGAAAGAATTCTATTCATGGATGGAATGTGTGTGAAAGCACTAATATATATACATTTTGTCTCTAATTAGGTCTTGTGTGAGTTTGTGTGAGCGTATTAAGCGGACCATGTGTCGTTCTAACTACGTATATGGTAAGTGGTCTCTGAGGTGCTGGGCATTAAATGTGCCTCAGTTTCCTTACCAGGAAGGTCCTACCTCTAAATTGGTATTTCTGTGATCCTTATAAGTAGGCAGATTAGGCAGTGACTCGCATGACATGCTTTTTTGGATGTGTGCCCCCAAATACTGATCCCCCCAAATATTGATCTCATTGCCTATCATTACACCATTTCAACTTAATTCTATTTATCATTAGATAATATAAATAATATCTATTTATCATTTACTCATTTCTCTTTAGAGGGCAGCCAGGTGTCTCAGTGGAAAGAGAACCAGGTCTGGAGATGGGACATCCTGGATTCAAATGGGTCCTCGGATATTTCTCAGCTGTGTGGCTCTGGGTAAATCACTTAACCCCAACTGCCTAGCCTTTAATGCTCTTTTGCTCTGGCACTGATATTCAGGATGGATTTCAAGACAGAAGGTAAGGGGTTTAAAAAAGTGGTTTCTTTTAAAACATCTAAATGCTTTTAGGCAGAGTTTAATCTGAGTTAAAACATTAATTACCTATTTTCTGTTAGGTATCACATCTAGTGCTAGTGATACAGAGGCAAAAATGAAACTGTCTCTGACCGTAAGGAAACTGAGGGAGGCATCATGTGCACATATAGGCATATAGAAAAGAGACAGATTTTGGAGGCAAGGCATTAGAGCAACTGAGGGGACCAGGAAAAGGCTTCACATAGGTGGCATTTGAACTGAGTCTTGGAGAAAACTAGAGATTGTCTCTAAGGCAGGGAGACTCTCTTCAGAGTCTAGGCTGGCTTTGAAGTAAGCCTGACAAGAGTTACAGAGCAATAGCAGCAAAAATCTTCTTAGGACTAGGAACTAAGGGCTGGAACATCCAGACAGGGACTTGAGGAGGAGTAAGAGAAACAGGATCACAGAACCTCAAAAGTCATCATACCCAAACCCAAATCCCTTTTACAATATTGGCACCAAGTGATTATCTTTCTTGTTCAGTCATTTTTCACTTTTGTCTGATGCTTCAGGTCCCCAGTTGGGATTTTCTTGGTGAAGATACTAGAGTGGTTTGCCATTTCCTAGAGAAGAGAAGACAGATTTCTCTTTCCTAGAGTGGTTTACCATTTCCTTCTCCAATTCATTTTATAGGCAAGGAAATGGAGGCAGATGGGGTTAAGTGACTTGCTGAGCTAGTAAGTGTCTGAGGTCAGACATAAATTCAGGAAGATGAGTCTTCCTGACTCCAGATGGGTGCTCTAGCCACTGTGCTAACAAGTTGTCCCAACTGATCATCCAATCTTTGCTTACAGACCTTAAGTGATGGAGAACCTATTCTCTCCTGGAGGTAGCCTAGTCTATGTTTGGATCACTCTAATCATTAAGAAGTTTTTCTTTATAACAAAGCCTAAATTTATGTCTTTGTGACTTCCATCCATTGTTCCTGGTTTTGTCTAGTGGAATGAATTAATCTCTTTTGCATAGGATAGCAAAGAGTACTGGATTTAGAGTTAGAAGACCTGGGTTCAAATTCTGGCTACTTTATTGGACAAGTCATTTCATTTGTGTGGCCTCAGTTTCTGTATCTGTTGGACTTGATGAGTTCTAGGCAGTAAGTGTCTAGTCAGGAAGACCTGAGCTCAAATCTAGCTTCAGACATTTGCTAGCTGTGTGAACCTGGGTAAGTCCCTTCACCCTGTTTGCCTCAGTTTCCTCATCTGTTAAGCTGGAGAAGGAAATGGCCAACTGCCAGTATCTTTGCCAAGAAAACCCCAAATGGGTTACAAAAGAGTTGACTGTGACTGAAAAAGCTGAATGACAGCCATGGGCTCTAGGGTCATTCTAACTCTAAACTTGAAGATGCAATGATCCAGGACAACTCTGAGGAACTTATGAGCGCTATCCACATCCTGAGAAAGAACTGTGGGAGCAGAAACACAGAAGAAAAACAACTGCTTGATCACATGGGTTGATGGGGATATGATTGGGGATTTAGACTGTAAGAGATCACCCTAATGCAAATATCAATAATATGGAAATAGGTCTTGATCAATGACACATGTAAAGCCCAGTGGAATTACACATTGGCTATGGGAGGGGGGAGGGAGGAGGGGAGGGAAAGAACATGATTCATGTAACTATGGAAAAATATTCTAAATTAATTAAATAAATAAAAATTTCAAATATCAAAAAAAAAACTTGAAGAAAGTTGTCATATCCCATTTTTGTCTTCTCTTCTCTAGGCTTTGTCCCCATTTCCTTTAACCAGTCTTCCAGTAGTATATATTCAAGATCCTTCACCAACCTGATTGTCTTTATAGTGACAAAATAGGCTGGTCTGTTAGGGGGAGACTAGATTTTAGGGTTAGGGGCAGCTTGACGGCTCAGTGGCTAGAGTGCTGGACCTGGAATCAGGAAGGCATGAGTTCAGATAGACATTAGCTGTGTAGCCCTGAGCAAGTCATTCAACCTCTGTTTTCCTTAGTCCATTGGAGAAGGAAATGGCAAACCACTTCAGGATCTTTGCCAAGAAGACCCCATACTGGTGTACGATGGTCCATGGGGACAGGAAGAGTTGGCCACAACTGAACAACAACAATAACAGAAACATTCTTTGAGTCTGGGGAAATTAAACTCAGTAGCCTTAAACATGCCTCCTCAGCTTATCCTCAGGCCCTCAGGTTCTCCTGTTTTGGGGATTTCTTGCAAAGATACTGCCGTGATTTGCCATTTCTTTCTCCAGTTCATTTTACAGATGAGGGAACTGAGGCAAATAGGGTGAAGTGACTTTATACTAAATTTCTGAGGCCACATTTGAACTAAAAAAGACGAGTCTTCTGATTCCAAACCCAGTACCACCTAGCTTCCCTCTCTTCCTTTGCTTTTGTTTATTTGTTTTTCTAAAAACTAGGCAATGGGGTGGGGGTGGTTAGTGACTTGCCCAGAGTCACACAGCAAGGAAGTGTCTTCCATCTCTAGAACTGACTCTCAATCCACTGAGCTACCCAGCTGCCCCTTCCAGCTCTATATTTTAAAAGACGTCATCTACACTACCTCAGAATCATGGTGGTTGGAGTGATGTTATGTGGGGTCAATCTTTAACCTGCATGTGGCAGGTAACAGCGAGAAGGGACCTTGGAGACTTGGACATGAACTGGATTTTAAAATTTATTTTATTTTATAACTGTTTTATATTTTAATTTATAATTATATTTTATATATATTTATATAATATATTTATGTAATATATAAAAATATTTATAAATATATGTATATATTTATAGAGAAAAGATGCCTTGGGGAGATCCATATACATGAAAAATATAGTTGTTCATCATTTCAGTTGTGTCTGACTCTTTGTGACCTCATTTTGGGTTTTCTTGGTAAAGATACTGGAGTGGTTTGCCTTTTCCTTCTCCAGATCATTATATAGATGAGGAAACTGAGGCAAAGAGAGTTAAATGACTTGCCTAGAGTCAGGAAATATCGGAAGCCAGATTTGAACTCAGGTATTCCTTATTCTAAGTCCAGCACTCTATCTACATGTCATCTATTAATTAAATTTGTAAAATAGCTGAAAAAATAAATAAAAAATACAATAAAACAGAGATAACACATTTAAAAACTAAGTCAGGGGGCAGCAAGGTGGCTCAGTGGACTGAAAGCCAAGCCCAGAGATAAGAGATCCTGGGTTCAAATGTGACCTCAGACACTTCCTAGCTGTGTGATCCTGGGCAAGTCACTTAACCTCCATTGCCTAGCCCTTACCACTCTTCTGCCTTGGAACCAATACATAGTGTTGATTCTAAGATGGAAGGTAAGGGTTAAAAAAACACAAACCCCAAAATGATTGAGTCATGGCCCATAGGAACACATGCATGGATTAGTAGTTCCCATTTCTATTTGGGTTTCACTCCATCCTTGTGGAGAGATCTGCACACAGGGTAAAGGCTGGACCAGATGAGGTACTTGTAACTGTTTTAAAGAAAATTGACATGTATTATCTTTGCCTTACAAACATCTCCAGATTGTTCTTTGTCCACGAGAGCTCTTCTAATAAAGTAAAACAACTAAACAAAAACTATCAATACGATAACCTTATTGGAAAGTGTGTGTAGTGTTCCATATTTGGTGGAGAATGAAGGCATAAATGAGAAATTTTTTCCCCTTGGGGCAAATGGGAGTAAGTAGAGAGGAACAGTTGGACTGAGGAGGGGTGGTGGCAGTGATGGTGCATGAAAAAGATGGGCTGACTATAGTCATGGTCCCTCGTCCTCTGACAGCCCATGACGGTGGGCAGCTAGTGGTACAGTGGATAAAACACTGGGGTTGGAGTCAGGAAGACCCGAGTTCAAATCCAGTCTCAGATACTCCATTTGCCTCAGTTTCCTCCTCTGTAAAATGGGGAAATAATAGCACCTACCCCCAGGGTTGTTGTGAGGATCAAATGAGAAAATAATTATGAAGTGCTAGGCACCTAGGAAGTGGTATGTAAATGTTAGCTATTTTTATTATGAAACCATTCCCTTGCCCTTTCTGGGGGTCTGTCTTTCCTCACCCCAACTCCTGTGGACATACAGGTCCATAGAAGACTGTGAGGCAAAAATGTAGGAATGGAGAATAGCAATGTAGAATAAACAAACAAACAAATACATAAAAGACCCTATCCAGATGCTGATGCTCTAGGTGAAAATCCTAGCTGCCTCACCTGAGTTATAGCTCTGGTTTACAGCATTAACATACTTGGGCTAAAGTTTCCCATCAGTGTAATATAGAAACATATTTTGGGTGCATGTATAAATAGTGTAGACAGACCCAGACACAAACACACACAAAATGCATGGAAACCTTAAAGAAGCTTTACAACTACAAAATTGCCCATTAACTCTTATAGCTGATCTTAAACAGCAGTTCTGACCTCAATGGAAGGAATGCTTTTTTAAATGACCCCATATTCAAGCCCTGAGTCAAAGTCTTATGTGTTTTCTTTCCTCTCCTTAACTGGAAGGTTATGTGTTTCTTAGCTACTGGTCAGACCGGAGGAGTCTGCCAAAAAGCTTTCAGGGAATTTCCTCACCATGTAACAAATTTATGAGTCATATGAAAAACTGGGAAATGCTTCAACCAGCTGCCTCTCATTGACTCAGAGTCTTTTTTTTTTTTTTACAACACCTTGGTGCCTCATCCTTGAACTGGGCCAGAAGAATGGTTTATTGAAGAATCAAATGTCCTTACATTCCCTTGGTGGAAGCCTGTCTAATCTCCCATCTCCCACCATCTCTATTCCTCTGTCTTCCCCTAACAAAAGACCATAAAAATCCATGAAACTGCTCAGCCACTCAAAAAGGACAATACATACAGGTTCTGAGAGTCTCCCAGGGAATAGATGAATGGTAGTGAGTTTCATTCTCAAATTAATTGCTTGGGAACCAGCTGGCTTAGTATTTGCTAGTGTGGAACTGCTACTCAACTGCTGTGTTGCCTTCTCTTCATCCTCTTTTCTCCCCTTCTCTTTTCCTTGCTATTCCCTTTCCTTCCCTTCCCTTTTCTTCCTTCCTTCCTTCCTTCCTTCCTTCCTTCCTTCCTTCCTTCCTTCCTTCCTTTCTTCCCCCCCTCAATTTTATTTACCCAGTTACATGTAATAATAATTTTCAACATACATTTTCCAAAATCACAAGATCCAAATTGCTTTCTTTCCTCCCTTCCGTCTGCTCTCTCAGAGATGGTAAGCAATTTGATCCGGGCCATACAGTACATATGTTTCTTATAGAATAAATGGAACATGATGGTCACTTGTCTTCCATTGTCTGAGATACCAATGAGGTCTACATTCTCAATGTTTTACAGTCACCTCTATATGAGGTCCTGGTGGGAAAAAATTTCTTAAGAATGGCTGCTGAGGTTGTGATTATTTTTCACATGGATTGGAGCAACTTCACTCCCTGTCCCCATCTCCTTTTTTCCCCAAAACTGGTCCCATAGTTCTCAACTTCATCATCAAAGTTGCAATCTCTTCCTTGGTGCAATGGTGCCTGTGTAGAGATAACTCCCACACAACTACAAAATGGAGAAGAGTTGCCTTTCTGATGGGGATGTTTGCCTTTGGTCACCCAGGCAATAGTATTTATTAAGCCTGAGGTACTGTGCTAAACACTGGGTATATAAAGAAAGGAGAAGACTGTCCCTGCCCTTGAATGGTTTACTATCAGACCATCTCATCTACCTTTTCCATGAATGGTTATTTTGCCAGGTGGGATGGATTTTCCCCTGGGTGCTTCCTTCCCTATAATTTTTCTGAGCTCCTTCAGCTGAGCCAACACCTAGAGGTCTATTTCCTGTTTACTCCCCTGGTGTCACGAATGGGTAAGTATCTCCAGGGTGGCTGGAGTTGAGTATTTTCATGTGAGACAATTCTTGATTCATTATCTACGTGCTTAAAAGAGTCCCATAATCTATCAGCTCCTCACAGGTCAATATTCGTTTCAGTACTAAGAAAGTCTTTATAGATCTTTTAGAGCAGACCATAATCCTTGGGTACCTTGGGTCTTTCTGGTCAAATATATGTCCTCAGACTGAGGTTGAGGGGAGACCATTCTTGATACTTTTTTTGTTATTGTTTAATTGTTTTTCAGTTGTGTCCATTTCTTTGTGACCCCTTTGGAGTTTTCTTGGCAAAGATACTGGAGTGGTTTGTCATTTCCTTCTCCAGCTCATTTTACAGATGAGGAAAATGAGTCAGAGTTAAGTGACTTGCCCAGGGTCACACAGCTAGTAAATGTTTGAACTCAGTTATCTATTATACCACCTAGTTATCTTCTTCAAACTAGCCTTGATAAATGGTTGTTCACTTATCAGAGAAAGTGGGATGGCAGTTCTTTTCTTTGTAGAATATTTCTGCTCCCTGAACCCCAATAGTACCACTGCTACTGTTTGTCCTGGGTCATAAAACAATAAGAGTTTAATGTCTGCATTCTAAATGACTGCATTCTGGGTTTCATTTCCTTATATCCCATTAGTGCTCAAAAACAAAGTCTTAAAGGCTTTTAATTGAGCATCTCATCTTGTCACAGTTACAGTGGGCCAAGTCTATAACAACTCTACAGCAATCCCAGCCCAGTCCTCTCAAGAGCCTTTTTCAGGAAGTCTAGGGATCATCCCTGAAAACGTTTCTAGATTGGGGTTAACTTTGTTGTTTAGTCATTTTTCAGCCACGTTTGACTCTTTGTGACCCCATCTAGGAATTTCTTGGCAGAGATAGGAGTAGTTTCCATCTCATTCTTCAGGTCGTTTTATGGATGAAGAAACTGAGGCAAACAGGGTTAAGTGACTTGCCTAGGATTGCTCAGCAAGTAAGTGTCTGAGGCCAGATTTGAACTCAGGAAGATGAGTTTTCCCTCTAACAGGCCCCTCACTCAATCCTCTGGGCCACCTAACTGCCCAACTTTCCTGTTTGGGAAAACATGTGTGGTTGCAATCTCTCCAGGGAGAAGTTGCTTTGTGCCTTTTGGGGGATCTGGCTACCATTTAATATACTGGTGAGATGACTCTTTCCAACACAGTGGAAGAATCTTCAGGTCTTCTCTCCAAACCCATGCTTCTATTTGAGAGAGGGAAGCCTGCCTTCCATGGTCATCTAGGGGGTGGTAGGGGACATATCCTTGGTGTAGACAGTGTAGGCTATACTCAAGCATATTTCTGCAAGAAAGATCTTTTTGTAAAATTCTTTACATGGGGAACTCCAAATTCATTTTCAAACTCAAACCTTATCAAGTCATCATCTCCATTCATCAGAGTGTATTCTATGCCTCTTTTGAAGCACTTCCCTCTATCTGGCATTTTTCAGATATTTTTTGAAAGCATAGTTTTTATTTTGTTTTTTAATAGATAATGTAATATATGCCACAATAATATTATAAATATGACTTGTTATAAATATTTAATAAATTAAAATATATATGTTTATCCAAGAGAAGCAAATTCTCACATTAGCTATGTCCAAAAATCTGTGTCTCATTCTTTTTTCCCCCCTTTCTCTCCCACTTCTTTCCGCTCCCTTAGAAGGCAGGTAATATTATTTCTATGGGTTCTAGATATATTATCATTTAATACATATTTCCTTGGAGGTCATGCTGTGAAGCAAAAAACACATTGCCTACACTCAAGAAAAATTCATAGAGGAAACAAAATAAAGAATGGGCTGTGTCAAAAATCTGTACTTGGACTCACTAGGATTTTTGAATGTTCTAATGACCCTGGTAATGCTTAGAATATATTCTTAGTGGATGCTCCCGGCCTTGTTCCCACGTATGCTTTTCTACACTTTCCCAGTTCTGCTCAGACACCTTCTTCATCAAACACTGTTTCTAATCTATATTATCAACAATTCCTTATGAATATCAATCTCAATAAACTGATAATGGCTTTCAAATTCCATTCTCCTGTCTTCACAGTGCTGCGTTATAACACCCCAACCACTAAAGAATTCGATCAGTTCCAACAAGGCAAGTTATAGTCGAGTTGTTTTTCAGTCATCTTCTATTCTTCATGACTCCACTTGAGGTTTTATTGGCAGAGATACTGGAGTGGTTTGCCATTTCCATCCCTAGCTCGTTTTTCCAGTTGAAGAAACTGAAGCAAACATGGTTGAATGACTTGTTCAGGGTCACACAGCTAGTAAATATCTGAGGCCAGATTTGAAATTGGGTCATCCTGATTCCAGGTCTGGTGCTCTGTCCACTAGCTGCCCCAAAGCAAGTTACAAATGGTAATGAGTGTCAACTACACATCAGTAGATTATGGCAACAGTGTTCTACAAGGGATGGATAGGAACTAAGTGTAATTAAAAGCTTAAACCGAATAATGCTTCAAAAATAATGCTTTCAACAAGAATTTAGGAAATCCTGCTTAAAAGGCAGCCAAACAACATGACAAAACATATTTAAAAATTTAGTACAATATTTAAACTCCCAAACAGAAGAAGTTGATCTCAGACCAATGTGTAAAATCATTACGACAAGTAGATCACTTTAAGCATAAAATTTAGAAGCATGAAAGTGGCCCCCTTAGGTCCATTTGGCCTAATTCTCTTTATCTAAAGGGAGCTTAATTTAGATGAAAAGTTCTTAGTTCAGCTATAGTAGCTCTGAGTGCCCATTTAGGAAAATTACTAACATCTATGTTGGACTTTCTGCCTAACTTTAGTTTTTACATTTATCTCTAGTTATCTCTTGGCCTCTTTATGGTTGAGGCAAACATTTGGGTAACAAAATGCCCATGATATTATGTGCATAGATATACACCAAGAAGGGAAATTGGGGAAAGAGCTGACCTTTTCTTGGGGCTTTCTTCAGTCTGAGTCCTTTGCTCTGAAATACCTATAAAGCCAATAACTCTCTTTGCTATCTCCTGTGGGAGTTCTGGAATGAGACATTAGAGGAATAGTAATGAGGTAGATGAGAATGGGGAAGAAACAGCTGGGGTTGGGGAGATCGATTTGCTCTCTGGCACTTGGGGGTTCAGTATCACTGTAGAGATGAGCTTGACAGGGCTGGGTGAATGTTAATTACTAGGGAATGAGTCCAGAGAGAATATCAGTGGATGGAGAAGGCAGTCCAATGATGAAGTCAAGTCAAGGCCCATGATTATTCAAATGAATAAATAACATTCCGCACAGGAAAATTTCTAGTTAACAATGGTTATGTGAAAGGTCCCCCCAAAAGACCTAAAAGGACACCAGGTGGAGCAATAATCAAGAGGATGAAAAGGAGACACTAAGCTCTATCCAGCCAAGGACTGCATAAGAAGATGACTAACCGTCTGGAGGCATTTAGAGAGAAGACAAATAAGACTGGGGAGAGGAGAGATGGTAAATAGCATAAAAGCCTGTTAACAGGGCATGAAATCAGTGAGATCTTGGTCCTGGACTTTTGGAGAAGCTGTGGGGGACAGAGACACCCCTAGAAGGACACCGTGCAGAAAGACATGGCTGGACAACACACATCCTGGGGTACTCAGAGTCACCTCAACACACAGAGTCAGCTTAGTGCCAGGAGACCTTCTAGAAGACCAAAGACCAGTTAGATCCCCATCATCTGACTACATTTACAACAGGCAATGGAGTTAACTCCTGTCTGGCGCCTGTGCAAGGAGAAGGAGAAGAGACGAGGCTAGAATCTATGCAACACTGGGAAATGGAGAAAGAAGTCAAGGGCTACAGCGGAGGGCAGGGTCTAGTTCTCCGGTAGAACTCACATCCTATCTGCAATCTCAGAGGCAGTAGTAGCAACCGTCCTATAGAGATGAGAAAACCCAAGAAGGACCATCCACTCCATCTAAAAGTATGGAAGGAAACAGAGCTTGGTCCTGACACAAAGTACCAATCTAGGAACTGGGACTAGAGATAAGAATAAACAGAAAAAGATATTAAAAATAATAAAGAAGTACTATGGGTCAAGCCCAAGAGATGAATCTAATAGATGAAAGTAACTCTACAGCAAGGACAAGTAGAGCCCCAGAGAAAAGAATGACTCCAAGGGTTGATGAAAGAAGAGAAGCAAGAGATCAAAGGTAAAATTAGAATTCTAGAGGTAAAAATTGGAAGGATAATAAATAGCTTATAAAACCCACTAACCCAAGTAGTGGAATTTCTGAAAACTAGAGTGGAGCAAACTCTTCATACGGAGAAATAATGGATGAAAAATGCCTAACTTGGGGGCAGTTAAGTAGCTCAGTGGATTCAGGTTCAGACTTAAGAGACAGGAGTCTCTGGGTTCAAATCTGGCCTCAGATATTTCCTACCTCTGTGATCCTGGGCAAGTCACTTAAACCCAATTGCCTAGCTCAGTGATGGGCAAACTTTTTAAAGAGGGGGCCAAAGGAAAGGAAATGCTCATGTGTCAGTCTGTTTCTAAGTCAACTCTTTCGAAGTTTCACTGTATTGTATCCTACTCACTGTATTAATCAGATTAGGAATAATGTCGTGCCACGGGATAGAACATTTCAGGGGGCCGAATATGGCCTGCAGGCCATAGTTTGCTCATCACTGGCCTAACCCTTACCACACTTCTGCCTTAGAACCAATATACAGTATTGATTCTAAGATGGAAGATAAAAAAAGAAAGAAAAATGATTATTGGTTTAACTGTGATATGCAGTTGGATAGCCCAATCTATTGAGTTAGTATATCAGTACAGATGCATGGGATAAGTATTTCAGACAATGGACAATATTGTTTGGTCCTTTAAGTCAAGTCTGACTCTTTGTGACCGTATTTGGAGTTTTTTGGGGCAAATACTAGAATGGTTTACCATTTCCTTCTCCAGCTCATTTTACAAATGAAAAAACTGAGGTAAACAGGGTTGAGTGATTTGCCCAAGATCACACGGCTATTAAGTGTCAGAGATCAAATTTGAATTTAAGAGGAGTCTTCCTGACTTCAGCTCCCATGCATGATTTGCTGCACCATTTAGCTGCCCTATGGACAGTGATTTGGGTCTAAAATTAAAAAGATTAAAAAAAGCAGTTTTGGAATACTTTATAATCTATAATAATTGTATAATGAGCTGATCCCTGGAATTAAAACTCTTTTAAATACAAATTCCCTTTTGTTGATGCTCTATGATTGTGAATAATTTCATAACACAATCTGACAAATCAAAATTGTTGGTGCCCCAAAGATCAACAGAGGGATAAACAGAAGATACAAATAGACTGTGGCATATTTTTTCCAAAGAAATTCTATGGAGAGGTGACATCATTCAGGAAATATACAACCAGAAAAGGAGCTGGGTTCCTCTTATATACAAAACAAGTGAAAAATAATTTTGGGAGTGGAGGGAAGGCACTAACAATTGTTAGAATAAAGTAAGGCTTAGAGTAGTATGTAGGACTTGAGCTGAGCCTTGAAGGGAGCCAAGGATTCAAGACATGGGGGATAACTAGAGCAAAGTATGGAGGTGGGAGGTAGGATGTGGTGCATGGAAATTTGCTAGGTGCACAGTAGGGGCCAAACAGACAATCCCATGGAGTATTATACGTGTCGGGACAAATATTAAAGCCTTGTTGTAAGCTATCAATGGATAGCTTAATCTGAATGCAGAAGCCAATGATTCTCTACTCCTTGACCAGGGACAGAGTTATGTTTTGTTGCCTTGGTTTCTGTTTTTGCTACTACTTTCAATAGACTTTTCCCCAAGGACTCTTGGGAGCAAAAGCATTTAATTTTATAGGACTTGGCAAAAATTCTGTGTCTGAGAGTGGCCATAAAATATACAGGCAGAGATGACCTTATGGTCTGCTTTATTATTTTACAGAAAAACTGTAACCATGAAAAGAAGTGTTCCTTACTATCATCATCATCATCATCTTGCTGACAGTGATGGTATCCTCATAAGAAATAGTGTGGGTTGCATTGGAAGACTTCTGTGAACTGATGAAAAGCAGAATAAGCAGAACCAGGAAAACAGTATACGCAATGAAAATCATTGAACATTAAAAAAAATGCCTACCTTCTGTCTTAGAATTGATATCAAGTATAAGTTCAAGGCAGAAGAGGCAGAAGAGTGTTAAGGCAATTAGAGTTAAGTGACTTTCCCAGGGTCACCCAGTAGGGGAGTGAATGTCTGAGGTCAAGTTTGAATGCAGGACCTCCTGTCTCCAGACCTGGATTTCTGTCCCCTGTGCTACCTAGTTGCCCAAGAATAAATATTTATTAAATGTTTCTTATGTGCCAGGTACTATGCCAGGTGCTGCTGATACAGATACTAAAAAATGAAGCCGACTTTATTCTCAAAGAGCTTCAGTACCATTGGGAGAAACATGTTCATATATATAGGTGTATCTGACAGCAACAAGAGCTACAACAACAATAATAATAGCTAGCATTTATACAGAATAGAATAAATAGATGGTTCAGTAGAGAAAGCTCTGGGCTTGGATTCCAGATTACTCATCTTCACAAATTAAAATCTGGTTTCAGAGACTTATTAGCTATGAAATCCTGGGCAAGAGACTTCATTCTGTTTTCCTCAATTTCCTCATCTGTCAAATGAGTTGGAGAAAGAAATGGCAAACCACTCTTATGTCTTTGCCAAGAAAACCCCAAATAGGGTCATAAAGGGTAGGACAATATTGAATCGACTGAACAACAACCATCTCAACAATGGTGTAATGGTATAGGGTCCTCCTCTTTTACAGGCCTGGGAAGGGGAAACTATTTTCATACTAATAGTGGGATGTTTTCATTTCTAACACACAATGGTGATAGATATATAAGGAGTATACTGGAACCAGCTTACTTAGTGACTCCCTGGTGGATTGAAGAATAACTTGTGAATATCAACCTCTAGAGAATGAACTG
Source organism: Gracilinanus agilis (assembly GCF_016433145.1). Classification (NCBI taxonomy): domain Eukaryota; kingdom Metazoa; phylum Chordata; class Mammalia; order Didelphimorphia; family Didelphidae; genus Gracilinanus; species Gracilinanus agilis. Next base: position 274,070,094 of record NC_058133.1, on the reverse strand, counting down.
AAAAAAGGAAAAATCAGAGACACATAAAAGACACACACAAACATATTCAGGGAGGGGAGGGAGAAGCTGAGATATTTGTAAAAAAGATTCTATTAATTAAAAGAAAAAGAAAAATACTAACTCCTTTCCATTAGAGAAGGCATAATTTGGGGAAAAGATATATGTATATTTAAAACTATTCCTTACTTATTTCTATTTGTCAGTGCCTTAATCATACATTTATATCTTCCACCTTGAGCTGAAAGCAGGCTAACATAGCTATGGTATCCTATGTTTATAACATGTAAGAGGGAGACTCAACAATGATCACTTCAAAGGAAGATCACAGATTGTGAAGAACTTGGAGGGGCTTTGGAGATCATAGAATCATTGGCCAAGAGTTGGAAGAGATTCTGGGGCTATTGAGTCAAAAGATCATTATTTTGTAGATAAAGAAACGGAGGCCCAGAGACGGGAAGATACACTAGGAGTAGAAATTAGATACAACATTACTTCCAGGTCTTTCAATGTTTCACTATACCTGAGAATTCTTTGGCTCTGGTACTTTCCCCTTTCTGATCCATCCTGTGCCATTTTGGATTGCTCTTCCTAGATAAAGTACTGTATTAGACAAGGACTGCTTCAGAAAGTTATATCTGATAGATGATCTGAATTCCTGTCCTAACAGAGGACTGATTTGGAAAATACCCATACATTTGAAAGTGTGCATTCTGATTTGGGATTGAAGGAATGGATTCTTTTCTCTTGAAGCAAGGAACTTTCTTCTTTTTTGTCTTCCTCAAGACCAAGAGTGTTTAGGAACTGTAAGTGCAACAGAAGGTCTTGGTTGCCTTCCTGGCAGGATTAGTCCTTTTTGGGCTATTCAGAGATACACCAGAAAGAAGAGTTAATTAGTCGATCAACATTTATTAAGTGTCCACTACAGATATAAGACAAGTGTGAAATTGTCTATCAATGAAAATGGTACCAAAAAATTCCACTTATTATAAATGGAAGAACAAAAAATCCATTCTGTGAAATAACCCTATAGAAGCTTACATTGTATCAAAGAAAGCTGAGGCAGTCAATCATTTTTTAAAAATAAGTTTTTATCAGTGTCTTCCATTTCATTCATTGTCATAGTTAACCCCAGTATCCCTTCTTTTCCCTTACCCAGAGAGTCATCCCATATAAGAAATAGTATTTTTTTAAAATAGGAAAATGACCAGCCTGACTAAAGGGTACAAAGAAACATTCTGAAATCATGTGCAATGTGTTAACACTTGTGGACTTCCCGTTTCCATGAATAAATGAGTTAGGGATGTCCTTTCATAACTCTTCACACAAATCTTGCTTGATTTTAAAAAATTTGTTACATTCTCCTTTGATTTTTTTAAGTGTGTGGTTGTTCTTTCCATTTATGTGGTTGTAGTTACTATGTGTAACGTTTTCTTGGCTCTTCTTCATTCTGTATTAGTTTATGTGTTCATTAAATACATAACTTTCTTAGCACAGTAATATTCCATTACCGTCATGTACTACAATTTGTTTAGCCATTCCTCACTTTATAGACATCTACTTTATTCCCAATTCTTTACTCTCACGGAAAATACTGTTATAAATAGTTTGGTGTATACGGGCATTTCCTGAATATTTTTTATTTTGTTTTTATTATTTTTAATTTTCCCCCTTTCTTAAAGTTTATTTATTTATTTAATTTTTTAAGAATATTTTTACATGGTTACAAGATTCATGTTCTTTCCCTCCCCTCCTCTTGCCCCCCTTGCATAGCCAATGAGCAATTCCACTCGGTTTTACATGTATCATTGATCAAGACCTATTTCCCTATTACATTTCCTGCATATTGAGAATTTCTTTGGGGTGTAAGCCCAGTAGAGGAGTTTTTGGTTCAAAAGCTGTGACCATTTTAATTATTTTATTTGTATAATTGAAAATTGTTTACCAAAAAGGTATACCATCTCACAGTTCCATTAGTGTGCCTATCTTTCCCCAACCCATTCAACACTGACTCTTGCCATTTTTGTCATCTATGCCAATTTGCTGGGTGTGAGGTTTGTTTTAATTTGTATCTTATTAATTTGCTTTCATCTTATTAATGTTTTGGAACACCTTTCATGTGTTTGTGATTCTTTTGAAAATTGTTTGTTCATATCCTTTGATGACTTATCTGCTGGGGAAAGCATTCAGCTATCTTCTTCTTCCCTTCCCTTCCCTTCCCTTCCCTTCCCTTC
>NC_058133.1:274054625-274065447 GCF_016433145.1 Gracilinanus agilis | reverse complement strand
CTTTTCTTTTCTTTTCTTTTCTTTTCTTTTCTTTTCTTTTCTTTTCTTTTCTTTTCTTTTCTTTTCTTTTCTTTTCTTTTCTTTTCTTCCCTTATCTTCCATCCTAGAATCAAATACTAAGTATTGATTCTAAAGCAGAAGGGTAGCAAGGGCTAGATAATTGGAGTTGTGACTTGCCCAGGGTCACATAGGTAGGGGGTGTCGGAGGCCAGATTTGAACCCAAGACCACTTGTCTCCAGGCCTGGCTTCCCATCTCGTGACACCTAACTGCCCCCAGCTATCTTCAAAAAGAAAGAACCTCTATGTTTTCCAAAGTCAGACTTAGAACAAGATAACAACCCAGGGGAGTCAGACAATATGGGGTGGTGGAAAAGGCATAAGACTAAGGAATCTGAGAGCCTAGATTCTAACCCTGGTCCTGGAATGTGGCTCAGGAAAAGTCATTTTATCTCTCTGGACCTTTGTTTCTTCATCTCTGCCCTCTACTAAGAGGGTTGGACTAGATATATTGTAAGGTCTTTCTTGTTCTAAAATAGTTGATCTGGCAATTCTAAGCCCTACATACTGGGTATCTTGGGACAAACCCATCACAGCCACTGTTTCCTCCTCTGTTAAAACTGACATAGGACTATTTGACCCATACCTCTGAAGGCAAATTATGTAGAATGGATGACTGCATCACCTTAGGGGAGGAAAGGGACTATAAAAGTTCTATTAACATTATTCCGATCATCATCATTTTTACTTTTTTGTAACAGATGAATCAGGTGTGATTCCATAGAAATAGTTTGGGGTCTAGCCAAATGCATTACAATAACCCATTGTTGGGGGTCAGAATTCTCTTGGTGATATGGCAAGGGTCTAGAAATATTGCTTTTAGAATTGCTGCCAAAAGGTGAATAACCAGGAAGTCATCCAATCAATGATTTAATAGTATCAGAATTTTAGAACTAAAAGAGACCTTAGAGAAATTATCTAGTCTGGTGCTGAGAGTAGCAGGGTGAAAGGTAACCGCACCATATTTGGAAGCAGAAGAGTTGGTTTTGTGTCCTGGGTCCAATAAAAAAAGCTCTGTAACTCTTGTTGAGTCGCTTTAACAACCTGATCATCAGTTTCCTTTCTTGTAATATGGCCATGTTTGCTCAGTCTTTCTCACACAGTTGTTCTAAGTATCCTATAAGACAACAAATGTGGAAATGTTTTGTAAACTGGAAAGGACTGGATAGGAGTAAAGTATTATTATTTCCCCCACATCACCACACTGAGTGTGCAGGAAGCCACCCTCATCACTGAGGTCATGACTGGCTTTTTTGGGATATTCCACAATGTCTGCTTTGGCTCGAGTTCCACAGACAGATTTGTTTCTCTCTTTTATGTAGGCTTTTGGGTAATGTTTCCACTAAGGCGGACAGTTGTGTCAGTATATTTAGCTACATTATTAGTTTTCCCCCAAAGGCAGAGACTAGCTAGACTGTTGGCCAAGATTTATTGGTCTGTTTGTATGATTCTATCCCAGTTCATCATGTAGTGCTGATTTTTTAACATAGTCTTAGTCTTATTACATTGACTTGGACATTACTTTTATAAGGGTACTTTAAAAAATGGATTGAATGAATGAATGAAAAATCAGTCAGTCTTGGCTCTGTTCCTGATTCTTCACTTTATCACCACATCTCAGCTGCCTCCTTAGCCTAGAAGGTCACTTTGCCCTACTGGCTCCCTTTTCTCATTAGCAAATTTCTCTCTCCAAGAAAACCCCCCAGGGCCAGGTAGAGTCACAAGTGAATACTACCAAACATTTAAAGAACAATTAACCCAAGAGCTATATAAATTATTTGGAAAGATAGGAGTCCTACCAAATTCCTTTTATGACACAAATATGGTGCTGATACCTAAACCAGGAAGAGCAAAAGCAGAGAAGGAAAACTCTAAATCAGTGATTCCCAAAGTGGGCGCCACCGCCCCCTGGTGGGTGCTGCAGCAATCCAGGGAGGTGGTGATGGCCACAGGTGCATTTATCTTTCCTATTAATTGCTATTAAAATAAAAAAAATTAATTTCCAGGAGGGTAAGTAATATTTTTTTCTGGAAAGGGGGTGGTAGGCCAAAAAAGTTTGGGAACCACTGCTCTAAATCAAACCTTTTAATGAATATTGATGCAAAAATGTAAATAAAATACTAACAAGGAAATTAAAGATCACAAGGATCATTGACTATTATCAGGAATGCAGGGATGGCTCACTATTAAGAAAACTTTCAGTATAATTGACCACATAAATAATAAACCCAGCAGTAGTCATATAATTATCTCAATAGTTTAAAAAAAGTTTTTGATAAGATAAAACACTTATTCCTATTAAAAACACTAGAGATGAGAGCCAGGCCCAGAGATGGGAGGTCCTAGGTTCAAATCAGGCCTCAGACACTTCCTAGCTGTGTGACCCTGGGCAAGTCACTTAACTCCATTGCCTAGCCCTTACCGCTCTTCTGCCTTGGAACCAATTCACAGTATTGATTCTAAGATGGAAGTTAAGGGTTTAAAAAAAACACTAGAGGGCATAGGAATAAGTGGAGCTTTCCTTAAAATGATAAGTAGTATCTATCTAAAACCATCAGCAAGTATTCTTTGTAATGAGGATAAGTTAGAAGCCTTCCCAATAAGATCAGGAGTGTAACAAGGATGCCCATTATCACCATTACTATTCAATATTGTAATAGAAATGCTAGTTATAGCAATGAGAAAAGAAAAATAAATTGAAGGAATTAGAATAGGCAATGAAGAAATAAAATGATCACTTTTTGCAGATGATATGATGGTATACTTAGAGAATCCTGGAGAATTGCCTAAAGAATTAGTTGAAATAATTAGCCACGTTAGCAAATTTGTAGGATAGAAAATAAATAAAATAAATCCAGGTAAGCAAGTTACTTCTTGGGTCTCCATTTTGAGGAAACATCCAGGCTACCCATCCTTCACCCTTTCCCTTCTCCACTCTAGACTCTCTGGACCACCATTTCTCTCCTTCCTCACCATACTTTCCTCACTTTTCAGTTCCCTTTTCTGAGTTGCCTTTTTTCATTAGGTCAGGGCTCTTTTTTTTTCTTGAATTTATAAACCCAATGCTTAGCACAGTGGCTCACCCATAGTTGTTGTTGGCCCTTTTTCTAAAAGGACCAATGACATTGGGTTGTTGTCTTGACTTTGTGCGTGAACTGGATTTGAGTGAGAGTTACACCAGGTTGTCAGACTCATTCTCTCTTCCAGTCATTGAAGTCCAGTAATAAGACAAAAGTCAAGAGGTCTGGCTGTGGTCCAGGATGCAGTGGATGACCTTAGCATCTTTGATGTCTACCAAGCTCTGAGCTTTCCCACAGCTCCTGCTTCAGTTGTCTTCATGGCTATTGGAATAAATAATTCTCATCTACCCCTTCTAACAGGAGAAGTCCACTGTGTTACTTTGCTAGCCCTGGTAGTATCTTTTCTGATTATGCTGTCTTGCAGTGCTCTTCCAGGTGGGTTCAGTAGGTAGTGAGATGGCCAAGATGGATGACTATTTGGGGTATGAAGAGTGGCTTTGATTTGAATGATAAGTTAAAACCCATTGGTCCATAGGAGTCCTGCCAAGCTGATGTGGCTATAATACATTCTATTGAACAAGTCGGTTGTCCTGATTTTGAGTTCTGATTCGGACACTTAGGAATTATAGGAACTAAGTCATTCTGTGTTTATGAGCCTCAATTTCTTTATATGAAAGATGGGGATTACAAGACCTGCTTTGACTACCTGGTAACATTGCTTTGTTCAACTGGAGGGGCAGCTAGGTAGTACAGTGGCTAGAGCACCAGGCCTAGAGTCAGGAGGACATGGGTTCAAATGTGACCTCAGACGCTTAACTATATGACCCTGGACAAGTCACTTAGCCATCTTTGCCTTAGTTCCTCATCTGCAAAATGAGCTGGAGAAGGAAATGGCAACCTACTCCAGTATCTTTTCCAAGAAAATCCCAAATGGGATCATAAACTATCAAACGCAATTGAACCACAACAAAACAAGTCTCAAGGAACACAATGATGTGTTCTACGAAGAGAGAATCTGAGCAAAGGCTCCGAGGAAATATTCCAATCCAACCTCCTCATCTTACAGAGGAGGAAACTGAGACCTAGAGAGGGAAAGTAGCTTCTTTCTTGCGTATATCAGGCACCTAATAAGCGTTTGTTCAATTGTTTGTCACTCTAAGTTTCTTGGCAGAGATGGACTAGGATTCAAGCTTCTCCAGTGATTCCCAAAGTGGGCACCACCGCCCCCTGGTGGATGCTGCAGTGATCCAGGGAGGTGGTGATGGCCACAGGTGCATTTCTCTTTCCTATTACTTGCTATTAAAATAAAAAAAAAGTTCCAGGGGGCTAAGTAATATTTTTTTCTGGAAAGGGGGCGGTAGGCCAAAAAAGTTTGGGAACCATTGTTTAGACTCAAGGTCTCTTTCGGACCTAAGGAGATATAAACTTAGAGGCATCGGTACGTGCTTTCTCTCACTCTATCTCTTATTTCTGGTCTGGATCTATGACTTGATCAGTATCAGGAAATCCCTTCCTCTGAAAGACTGCTGAAATCTTCTCCAAAATATAGTCTTAAAGAGTTCATTGCTGTCCTGAGAGGTTATATTACTTGCCTGTGATCAAACAGCCAGTATCCAGCATGTGGCCCAGTGCCTGGCACATTAGAGATGCTTAATAAATATTAATTGGTAAGTCAAGAGGCAGAATTTGTGGATAGGTCTTTGTGTCTCAGAAAGGGCAGCTGTGTGTCATCTGGAAGTACTGAAATATTAAGCCATTTGTCCCAAGTCACACAGTCAGGACAATAGGTTGGGTAATGTGAGGGGGATGAAGGGAGGATAGATAGGAGGAAGGTTGGATGGCTGGGAGAAAGGAGAGAGGAAGGTAGAGGAAGGGAAAGGAAGGTAGCGGTCCCAGCCCTGGCAGGAGGAAATCAACCAGAGCCCTTCAGGGCTCAAATAAAAGATCAGAGAGCAACTTTAGGGTTTAGAATAGCTGGGTTTTGTTTGAATTATAAAGGGGAAGGTCTTGGAAAAACTGGGAGGTAGATAGAAAGGGAAAAAGGCACCAAGATAGATCTCTGTAGGGTTCAGCCTCCCGACTCCAGAGAGCTAGGGCAAGACCTCCAAAAAGGCGCCAAACTTTCTCCTTTATACTTTCTCCGACACCTCCCACAAAGAAAGTGGGAGGTGTGGGGAAGTTATAGCAGGGAGCCCTGGGAGTTGTAGTCTTCCAGGGCTTACAACAATTCCAAATGACACAGTAATGTATAAGAAGACAAGAGGGGCAATGGATAGAGTGCCAGGTGTGGAGTCTGGAGGACCTGGGTCCAAATCTGGATTCAGCAAGTCACTTAAACCCATTTGTTTAACCCTCACCACTCTTCTGTCTTGGAACTGATATGAAGATAGAAGGTAAAGGTTTAAAATGAAAAGGCAGGAAAGCAGGAAGGCGCCAGACTGTAAAAGGCTTTCTTTATCAAACAGAGAAGTTTATGTCTGATTTGAGGGGTCATAGGGACACTTTGGAATTTCTTGAGTAGGGGAATGACTTGATAAGATGTACTTTATAGGATGTACTTTGTACATCCTCCTGACACCAGGTCTGATGCTCTCTCCACTGAGCCACATAGCTGTTCCCTAGGATATAAGTTGAAGGGAAAGCACTGATCAACATTTGTGGGGAAGTTTCCTCACCTAGGAGGATAAGATATACTTTGGCAGCAAGTGCCAAAGACACAATTTGAATCAAGGTCTTTGACTTCTAAGCTTTTCTTTTTTATCTCCTCCAATACATTATAAAATGTTTTAGAAGATGGATGCTCTTTTAATGGGAGAAGGCTGATATTCCCCCCCCCCCCGCCTCTAGGGGATATCCCAAGCTCCTGGTGTGAAAAGGAGAAATCAGCTAGATGGATTATTAAAATTTCTGAGCAGGCAAGAAGCCACAGGTATGTAAAGGCTGGTGTATCCCTAACCACAGCGTGTAATTGTTGGTGTAATTTAGGCAAGAACTGGAATTAAGAGTCCCCCCAGGGTCTGACTGATGGGAACCACAACAGCCAGCAGGCAGGCGGGCATCGGGCTGAGCTGTGCTCTGATGAGTGGCAGCCAGAAATGGGACAGTCAGTTTGCTAAATCCTATGGAAATCCCAAAGGGATTATGAGGGCAACATCCCCAGACGAGTCCAAATGCTGTGTGGAGCATGCTTGTGCTCATTGGGCACCTCTTCATAGAAAAGGCAAATGGAAACTATCACTTGCTTGCTGACATGATCCATCTTGTGCCAATAAAGAATGGTCCAAATTGATCCAGGAGATGCCCATCAAAGTCAGACCCAACTCCTTGCTCAGAATGCAAACCCTTCATAGTCTGAACCTCAGTCAAGATTTTGACCCTAAACTGAGCCAACTCAAACCTAGATCCCAAACTTTTACTACTTTCCCCTCTCCCAAATTCAAGTTGAAATCTGCTCATAGATTTAGACCTGAAAAGACCTTAGAAGGAGAAGGAAACAAGCATTTTTTAAATGTGCCTACTATGTGCTTTATAAATTTTGTCTCATTTGATCTTTGAAGAGTATTGAGCAAAGAGATTGTTGAGAGGTTATGGCTTGCCCAAATAATAATGCTGTTTGGTCATCTCAGTCATGTGTGATTCTTTGTGATCCCATTTGGGGTTTTCTTGGAAAAGATACTGGAATGGTTTGCCATTTCTTTCTTCAGCTCATTTTAAAGATAAAGAAACTGAGGCCAACAGGATGAAGTGATGTGCCCAGGGTCACACAGTTAGTTAATGTCTGAGGCTGGATTTGAATTAAGATCTTCTTTGCTCTAGGCCCATTGCTCTATCCAAGGTGCCACTTAATTGCCCTGTAATAGTAGTATTTATATACCATCAAAAAACCAAAACAAAGCAACCCTTACCTTACATCTTTGATTTTATACTAAGTATTGATTCCAAGGCAGAAGAGCAGTATAGCAATTGGGGTTAAGTGACTTACCCAGGGTCACACAACTAAGAAATATCTGAGGCCAGATTTGAACCTTGGTCCTCCTGACTCCAGATCTGGCACTCTCTCCACTGAACCACCCGGCTGCCCCCTAGGAAAGAAGTTGAAGAGAAAGCGCTGACCTGCATTTGTGATGGAAGCTTCCTCACTGAGGAGACTCCAATGCCAATGAAACAAAGGTCCACTTTCTTATCATTGTCTGCTGATTATTGGGCTATATTCTGTGGAGAGACAAGTTTAGATAAGGAAAGGTCTCTCTTCTCAGGAAACTTAGAGTTTGGCATGTGAATAATAAAATATCTGGAGGATTTACATGATAAAGTATGTGCTTCTTCCAAATCAGTTCTGAAGTGCGTGAAATACAGACAACCTCAGACTCTACAAGGAGCTATTCTGTGGGGAGCTTCAAGTCTTGAAGCAGGAGGATGGGGGTCATTAATGGTATAAAGGAGGGTTGTGAAGGGAAATAGAAAGAAGAGAAGGTTTGGAATAGTGGGGTGTGAGGTGGAGAGCCAACAATATAACTAACAACAGCTAACATTTATATAGTGCTAATTATCTCCTGGGCTCTGTCCTAAGTGCTTTCCAATTATTATCTCATTTGATCTCCACTATAACTGCTGAAGGTAAGGTGCTGTTATTATTATACTCATGAGGAAACTGAGGCAAACCATTAAGTGATTTGCTCACATATCACACAGCTATGCAGATCATGTACATAGAGTACAGGCATTTTTTGGGAAATGTATATATAAGATAAAGAAGAGAAATCTTTGTGTGTTAGTGTTACCAGTGCTAAGTGATCCTGGGATGAATTCTAAATAAAGTGGATGTGAGAGAGATCCACTTGCTTGTAAAGGTTTGATGGCAGCCTGGCCAATTGATTGGAGAAGGAGATGGCAGACCACTCCAGTATCTCTGCCAAGAAAACCCCAAATGGGGTCATGAAGACTGAAACAACTGAGCAACAACAACAATGGCGGTGAATGACTGTCCTTCCAGTTAAGGTAAGGCATGGTGGATGTCGACCCAAATGGCCAAGGAGCAGTGCTTTGGCTGGTTGGAACTAGGCATGGTGTGTCTCTACAAGCTCTAGTTAGTGGGAAAATGTGGGGCTGTGAGTGAAGAGGGGTGAGTGTGGCAGGTGTGAGTGTATGAATGAGTGTCCATGTTTAAGGTTCTCTGAGTGTGTTGTGTTGTGAGCAAGCGTGTGTTCATGTATGGCAGTGCCTGGATTAGTGGGTGAGGGTCTGGGAATGTCATGAGTCAGTGGACATTCCCATTTATGAATGTTCCTGAGAGTGTGGGTCAGTGAAAGTGTGTGTGTGTGCGTGCATGCAGTGTGTGAATATTATGAAGGTCTATGTGTGTGAACTCTGAGTGTATGTGTGTGTACATGCCTATGACTGAGGCTGTGCTATGACTCAATGTCTTGTAATGATTTTTCTTAATTAGATTTGAGGAAATGCACCATGTTGGGGGTGGGTGGGAGTGGGATTGGGCAAGGAAAAGGCTAATGAAGATGGATTATAGTTCAAGGTCTGATTTGAAAGAATTAAGATTAATTAACAATATCATGCGGCTTCCTTTGAAGGTAACTCATATCAGGTTTCTAGAAATCCTGGCATGATTGCTTCCAAACTCTTATTGAACTTGCGGGACATATTTAAGGGGTGATTGTTCCTTGGTTCCCTATGTCAAATTACCCCTGATTTCTGATAGTGTCTGGGCCACTCTTTCTCCAACTTAGTGCATAAATCTGCAGCCAACCAGGACAGCCCTGGAATCTACTTCTCCATTCCTTCTACTGTTTACTCCACTTGTCCTGCCCCCTTCCCCTGCTTTCCCTTATGGCTCCAATATGAATCTCTTTCTCTAAAAGATACCAGCAAAGCTTACATTTGTAGGTGTAGGGCTTAAATTTATTATTATTATTTTTAATAAGGCCAGCTGTTCAAAGTCTTCAATTTTTTATTGGTGCTCTGAACTTCCAAGGCTTCTCTGGAACAAAGGAAAGACCATCTGGAAAACTTTAAAAAGAACAGCCTTTTCCGCCCTCCTCCCATTTAAATGCGATAATTAATAACTCTGTGAGTTGGCATTCTGGGTCCTCTATATTGAGAATTGAACCTACCTTTCCATTTCTTTTGGTGGGTGAGTAGGTCTGGATCTGTGAATTTCATAGTCTAGTCTTGGGATATAAAATCTCTCTACTGATGGAGATCAATGATGCACTGGTCATTTATAGGTTTGTAGGATGGCAAAGTGGAAAGAGGGCCGGACCTGAGGTCAGGAAGATGAATCTTCCTGAGTTCAAATCTAACCTTAGACACTTATTAGTTGTGTGACTCTGAGCAAGTCACTTACCCCTCTGTCAGTCTTACTTTCTTTAGCTGTAAAGTAGAATTCAGCTAGGTGCCCAAGTGAATAGAGCATTGGACATAAAGTCAGGAAGACTCATTTTCATTATTTCAAATCCAGTGTCAGACACTTAACTAGCAGTGGGACCCTACGCAAGTCACTTAACTCTGTTTGCCTCAATTGTCTCATTTGGAAAATGAGATGGAGATGGAAATGGCAAGCCCCTCAAGTGTCTTAGCCAAGAAAATCCTAAATGGGGTCAAGTAGAGTTGGACATGACTGAAAATGACTGAACGACAAAGAGAATCAAATTTAGAGCTACAATGGACCTTAGAGATCAGCAAGACCAATTCTTTCAATTCATAGTTGAAAAAATTGAGTCCAGAGATGTTAGGTGAGTTGCTTTGGGTCCTGCAACTAATAACTGATTGAGGTAGGATTTCAAATAAAGGTCTTCCTGTCTCCAAGGCCAGTGCTCTAGGTGACACTATATGATGCTTATATACTGAGGAAATAAATGACTTGCCCATGGATCTTCTACCAGGATGAGCCAGAAACAGAACCTGAACCAAAGTCTTCCTTACTCAAATCTCAGCCCTGTAGGGGCTACATCATTATGTGTCAGTCTCAGTCTCATCTCATCAGCACAAGGAATGAAAGAAAGAAAGAAGAGAGGAGAGGAGGGAGGAAGGAAGGAAGAAAAGAAGGAAAGAAGGAAAGGAAGAAAGAAGAAAGGAAAGAAGGAAGGGAGGGATGGAGGAAGGAAGAAAAGAAAGAAGGGATGGATAGAAGAAGAAAGGAAAGAAGGAAGACAGGGAAGGAAGAAGGAAGGAAAGAAGGAAAGAGTTATTTATTAAGCACTCACTATGTACCAGGAACTGTATAAACCACTGGGGATACACATGCAGACAAAAAGAAAGGGAGTCCCCTGCCTCTAAGGAGCTTACATTTTGATGGTGGGAGGCCACACAGGAAAAAGAGCTGAAATGCTCAGGGGGAGAGGGAAAGAGAGTAAAGCATCCAGTCTGTGACATGGTTTTGAAGCCTAAAAAGTTGGAAACAGGCCCAAGAAGGCAATGAAGGTAAGCTTCAGTTCAGTTGTTTTCAGTCATATCTGGCTCTTCATGACTCTATTTGGGGTTTTCCTAGCAGAAATACTGGTTTGGCATTTTCTTCTCCAGCTCATTTTATAGATGAGGAAACTGAGGCAAACAGGGTTATATGATTTGTCCAGAGTCACACAGCTAGTGTCTGAGGCTAGATTTGAATACAAGAAGATGAATTTTCCTGACTTCAGGTCTGGAGCTCTATCTACTGTACTACCTAGCTATTCAAAGACAAGCTTGGCCCATCACAAAATGGCGGCTATAGGAGGAACTCCCTATCTCTCTC
>NC_058133.1:274038170-274054125 GCF_016433145.1 Gracilinanus agilis | reverse complement strand
GGGTTGATTACACTGAGAGTGAGGTTTAAATATTAGCTCTTAATGCTCTCTTCCTGTCCTTCTTATAATAGTATTTGTCCCCTCCCCTTCCCATGCCCTCTTTGTGTGTAATAGAATATCCAATTTTTCTTATTCACTCAAGTTTCTCTTGGTGTCCCCTACTATTCACCCCCCTCTTTCCCACCCACCATGTCATCTTAGACCATTTACTATTCTGTCCTCTCCCTATGAATTATTCTTCTGATTGCTATAATAGTGAATACTATAATAGTGAATAGACTTCACTACAGAGAATTATACATAGCATTTCTCCACATAGGAATACAGATAATTAGATTTTATTGAAGCCCTTAAAGAGGCAAATTTAAAAAATTATGTGTTTTCTTTCTTTCCCCTATGTTTCTTATTTACCTTTTCATGTTTCTCTTGATTTTTGTGGTTGGATATCAAACTTTCCATGTAGTCCTGGTCTTTTCTGTGCAAATACTTGGAAATCTTCAATTTTGTTGAATGCCCAAAATTTCTCCTGGAAGTATATAGTCAGTTTTGATGGGTAGTTGATCTGTGGTTGAAGGCCCAGCTCTCTTGCCTTTCTGAATATCATATTCCAAGCCTTGAGGTATTTTAGTGTGGAGGCTACCAGATCCTGTGTGATCCTGATTGGTGCTCCTTGATATTTGAATTGTCTCTTTCTGGCTTCTTGTAAGATTTTTTTCTTTTACTTGGAAGCTCTTGAATTTGGCTATTATATTCCTGAGTGTTGTCCTTTCTCAGTCTAGTGTATAGGGTGCTCTATGAATCTTTTCAATGTCTGTATTGTCCTCTTGTTGTAGAATTTCAGGGCAATTTTGCTGAATAATTTCTTTTATTATGGAGTCCATGTTTCTATTAATTTCTGTTTTTTCTGGAAGACCAATGATTCTCAAATTGTCTCTTCTAGACCGGTTTTCTTGGTCTGTCACTTTCTCATTGAGATATTTCATGTTTCCTTCTATTTTATCAGTCTTTTGACTTTGTTTTATTTGTTCTTGTTGTCTTGAGAGATCATTGCCTTCTAATTGCTTAATCCTAGCCTTTAGGGACTGGTTTTTGGCTATAATCTTTTGGTTTTCGGCTATGATCTTTTGGTTTTCCTTTTCAATCTGGTCATTTCTGGTGTTCAATTTCCTTATCAGTTCATTTGACTTCTGAGCCTCACTTTCCAATTGCAAAATTCTTCCTTTTAAACTTTCATTTTCTTGCCAGATCTCTTCCATCTTTCTCAACATCTCAAATTTGAACTCTTCAATAGCTTGTGACCAGTTTTCATTGTTTTGGGAAAGTTTGGATATGATTACTTGTTTGTCCTCCTCTGTTGTCTGGATTTTTTCTGTGTAAAAGTTGTCGAGTGGTAAAGAGTTCCTCTTGATAATCTTTGTCTTCTGGGCTTCTTGATTTTGGCTTGCCATTTTTGTTACCCCAGAGGCTTCTGCACTTTATCCTCACACTCTGGGTCTGTCTGCACTTTCTAGGCTCCCGAGGTCTCAGGTCCTATTTTTCTCAGGGTGTATCCTCCTGGTTGTCTCTAGTCTGCCCCTCTGCCCGAGGCTCCTTCAGCAGTCTCAGGGCACTGCTTCCACAACCGTGCTCCCGTCTACACAGGGTCCAAGCCTGAGCTCGAGATCCTTGTCCGAGCCTAGGGCAATGCCTTCACCCGTGCAGATGCTTGGGAAAGTCTGTGCGTGTTCTTTAGCCTCTTGGGGTCCTAAGTCTTGCTGATCTTAGGAACAAGCCCTGGAGCTGCCAGTGACTTAATGAGTGCCCCAAACCTGCTTTAACTCTTGTGCACTGGTCTCTGAGCTGTACGTGGTGTGGGGTGTGAGGGAGGGGCTTCTTCCTCTCGCTTTTTAGTGAGAGCTGTTTCAAACCCTTTATAGTGTGGAAATGCCCTGATTCCATGTACCTTCAATGTTGTGCCCTGTTGTGGGGTCCCTTCGTTCATCTGGATTCATTTCTATGTCCCCTTCAGGGGTCCTGTATGCTTTGGCTAGGAGTGATCAAGCTGCTGCTCCTTACTATGCCGCCATCTTAACCAGAAGTCCATCCTTTGATTATTAATGAAGTTAAGTCCTTTTTTTCAAATTATTGCTCAAAACTATACTTCTTTAAAACTTGTCTATTTGTATCTTTTGACTACTTTTTTCTTGCCAGGGAATTACAATTGATTTTCAATAGCTCTTCATGTATTTTAGATGCCAAATTTGATGACCAGTGATGAAATTGATCACCTAAATTCCCAAGTACACTTGTTAGTTATTAAATATTTTCTCAGTTTTGTGTTTTCCCCCAAAGTCTATGCTTTTATTTTAATATACTGGTACTTGTTTTATCCTCACCTTACTTCAATTGTTGAACAATGTTTTTTAAACACATAATCAAAATTCGTAGTAGAGCAAAACAAGTTACCACATATTTTAGTCCAAAATAAATTTCTCATTATGTTGTTTAAGTCTATAATCTTTCTATCAGGAAGTAGATAAAAAGCTTCAACACAGATCCACTGCCATCATGATTGATCATTACATTGATCATTATTATAAAATTTCTCAAAAAATTTTTTCTTTAGAATATCATCAGGTTCTACTTACATTATTCTGCATCAATTCAAAAAAGTCTTATCATTTTCTTCTGAAACTATTTTAACATTTTTAAGGCATAATATAATTCAACTAATTTCACATGCCCTAATTTGTTTTGCTATTCTTCCAAAGTTTCAATTTTTTATACTACAAAAAGAGTTCTTATAAATATTTTTTTCACATGTGAGTTCTCCTTTTCCTTCTTTAAGCTTATCAGGCATAAATAAACTGTATCACAGAGAAACTGGGTCAAAGAACAAATTTTAATGACTTTTTGCATATAGTTCCATGTTGTCTTAAAAACTCACTTAAATAATACACAATTCAAGAGAATGTTTCATTAATGAATTTAGCATGACTTTTTTCCCCAAAGATATCCTAACATATAATTTTCCACTTCTGTCAACTTTGCCATCCTGATAAGTTTATGTAAGCTTCAGAGTTGCTTTAATATGTGTTTCTTTAGTAGCATTTTTGGGTGTTTTTATAATCACTAATATCATGAATTTCATTCTTTGAAAACTTTATATTCATAAGAAAATGGAAAATATTAGTATTTCAGAATATTTTCATGCATAATTGCTATTGAAAAAGTTTTATTTCATTTTAGTAACATGGTAAAAACTTCTTGTCTTTGTTCCATTATCTTTGATAAATACACAGAATTCCTTCTTTGACTAGAGAATATTGGTTCATTTTCATTTATAGTATAATACATGTCCATGCTGTTGTGGTCTTTCATAAAATATTTTTACTTTTTCTTCTGTTTTCACAAATGCCTTTCTTAGAGTTATTCCTTGTGAACCAGTTTCATATTTAGGGATTTTGGTTTCATATATTTTCTCTTGTGTTGTCATTCTATTATCTATAGAGTCCCTCACTATTTAATACAAATTTATTTATTTGCTGTATATTTCCCTGAGCTTCATTGTTCTTTTCTCCCTTGAAATGGGACAGACGAGGATGGAATCCAAGGTCATATACCTGCACAGAGTAAATTCTGCAAAAAGTGGATTAGTCCAAGCATATTCAGAACAGGCTAAACAAGATGGTTAAAAGGAAAAAAAAGCTATAATTGAATCCACTGAAGTATCTATGTGTACCAAGTAGGGAGAAAAAAAGTTGTATCTGGATAAAATACCTGATACTGTCATGTTAATAAAAGTTTAGAAGTATTTTGCCTAGATAAAGAAGACAGAAATAAGAATGTTTGAAGTTATAGGAATGGAATTTTGATTCAAACTAAAGGAAAACTTCCTAACATTACAATTTCCTAAGAGTGAAATGAGCAAGGTGGAAGAGGAGAAGAAAATAAACTCAAAATCACCATGAGAATTCTATCCAACCAATCTTAAAATAATATCACAAAATGAATACAAGTTTGAAAACCAACAAGAAAATCAAATGAAGCAACTTTCATGTAGTGAACAACTGGAAACGTAGGCAGAGAGTGTCTGGGTCACTGAGATAAGAAGAGAGCAAAAAGCAGCAGGAGACAACAACAAGGAGTAAGGAGCAAGCCAAGAGCAAGACCCCCACCCAATAGCTACTGTTCCAGGTTCTGAACATGGACCCAAGCCTACATCCAGATCCTGAGACCCTGCCTAATCCAATAGAAGTACAAAGCAACACACCTTGTAAAGTTTTAAATAAGCCTGCAAAATGGTCTGGAATTCTGGTCCAAAGCCATCTGTACTATATCCCTGCTCTGTGTAAACTCAGAGTGAGGCCAGGAGGTCCAGAACAAGACTGTAATATGAGGACTTAGGTCCCAGTTTCAGCTATTCTGCATGGCACTCTGGGTGAGGGTAAACCCAGAGCTTAGTCCCTGAATCTGTAGCAAAGATGGTCCCTAGGGTACTGACCTATGGGAACTCAGACCTAGCTAGCCCTTATCAATGTGCAATGAATAGCCCTAGGGTAAGTCAGTTCACAATGTACCAGCCAGATCAAGGCCAGTGTAAGAACAAAGCCCCTGCCCAAACTTGAGGCTACAATTTAAGCCATCCACAGTGGGGGGGGCAGGGAGTGGCAAATGGATCAACAGTGGGAGGTGGCTCTCAGAGTTCCCATCCCAGAGGCCATTATATTACCTTGAAAACTGAAAAAAGACTGAGTAGAGTCAAAGAAGATCTTAAGTTTAAAAGAATGTTCTTCCTGAGAACAGAGCTTGCTTTTATTTATTTATTAATTTGTTTGTTTATTTACTTTATTGTTTGTTTTTTTATAAAAAAAACTCTTACTCTCCATCTTAGAATCAATCCTATGTATTGCTTCCAAGGCAGAAGAGTGGTAAGGACTAGGCAATGGGAGTCAAGTGACTTGCCCAGGGTCACAAAGCTAGGAAGTGTCTGAATTCAGATTTGAACCTAGGACCTCTCATCTCTGGACCTGACTCTCAATCCACTGAGCTGCCCAGCTGTCCCCATATTTTTAATTTTTTTAAAAGGTCACAATGTTTTTATTCCCCATACATTACATTTTTCATCACAGTTAAAACTGAAGAGTTAAAAACATTTTTGGTGATGATGGATAACAGGTGATCACCATTTTGTTTCCTGCTAGTCATCTAGAACAGTGATGGGCAAACTACAGCCCACAGGTCAGATGCAGCCCCCTGAAATGTTCTATCCAGCCTCAGGATATTATTCCTAATCTGATGAATACAATGAGTAGGATACAATACAATGAAACTTTGAAAGAGTTGCCTTAGAAACAGACTGACAAATGGGTATTGCCTTTCCTTTGGCCCCCTCTTTAAAAAGTTTGCCCATCACTGATCTAGAACACTCAAAGCTCATCTATCTCCCCAAAAGAATCTCTGAAAGCAATAGAGGGACATCTGCTCTTTCCAAATATGGAGGCTTGGGGCAGCTGGGTAGCTCAGTGGATTGAGAATCATGCCTAGAGAGGGGAGGTCATAGGTTCAAATCTGGCCTCAGACACTTCCCAGCTGTGTGACCCTGGGAAAGTCACTTGACCCCCATTGCCCACCCTTACCACTCTTCTACGTAGGAGCCAATACCCAGAAGTTAAGGGTTTAAAAAAATGGAGTCTTTCTTTCAGATATCTGATATAAGACTCAGACATTGTCATCAACTTGCCCAGATCCTAAGTTTTATGACTTATATAGCTTTACTTCTTGTCTTCTCTCCCCTCATGACTATACCAAACTACGTGATCATGGTGAGTGGAGGCCTCCAGGATTTCAATGAGGTATCCAAATTACTGCTTAGCATGGATGAGCATTCCATTGCTATGTGGACAACTGCAGCCTCCCCTCCCTGTACGGTCCCAAGAAATGCTGGTGTTTGCCACCTTCACAAAGCTAGCAGCTGACCAATGCAGGTAGCTGGCTCTGTTGTGCTTTATCTGTCTCACCCTTCTTGCACAGTAGGGGAGAAATTGTGCAGATGCTCCTTTCCAGTAGAAAGCCAAGTGCCCAGTGTCACTTGTGTGCAAAGGAATAGTGAGAAGGCCAATGGATGGGTGATAAGACTGATGCATGAAGCTCAAGTCTTTCCACCTGGTTAATGAGGAACAAGTGGGCACCAGGTCTAAATAATGATTATGTGATTATATATTAGTGAGATCACTGGAAAAAAAAGGATCTGAGAGAAAAAAAATATTCCTATCAAAATACTCAATTTGAAGGAAATCACAGAAACTGGTCTTATGTACCCCAAGAAGATTGCCCCCACCCCCTCAAAGGTTCAGATTAACAAAAGCTTCTTCTACACACATTGACAATTGAATTTTTCCCATGCACACAGATAATCCAAACTGCACTGATGTTATCTTTATGCCCCAGTTTGTAAATGGAAGTGAACATTATTAGAGCAGGACACTCAGGTGGAGGAACACTGGGAGCACCAGGGAACCTGAGAGGATGTTTGTGTTTAGAAACTGACTTCTAATCATGAAAGAAAATACTTTTTTCCTCTTCAAGAAAATAGAAAGGAGATGAACACAACCTTCAAAACCCCAGATAGCCAGGTTATGTGGCCCACAAACACAAGATGGTGGAGGCTTCTTAACAGAAAAATTGAAACATCTTGTAAATGGGGCTGAGAACCACCCAGAGGTCCCACTATAAAAATACTTCAGTAACTGACTTTCTGAAAGCTAGAAAGAGGGAGGATGCTGGTTTGTATTTATAGCTTGCTGGCTCTTTTTTCGGGGGGAGTGGGAATAAAGAGTCTGTGGAACAGAGCAAAGAAGGAAAAGAAAAGAAAAGGAAAATAAGAACCTAACTTAACATGTAGGTCCAATTTTTTTCCTGCAACTCTGGGTGAGGCTCGACCCTGTATCTTGCAGGAATTCCACCCTGCCATTTTCCATGTTCCATTTTCTCTCATGGAAATTCCAACTGGAGAAATGAAAGAACACATGGCTTCCAGTTTGTAGATCAAAGGACTCAACTCTCAATGATGTTTCTTTGCTTTTCATTCCTGCTGATCATCATTACTGGCACTGGAGGTCCAACTCTGAATTTGGCTTCTGAGCTCTTCTATCAATTCTGGATTTTGTTGTTGCAATTGCTGAACAAATTGCTGGCCTGCCTGGAGAAGGATGGTGAAGAGATTTGGAGAAGGGCTGGCTCCAGCAGCTCCCAAAGGATTGTGGCCACCTGATATCATCCCAGACATGAGTTGTGTTATGGGAGTAATATGAGGAAAGGTGTTTGGGATAAGGGAATTGAAAGGAGGATGTTGGAGATTTGGTAAGTGGATAAACTAGGCTACAGGTAGGCTGGGATTAAAGGAGATTCAGGGTGTAAAAGGACTGAAGTCAGGAGTATAACACAGAAGGGAAACAGAGATCTTCTTGGGAGAAAGAAGTTAAACTAAACAGGCTAACACAGCAGGCTTACAGACTGGGACTTAGACTCAAACACAAGCTGAGGGTAATAGACTAGACTGAAATTAACAAACAGGCTTTAGTTAATTTCACAGGAAGGGACCTATTTTGAAGTAACACCTTCCTTCAAGATGGATGCCCCAGCTACCCTCTGAGCCCAGAGTATGTTGTCTCTTTCCCTCTTCTCCCCCTTGATAACTAACAGACAAATTACACTAAATAGAACTATTGAAACACAAAAGGGTTTATTTGTTTGAAGGATGTTGGTTAGGAAGGTGGATTAAAGGAAAGCCCTATCAGTTATCTCAGGAACCTCAGGTGGGGGAAGGGAAATAAAGATGGAATCTGAGCAAGGACCTGCCTTACTCAGTTTTACAAAATGCTATTTAAAGGGAATAAAGGTGATTTGATTAAATTATAAATAATGCTATCAATTAGATAACTCTTCACAGATTTAACTCCTCTCTAATTTCTCTCCTTATAAACTCCACAGCCACTAAGGTAAGGGAGGGAAGGCAGGGTGGTATTAGGAAAGGAAGATATAAAGGGTCTATCTAAATTAATAATTTCTTAAGTAAATATATCAATGCTAGGATAAATTTCAATATTGAGGCTAGATAATCTAAGAGCTCGCTCATTGACTTCCTCCCTTCACGGAAGATCCAGTCAACTGCCTCTCCTCAAGATTCTAAAACCTCTAACAGCTTTTTGGAACTCAGCCAAAGCTAGAAAAAACTATAACCCCCAATTCTGTATACTACAAATGCCCCTTTTCTTTTCAAAATGTGCAACTAGCACCATTTTAATAGTTACTAAATTCTAAGGGATTACTACTCTTATACTAAACTAAATTCTTACTAAGCTCTTATCCCTAACTAAGTTTGCAAAATAATAAAAGGTTGCTATCTCCTAAACTATGCTACAACTAAATAAGCTAAAACTAAGATGGGATAAGGTAAAAGTATAGGAGAGGAATGGGGATTTCATTTTTTCAAAAAATTTTGAACAGAAAGGAAAACAAATTACATTTTAAACATACACACATTTTTAAGGATAATTTTGCTAACTAGAACAAAGTAATGAATCCTATCTATGCATTACTTAATTTTATGAACTACTCAGATAATATTAACTAAGAAAATTTTGCAAATTTTTCCTTTTGCAAATAAATTTCTAAATTCTAGTTCTCTTACTAAAGTTAGTGTATGAATAGGTTAGTACACTTATGCCTATGTTAGAAATGTTAGTAATAATAAGTAAGCCTATATCTTTTGTAAGTCTATTGGTTAAACCATAGACCTTTGCTATGTACAATATTTACAAAGAAATTTTTAGAAAGATCTGTCCCTGTACTAACTTATTAAACTAACTAAACTGTCCCTGTGTGTTAGTAAACTTATTGCTAATGGTTAGTAATCAATATTACATATGTACATGACATGTCAGGTGATTTGAGTAGAACGGTGTCTGTATCATAGTAAAAGACTTTCTTTTACTAAGGCAGATATACCCTTCTCTCTTAAATGAAAGTTTATGTTTCACATGTAAATGTGAAGTCAGGAAAATGTTTTATGTGTTGTCTATTGACTTATCCGTGTAATGACGTGTTACATACTTACTCCACCGGAATTCTTTTGCAAATTGCATGTACTGCTTGGATGGAATCTAGTGTTGTGTGCAGTGAGAATTCTGTTGGTGTAAGTTATCTCTTTTCCAAATACATGTGTCCCACGCTGATTCGATGTTCCTCTTCACAGTGTGGATGTCTTCTTTACAATAGATGTATTTGGTCACAGATGTCTTTGTAGTTCTCAGGTTTGCTGTCCTTGTGAAGATCTGCATAGTCAGCAACCAGTGAGATGCTCGATGTACCCGCGCTTGTCAACTTCTGATTTGTGTTCCTTTGATGCACCAGCGCTTGTCATCTTCTGACTTGTGTCAGGAACAAAATTTTAAATGTCTATCATATATGATTATTTTCTCTTCTTTTCTTTTATGATTTTAATAAAGATGATTATTATAGGTAATCAAAAAATAAAAGTTCGTGATTAAGTCTTTGTGCTTTCATTCATTCATCATCGTCAGTTTCTAGATCTGGTATTGATTGCAAATCAAATGTTGTGTCTTCTTCCTTCATTGATTCTCTTTCATTGTCATAATTATTTACATATGATTCTTCTAAGTGAATGAGATTGGGATAATCATTTGGGTGTAAAATCTGATTGTTTACTGGTTCTTGGTCTACTTCTGCTTCTGATTCATGTTCTGATTTTTGTTCTGTTTGTTGCTCTGTTTCTATGGTCTTATGAATAGATTTTGGATTTACTGAGGACTTGCTTGATTGTTTTGTTGGTGCTAATTGATCTTTGTTTTGCAAAGTTTCTGAGTCTTGTGGTCGTTGTTGGGACATGTCTTTAGCTGGCTTGACATGGGTGACATGGAACCACGGATCTTTTCCTTCAATTTTGATTGCACTTGGAGTTGTTAATATTATTTGGAAAGGTCCAAGCAATTTGGGTTCTAACACAGTCTTCCTAGCGAAGTTTCTGATGTAAACATAATCTCCGGGTTGGAAGTTGTGTAGATCAAAATCAAAAGGTACTCCTTGATGTGTCAAGCCTAATTTGTGAAGTTGATTTAATCGTTGCTTGAGCAATTTGATATATTCATATAGCTTGCATTCCATACCTAGGTGTGATAATTTGTGAATGCTTTGAGGTGCTTTGCCATGGAATGGTGGATGTCCATACAGCATTTCAAATGGTGAAATATGTGTGATGCTGTTGGGTTGGCTTCTTAGGTGGAATAGTGGTAATGGCAATGCATCAGGCCATTTCATATGAGATTCTGCACATAATTTTTCTATAAGATTTTTTAGACTTTTATTCACTCGTTCAATCTGTCTGCTAGACTGGGGTCTAAATATTGAGTGAAGATGTCTCTTAATTCCTAATATTTCATAAACTGTAGCTAGAATCTTATTTGCGAAATGGGACCCAGAATCTGATGCAATATGTAATGGTATAGAGAATCTAGGTATTAGTTCTCTTAGTAAGATTTTCACAACAAAAGCTGAGGTGTTACGCTTTGCTGGAAAAGCTTCTGGCCATTTAGTTAATCTATCCACTATTACTAAAGCATATCTATAACCATTACTCCTTGGCATTGTGATGTAATCAATTTGTAAGCATTCAAATGGTGTGTAAGCTAAAGATTTTCCTCCCAGACTATGAACTTTTGTGATTGTCTGGTTGTAATGCATACAAATTTTGCACCTCTGTGAAATTCTCATAGCAACTTCATATATGCCCCTTGCATTCCAATACCTATTTATAGAATCTGCCATGCCCAGAGTTCCATAATGCCCTTTCTGGTGTAGTGCATTGCAAAATGTGTAATATAAGGATTTAGGTAACATCGGTTTTCCATTTGCTCCTAACCAAACTCCGTTAACAAGATATGCACCGTGATGTTTCTTCCAATTCTTCACTTCCTTTGGGGAGTATGCATTTTTTAGATCTTCTTCCTCCACCAAAGATAAGTTCAAAATTGTCAGAGATCCATATCTTGCTGCATATTTGGCAGTCATGTCCGCTCGTTTGTTCCCTAATTCGATTGGTCCTTGGGTTTTTGTATGAGCTTTGCAATGGATTACTGATACTTGGGCTGGTAATTGGATTGCATCCAACAACTGATTAAATTGCCATATGCTATTTGTTTGCCATTTGATGTAATGAAACCTGGATTTTTCCAAATTATAGCAGAATGATGGACGCTCGAAAAAGCATAACGAGAATCGGTAAAAATGTTAGCTTTTAGATTTTCTGCAATTTTTAGAGCGTAGATTAAGCCCATTAATTCTGCTCCTTGAGCACTCATGGTAGATGGTAATGATGAGTACCAAAGGGTTTCAGAGGCTGTCACTACGGCTGCTCCGGTATATCTCTGATTGTCTACTATATATGACGATCCATCTGTGAATAAGGTAATATCAGGGTCTTTCATTGGCTTATCGTCTAAATCAGGTCTTGTTTTATGCATGATGTTAAGTGTATCTTCACAGATGTGTAGACTTTCTCCTTCCAGAGGTAAATCTGGAATCAGAGTTGTAGGATTTATGTTTCTGCACCGGTGGAAAGTTATATTTTCACTAGCCAACAGAACCGCTTGGTATCTTGATAATCTCTGAGAAGTGAATGCCTGTAAGTTGGTGTTTTTTAAAGTAGATTCCACTTGGTGTTGGGAAAATAGTTTCAGTTCACTCCTTAATACCAAGGATGAAGATTTTCTAATCATGATGGCTACAGCAGGTATGGCTTTTAAACAACTAGGCATACCACAAATCACTGAATCTAACTTAGAGCTGTAATAAGCAACTGGTCTAAGTCTATTTCCAAATGTTTGTGTGAGAACACTGGAGGCTATCCCTTTGTCTTCATGCACATATAGTAGGAATGGTTTGTCATGATCAAGGATACCTAGGGCTGGAGCTGATAGAGTAAGTGATTTCAATTTCTCTAATGCATGGATATGTTCTTTATTCAGCTTTACGTCTTGCGATGTAAGCATAACCTGGAATCCAGTTTCTACAGAAGCTCGTTATTCCTATGATTGCCCTGAGTTGCTTTTTTGGTCTTAGGCAAACTCAAATTCTGTATATCTTGTGTTCTCTTTTTGGAAATTCTTCTGGAGCCTTTCTCTAGGATGAATCCTAAATAATTTACTTTTTCCTTCACGAATTGAAGTTTCGATTTGGAAATTTTATGGCCCCTTTTGCCTAGCTCTTTGATCAAGTGTACGCTATCAGTGTAATAGACTTCAGCAGATGGTGACATTAGCAGGATGTCATCAACATAATGTACCATTTTGCTGTCAAGGAATGTTATTGACTCAAGGTCTCTCTGCAGAATTTGGCAAAAGAGTGAAGCTGAATCTGCAAATCCCTGGGGCAAACATGTCCAGAAGACAGATTTACCCTCCCAGGAGAAAGCGAACAGCTTCTGGCTGTCTCTGTGCAGGGGAACAGAGAAGTATGCAGAGCTCAAGTCCAGAACAGTAAACCAAGCAGCTTCAGGTGGAATTGCTGCAATGATTTGCGATGGACTTGGTACCACGGCATAGGTCTTTTGCACATGGTCATTTATTGCTCTTAGATCTTGAACTAAACGCCATTGAGTCTTTCCATCAGGAGATAATTTTGCTTTCTTTATTGGCATAATTGGTGTATTGTATTGTGAAAATCCATATTTTAATATGCCCTGCTCCAATAAACTCTCTATGATGGGTTTCACTCCTTCTATCGCTTCTTGACTAAGTCTGAACTGAGGAATTCTTGGAGGTAAGCCTTCTTTCACCTCTATCTTTACTGGTTCCGCTGATAATATCCTGCCCACCTCATTTGAATTTTTAGCCCACACATAATCTGGAATATCATCTGGAACCTCATAGATGTTATCAGTTGATTGGTATGATGGTTCCTCACTACATGTGTCTAAAAATAAAATGGGATGGTGTTTCAGAGATCTCTTAGGTATGTGTAAATAAATTTGCCCATCCAGTTGACATTGGATGGTTGCAGCCAATTTGCATAGAAGATCTCTTCCCACGAGGTTTGAAGGACATGATGGCATCAATAGGAAGGTGTGTTCAAGAGTCAGAGGTCCAAATTTTAACATTTTAACTTTTAGCTTTGGGACTTGTTGTGCTACCCCAGAAGCTCCTCTTACTCTTAAACTGCCTTGAAATTGACATCCTTCAGGTGGTTCTCTTAGTACGGAACAAGTTGCCCCTGTGTCCAGTAATCCCTGATATTGTACTCCCCTGATTTCTAAAGTAACTAAGGGTTCTCCACTATCATTGGACTTCACTGGCACTAAGGGTAATAAAGAATCCTCAGTATTCTGTGTACACTTGTCATTGATTCTTTGTTGCGTATGGTCTTTTGTTTCTAAACCCAAACTTCCTATAGCACCATTAGGCAAGTTCAGTTTAGAATCAGGATTACAGAAAGCAGGCTTAAATAGCATACTCTCATTGAGAGCTTGTAAGTCATTGTTTCTATTGCAAATTCCATGTTGGCTTTTATTAAGGGTTTCAGAAATGGAAGTTTGATTTGTTCTATCTTCCACTCTGCTCTTTAAAGAATTGTCAAGTCTCAAATCAGCAATCTCTCCTTCAGTATTCTCCAGGATTGTATGATAGTTAGATTGTGTTCCCTTCAACACTTCAGGTTCAATTACTGATTCATAAGCTGACTGTTGTTCCCTATTTTGCCTTACTGTTTTTGTGACTGACATTAGATTTTTATTTTTATCAATCACAGTAACAGTCTCGATGTTATGTTCGGCCACACTGATTGTAGAAGAAGGCAACTGTTCCCTATCTCTTCCCCAAAGCTTAGGATGAAATTTTGTAGCTAAGGGGTTGAGAAAGGTGGATTTTGACTTTCCTACACAGCTGCTATTATCTTTTAAATCAGTGGGTTGTTTCTTTAAAATCAAGTTCTTGCCAACTTCTAGACTTTTTTGCTCTTTAACCTCTAACTGTGACATTGTGTCTAAAGCAATTGCATGGGAAAGAACTGTTGCATNTCTACCATAGACCTATGTGTATCCTCTGTGTAGATTACTTTAGACACCTTTTCTATTTTGCCTCAATTTCTCATTTTGCTTCCCTCAATTCTCTTAGACTCTGCCATACCCAAATTACACTGATTAATAGGTTTTAAATTAGAAATCTCGATTCATAATGATTTTTTTCGGTTTCGTGCCCATTTGTATATATTTCTCCATTTCATCTAACGAAGGTGTTTGACTGTACTTTTTGCATGTATGATTACAGCAAGTATCTGTATGTTTTCCTTGATTATATGTATTTGATTCATTATTTCTAACCCACTTTGAATTATAAAATGTTTTTCTATTATCTCTTTGATTATTGGGTTTTGAAAAATCAATTTGTTGCTTATATCTACAAACACGAATTATGTGCCCGATCTTCCCACACAAATAGCATCGGGGTGCTGATTTTGATTTTGGGGTGTTGTTGGCAGGTTGTCTAAACTGGTTTCTACTCGTTTGAAGAGCAAAATTCTTCACCTCTTCGATTTCTTTCTCCCGTTTTGACTGCTTCAATTGCCTCTTCAAGTCTGCTATGATCTCATCTTTCTCATTGTCAGATTTTCTAGCCATTCTCACTTCTTTCTGTTTGGAATCATGTATATATGCTGCATGATTCCTAATATCCTCCAGTGGTAATGATTCCCACTGTGGACAACTTTGCCTGAAGTAATTTTGTATCAGGATTAAGGTTCCCTTTACAAATTGTCTCCTTATATGATCGATCGTATCTTGGGAATGAGTATCTCTAAGTCCTAATATCGTTTCAGCAGCTTCAATAACTCTGTCTAGAAAACTGCTTGGGTGCTCTTCTTCCCCTTGCCTCAGTTTCTCAAATTTTTGCCATGTATTTGGCCTTTTTGCAAAATTTCTCATTGCTTCGATAAGATCAGCCAGCCCTGCATCTTAACAAGTACCTCATGTTGGCGTGTTGAGTGATGTACTAATGGCCATGATTCTAAATTGGGGTTCGTTCTAGTTTCGGTCAGGAATTTTTCCTTTTCCGAGGGAGTATAAAATTCCCCCAAAAGAAATTCGACATCATCGAAACTAGGGTTAAAAAGTGTGAACACCCGCTTCAATTCTTTTAAACTTTTGTAAGGCTTTTCGTAGAATCTGGGAAAATGACGTTTTAAAACCTCCATATCACTAGGAGTGAATGCCTTGTATGTTTTGACATGCACCACCCCCTCTCCAGGTTGGACGATAATCCTGTCTACTATTGGTAGGACAGAAACCACTGCATTCTGTATTGGTTGATCTTTCTCTGTTTCCTTTTTCCCAAAAAATTTTGATTCTACCATTTCAAGTTGTAAGATGGTATGTTTATCGAGTTCATTCCCTTCACGTAATTGCCTCAACACTTGGAACAGTAGTTTTATGTTCTCAACTAGTTCCTTGTTATCATTTCCTTGTTTTGAATCAGATGCCTTATAATATTTAAACAGATGAGTCAGGACCCCTTTTAAAATTGGCAAAAAATGCCATAGAGCCAGAACAATTGCTATTGCTGTTGGAATGAAGCATATGCATTCAGCTAAAGTGAATGCAAACCATTTATAATAGTTGTAGATTTCTATTAATTGCTGTATCATGTTTGGTACTTTTACTAGCCAAAATGCATACATTCCCTGCATAAAAGACCATATAAGCTGCTATAGACTGCTTAATATAAAAATCAATCTTGTGCAATTCATTTTCTTTTTCTATTTTTCAGAAGATAGGTTTCGTATGACTTGGCTCGCCAGAATGCTATGGGGGTAATATGAGGAAAGGTGTTTGGGATAAGGGAATTGAAAGGAGGATGTTGGAGATTTGGTATGTGGATAAACTAGGCTACAGGTAGGCTGGGATTAAAGG
>NC_058133.1:274034831-274037670 GCF_016433145.1 Gracilinanus agilis | reverse complement strand
TATGCTTTAAGTTACTAGATCCTAGTCAAATTATGTCTCCTATGTTCACTATTTCACTTGTATTTAAAGGTTAATTGAATTGATTGTATTCTCATAATATTTGTGATTTGTAGTAATATATTCAAATCCAGAATGTACAATTATAACAAAACGCAGAACCCTCATAATAATTTGATATCATTGTTAATATGTACTTGATTGTGATGGCATTAATATTATTATAATATCTTTTACTTTGTAGTGATGTTGATGCAACAATAACTAATTAACAAATTTCTCAATATTATAACAGTGTAATTGAAGAATGCATTTAAATAGAAATATTGATCATCTCAATAATCATAAGCTACCTGAAATAAGACTATTATTTGTAAAAGTAAGAATATTCTAAGGTACCTGGTTGAAAATTTTGAAGTTTTAAAATCAATAACCTTTGAAGAGTAATTTTGTATCAAGATCAAAACATATAAATCTTACAAGTACAATCATTTAGTCAGAGGAAAAAAAAAACTGCTACAGAAAAAAGGAATTTTCCTTACTTTTAAAAACTTAGAACTTCCTACAAACTTATTAACTCCTTCCTTACAATAAATTTAGAACTTAAAGGGGTAATTAGCAGTCTCATTGAATTTTGAGGTTATGTGGACAATAATTTTGCAAACAACGCTGATACAAATATTGGGTTTTAACAAAATTGTTATTGAATGTTATCAAAACATGTACTTTACTTTGTGAAAACTGAAACCACATGTTCAAATGTAAGCTATGTGTAAAAGCTATTTGTTAAAAATTGATCATGTCTATTTACAATAATATATGATTGGTATTATGAACTAAAAGTTTAAAGTAAACTAACTATTTCAATAAATTAAGAGAATAACCAGCCCCTGCCTTAACCCTCTCTATTCAAGATAACATTGATGAAAACTTAATTCCAAGCAAAGTTGTTCACTCTTTTCTATATTACAGAAAAGAATTACCAGATAATTTATTCATTGAGAAATTATTGAAAAAGAAAATTTGTTTATCATATTTTGTAACATTATAATTTTTCATTATGCATGTAAATCTTGGAAAACTTTCAAATGCTATTGGTAACAATTACTATTTAAGGTAAAAGTCATTGGATTTACAACTGATATTACTCATTTATGGATTATTGATTTGGATTCACCATTCAAAAGAAAGATATCATTGATAAATAATCCTTGACTCTTACCTCAAGTCAAACAATATTATACTCCCTTCCCTCTTTTTGCCATATTCAAAGCAAAGTAACATAATAATTGAAGCCCCATAAATTTGAATATGTAAAGCAAGCCAATATGTTCCATTGTTTACTAAA
Source organism: Gracilinanus agilis (assembly GCF_016433145.1). NCBI lineage: Eukaryota > Metazoa > Chordata > Mammalia > Didelphimorphia > Didelphidae > Gracilinanus > Gracilinanus agilis. The sequence continues at coordinate 274,036,325 of NC_058133.1, read as the reverse complement.
GAAACTGTACCCATCCCAAGTGTTGTTTCAATGAAAGTTAGTTTGAATCTCTTGTACATTAATTTATTTGTTTAATTTCTGACCATCAATTGGAATAGCTAATTACAGATACGAAGAAACAAATAATACCCCAGAATTATAATATGGGGATCAAGGTTTTGTTTTATTCATACAGGAAATGGATCTGAGTTTTGGGTGAAAGACATTTCACTAAGTCTAAACTATGTATATAATTTTGAATTTTAAAACACTTTTTTTTACTTAAAAAACATTGTATTTTTCCCTGAATTTTTGGTTTTCTTATTGTTTTTCCTTTTGTTTTCTTATAGAGTAATTGACTTTTCCCCTTTTTCTCATTTTTTGTACTTGAAGTACATAAAATCAATGTTAATCCTTTTTGATTTCACAGTAATATAATTTTAATATTAAAACATACCCACAAAGCCTTAAGTCTATGGAAACTTGCCACGAATTGGTAAATATTATGAGACTATAATTAATGATTCTGTCTGATTCTAGGAGAAGAGAACAAAAGAGCCACAGGGTCAAGGAGACTACCCAGTCCAATGGGATTGGTGAGAAACCGCACAATGCCTAGCACCACAAGGTCAAAAAAGATCATACTAATCCAAGAAGGATTGACAAAACTTTCTCATGCCAATACTGAAGGACTTAAACTTAGCGACTGGGTTCAGGGTTGCAGCTTTTCTGACATATGTTAGAGGCTGGACTTCCTTGAGCTTCATCCTAGTTAAGTACCAAAGATTGGCCATCATCCTGGCTCAAGTGCAGGCAAATCAGACCAGGAAAAGACACTTCCCTTTCTCACAAAAAATTTGGTCCTTTTCTTTCTCTTATAAGTGTGGTAACTTTCTATAGTCCTGGCTTCTAAATGGGTAATTGCACCATTGCTTAAATCACTTTACTTGGGCCTTGATACAAGGACCTGCTATAAGTTTAATTTTTCCTACATTTTTGCACATAAGACTTTGATATTTTACATTTCATTCACAACTTATTTTTTTTCTCTATTTTCTTTGGATTTTTAATTTTTTTTTAATTTCTTTTGACAATTGATTCACACAACTCCAAAACTCAGCCATGTATCCTTAACTGATCTGGATGTTTGCCTTAACCCTCTTCAGAAGAGAATGTATGATCTATAATCTATAATATAAAGTTTAAATTCTTTTGAGAGTAATTTCAGGATAAGAATTTGCCACCTCCCCAGAATCCAGACGATGAACCTGTTTGAAAGAAGATACTATGAAGATGCCTGCAGAGACCTACACTGCATCAAGAAGATCCAAAATGAACTTTGGGGTGCAGTTGCTTGAACTATGGGGAATTGAATGCATTTGTTTTAAATGTACACTCTTGTGCCAAAGGGGACTGCCCCCTAATTGGCTTTTTGTCAATGCGCCTAGCAATCATTGGATCATTGTTTTTGTCCTCTTTTCTTTTCATCCCCAAATTTGTGTAACTTAAAAGTTT
>NC_058133.1:274027889-274034739 GCF_016433145.1 Gracilinanus agilis | reverse complement strand
TTGTACAAAACCTTTTTAATTTAATATAATCAAAATTATTTATTTTACATTTTGTAATTTTCTCTAACTCTTGTTTGGTTTTAAAATCTTTCCTTTCCCAGAGATCTGACAAGTATACTATTCTGTGTTCACCTAATTTACTTACAGTTTCCTTCTTCTATATCTTCTTTAAAGCCTATTCCACAGATAAATTAATATCTGTTTCTGATTTTTCAACCACTTAATAATGCTAAAAACTTTGATGGATAGAGGTTTTTTCCTGGTTATTCAGAGTCTGTGGCTACTGAGGAGGTAGAGTGTGGGAGGCCAATGAGAGAAACAGAGTCTTAAACAGATGAACATCTGAGACTCCTCTTTTGACCCCTTTTGTGGTCCTTGTGATTTCTTGTTGAAATGTATTGTGACCTTATTGAAAAGCTTTATGTTCCTATCAAACCTGAATTTAAAGGGTTAACACTTTTAACACAGTAAGGAATGCTGCTGCCTGTTATAGCCAAGGCCAAGATACTCCCCAACTTGGCTTTCTGATAAGAACCTAGTCAAAATTCAGCCTTGGCCTTGGTCTATTCTGAAGCCAATGTTTTGTGTTTTAACTTCTGCGCATCTGCAAAGTTTCGGGGGGGAGGTTCTTTTGTGTGAAATGAGTCTTGAAACATATATAATAAACTCCATGCTCCTGGAGCCAGAGCTGGAAGCATGAAGTAAAAGACATTTCCCTTGTCCTGTCCTTATTTCCTTATCAACTAAACTGTCATCAGATTATCAGAGATGATAAAGAGATCTCCACAGTAGAGGACCTCTTCAGACTGGATCTCCATAGAACTTGTTTATGTTCTATGTTTATGTTATGTTTATGTTTGGAGGTTTAGTAGGATCAGTGGTCTGGGAAATGCTGCTACTTTCAGACTCATGGGCCTACCTGCCATTGGTGGTAGCAATGAAGTTAGGCCCCTTCTCCACAGGAATTGCTTCAAGGCCCAGCCAAAAGAAAAAAATAGAACTTACCAGGAAGAGATATTATCTGCTTTGCAAAAGACTATATTTCTTATTCTCTTAATTAAATCTGTTCTGTTTAATGTTATTCTGAGTATAGCTGATAGGGAAGTAGCAGCATTATTTGGAAACTAAGTGATTGGAGGTGAGAGCAGATAATGTAATATATTTTGATCTGGAGATTGGAAGAATATTTATTTTTGTGTGGAGGGGAAGCATTGGGAGGGGTGCATAATGTATTCTGTCAGCATTAAAGCAGTAGAGGGAAGATCAGATCTCCTCTTGGGATGCTGAGACCAGAGGATCTAAAGTGGGAGTTCTTAACATGGAGTCTTTGATTTCATTAAAAAAATTTTTTTTGATAGTTGTATTTTGGCATAATTGGGTCCTTTAATGTTCCTCTGTATTTTATGCATCTTAATAAACATTAGTTGTCAACAACCTGATCTTAGGAGCTTTTTATGGTAAGTTGGTTCTTTTAAAATTATATTCTGAGACAGGAAATAGGCTTTATTAGATAGCAAATGGGTCCGTAATCCAGGAAAGCCAAGAACCACTGACCTACTCAAATGTCAGTTTCTATCTCACTTTTGCATTCATAGTCATAGTGTATAGCATTTAGTAGGCAATCAACAAATGCTTGTTGATTTATTATATTGCTTTGAGATTCCTCTAGGAACAAAAACTTGTCTGGAAGAACATGATTTCTTGTTGCATGGTATAGATTTGAGATATGCTAGGGGAAATTCTGTGACTAAGCTATTACACCAGATCAGGTGTTTTTAACCTTTTTTTTGTATCATGGACCCATTTGACAGTCTAGTGAAGACTATGAACTCCATCTCAGAATAATGTTTTTAAGTGTATAAAAGAAAAGACACAGCAATATAAAGAAAACCAATTATGACAAAATATAATTATGAAAATATTTTTAAAAATAGGTTTCACAAATGCCAGGTTAAGAATCACTTCCTAAAAAATGTAGAAACCAAGGAGATGTCCATCAATTGGGGAATGGTCAAATAAATTGTGTTACATGATTATGACTGAATATTATTATGTTATAAGAAATGATGAGCAGGATGCTTTCAGAAAAACCTGGAAACTCTTATATAAGGGCAGTTAGGTTGCTCAGTGGATAGAGAACCAGGCTTAGAAGTGGGATACTGGGTTTAAATGTGCCCTCAAATGCTTCCTAGTTATGTGACCTTGAGCAAGTTATTTACCTCCAATTACCCAACCTTACCACTCTTCTGCCTTGGAATGGATACTTAGTGTTGGTTCTAAAACAGAAGGTAAGAATTTTTTTCAAAAGACTTACATGGAATGCTACAAAGTGAAGTGAGCAGAATCAGGAGAACAGTATACACAATAAATAATTTTGTAATATGATTAATTGTAAACAACTTAGCTATTATCAGCAATATAATGACCTAAGACAATTCTGAAAGGACATGTGATGAAAAATGCTATCTACCTTCAGAGAAAGAACTGATGAAGTCTGAATTCTAATTGAAGTGTACTTTTAAAAACTTTTTAAAATCTGTTTTCTTTCATATGACTAATATAGAAATATTTTTGCATATTTATAACCTAAATCAAATTTATTTCCATTTCAGGGAGTGATGATGGGAAGAAAGGAGGGAAAGAGAATTTGGAGTTCAAAATTTTACAAAATGAATGTTAAAAATTATTTTCACGTGTATTTGGAAAAAATAAAATATTTAATAATAATAAAAAAACAAATAGAGAAAAGAAAAAGAATCACTGCCTAAGGAAACCAAAGCTTACACAGCCACATCCTCTCTTCCTTTTATAGATTCCATGTCCTCTTAGCAAGGGCCTTTTATGCTTTAGTATGCTAAGGACCAATTGTCAGCTAGAGTTTTATGACATCATCAGCTACCAGGTGAAGCTGCTCTGTGAAGAGACTTTCTCTGGAGGGGAAGGATGTGGTCTGTCAGGAAGTCTGAGAAGGCATCTAGAGGCATAAGGGTGTCTCTAGAAGGAAGTTTTGAAGAAAGGACTGTTAGGATCCAGGAGAAACCCAAGCTAACAGAAGGATTCTATGGACAAATCAATTGAAAGTTGCATGTTAGAAATGTTAATGATCAAAAATAAGCAATTTAATTGTCAACTGTTTGGACCTAAGAGGTTTCTAAGGTCATCTGAATATTTTCTCTTTTTTAAAAAATAAATTTGAGCAATTAAAAAAAAGAAACATTCTAAAATTTTAAATAAATAAATAAAAGAAATATTGAACATACATACAATCTCTCTCAGTTGATGAAACAATTCTTAAAGCAGGAATTTAACCTTTTTGTGTGTCATGGACCCCATAGGGAAGTCTAGTAAGCCTGTAGACTCCTTTATAGAATGTTTTAAATGCATAAAATTAAATACACATTATAGAGGAAACCAATTACAATGAAATATATATTCATGTGAAAATACATGAAAAAACAATACAATTCCAAAGTGAATTTTCCAGAGCTCCTCTGTATTATCTTCTGCTTGCTCTCTCTCTCTCTCTCTCTCTCTCTCTTTCTATCTCTATCTCTCTCTCTACCTCTATCTCTATCTATCAATATCTATCAGTATATATATATATACATATATACACACACACACACACACATAAACACATGTTCAAAGACTGTAAGTTAAAAACCTTCATCTCAGGGTGAACTTGGTCCTGCTGTTTAATGGTTAATCACTCTCATCTTGAATTCTTCATGATTGGATTGGGTTGTCCTTGATCTCAGGCTCCAGTTGTTTCAGGCTTCATTCAGGTTTAATATATTTGTGAAAGTTGCCTTCAGGTAATGTCTAAGACCTGATAGTCATTACTCTTCTTGGAAGGAAATGGAAGTGGAAGGGCAGGGGTGTCCCCAGAGGCAGGAAAGCTATCAATATGCTAAAGAAAATATATTTGGAAAGGGGAGAAAGGTCAGAATCAAGAAGTCTGGAGTTCATGGTGTTGGATTTAAAAATCAGTCTGACAGTCTACTGAACTATTTCTAGCCTGGACAAGCTACCACCAGCCCCCAAAGTTTCCCAGCACAGTCTTCCTTATCTCCCCCTATGATAAGCCTAAAACTGAAGCTCTTATCTGATGAATATTTACCTTCTTGATGAATGTTTGCCTATGTTTGCCTCCTTAACAATATTTGCCTACTTAATGTATATTTGCCAAATGCTTCCTGACCCCTGACCCTGAAGCCCCCCTCCCCAGAAGCTTCCTGACCACCTGTCCCTGACACCACCTTGATAATTATGTATGTACCAACCCCTTCTCCAAACATTTCTATGTAAACCCTTGGCTGAGAATTCCAAGTGGTCCTTCAGGCACTCCTCTCTGCCTAGCGACCCTAGCTATTACTGCTAGTAAAGAACGAGCCTCTTCTTGCATATTGCATTGTCATTGTGATTCTTCCTCCAGCCATGATTGAATCTGGGTTAGGTATTAAAATTTGGTTATAACATAGGCAACTGCAGGACTCCTAATCATCAAGGGACTAGCTCCCTATTGTAGAAGGACAGGAGAGGAAGCATCTAGGGTGGGAGAATACTTGGGGAAAGATTCTTGGGAATTTGAGTTGTGGATGGCCAAACTGACCCTTGCCCAAACCTACAGGCTGTGTGTGTATGATAGATAAGACCCCTTGCAAGCTGAAGTGTGTATCCTAGATAAGACTTTGTATACAACCCACCCAAAGGGCCCCTGCTCGAGCCTATAGACCATGCCCTTAGAGTGATAACCACCTTTGCTCTAAGTCTTGCTGTGAACTATATAAAGAGTGTTGGGAATTTACTGGCGGGGAGAGACCACTCCTTTTGGTCTCTTCCCCCGCGTATGTACGTGTGTAGCTTAATAAAGCTCTGCTCTTTGTGTATTTTACATCATCTGTCTTGTTTCCTTTGGGCTCACCCCAAAAAAGGACCCTAACAGAGTCACCACTCTTCCATCCATTTTGCCTAGCCAGGGCTAATGTCAGGTGTTCTCAGCTCATTTCATGCAAGTTTGCTCAACAGGAACTTTCAGTTCCCTAAAGGACTGTACTGGCCAATCAGAAATTAGATAATCAACAATCTCATTAGTTTCTAGATAAAACTGTTATTTGGGGATCCCCTAAGTTGTCTGTCTCCTTCCCTACACAGGAAAGGTGAGGTTCCTGGGGTTTTTCAAAAAGCTTCTTCCCTAATATTTTTTTTTATTACTACTTCCAAAGTTCCCTCACCCAGTTTCTTACACACTCCTCAATCAGAGTAGGACTGACTCTGGCCTTTCTCATGTGTAAAGATCACCAGGCTGCCCAGGTTAAAGGGTAGTAATAATGGTGATAACTGTGGAGATTAAAATTAATATGCAAAATATTAAATATTATATTTATAACTATTTTATTAATAATAAACTAACAAAAGAGACCTGACTAAAAGGTTATTAACCAGCCCACTCCCAGGAGCAAAAAGAGAAAGAATGAGGTGGAGCCTAAGAACTTATACAAACATGAACATACAAATGTAAAGAAAAGGAAAAGCATTATAGGTAATACAGAAAGGAATTCTGGGCAATGCAGTCTTTAGGGGTACAAGATTTTCCAACTATACATAACTAATACTTGCATAGTACTATGCAATTTACAGTGATTTACTCACTTTATCCTGTTCTATCCTACTGATGCCCCAGTGAGGTCAGGGTAGTAATCTCATTTTTGATGTAAGGAAACTGATGCTTAGAGAAAGTGACTTTTCCAAAGACACTCAGCTAAAAAATGGAACCGTCTAGATTCAAAGCCATTTCTTTTTTCTTTTTTTTTTTTTTTTAATTTTAAACCCTTAACTTCTGTGTATTGACTTATAGGTGGAAAATTGGTAAGGGTAGGCAATGGGGGTCAAGTGACTTGCCCAGGGTCACACAGCTGGGAAGTGTCTGAGGCTGGATTTGAACCTAGGACTTCCTGTCTCTAGGCCTGGCTCTCAATCCACTGAGCTACCCAGCTGCCCCCAAACCCATTTCTTTTGCTTCTAAATTCAGTATACTTTCCACTAGACTGAAATGCAGGTACAGTGAGATGTGTGTGTGTGTATATATATATATATATATATCCCAAAGCTCCTTTATATTATCTTCTTTTCTCTCTTGATTGATCCAGTCTTCTTATCAGGACCATCTCCTTTTCTTGTATTTTAGAACTCTTCCTCCCCTCTCTAATTCTCTGGAAACCTCCCCCCCCCTTTCTCTCTCCTGTGCCAGGTTTTCATCATTCTTGAAAAACCTTTACCTTGTCACCCCTTCAAACTAACTCTAAATCTTTCCTCCATTTCATGGCTTAACATCAAAAAATGGTGTCTCTTCTTCTTGATTCTACTTCCTCACTCCCACTTCCTTAAAGCTCTCTCAGGTCTCAAATCCTTGAAATATGTCTTCTGACTACCACACAACTGAAACTGTTGTCTCAAAAGTTATTGACCTAGTCAGGAAATGGGGAACAGTTTTAATCTCAGTTCTTGCCAGAAAAGGGCTGCAATATTTTGAATTCCTGAGGGGAGAAACTTGCAGATTGCAGAATAAACTTTGAGGAACCTATTTGGGGAAAACCTTCCAGTCATGCCTAAGAAGGTCTCTTCCAACCAATGGGAAGGAGAAGAAATGGTAGCATCATCTGTCTTTAGCACATAGAACCTAGGAGCTGGTCCATTCTCAGGGCTTCAGTAAATCATCAGCACAGAAAAGATTTTTTAGAGTAGTTGGATGGGGGAGGGAAGTGGAGAAAGAGGAAGAAACACAGAGACAAAGCTAGAGAGCCAGAGATGAAGACAGAGAGAGGCAGAGGCAGAAAGAAAAAGACAAGGA
>NC_058133.1:274015751-274027807 GCF_016433145.1 Gracilinanus agilis | reverse complement strand
ATAAAAACCCCAGAAAGACAGAGAAAGAGAGAGACACAGAGAGAGAGACAGACAGAGAGACAGAGACAAAGACAGAGACAGAGACAGAGACAGAGATTGACAAAGAGAAACAGAAAACAGAGACAAAGAGAAAGCCTGGCTGCCTGCAAAGCAGGAAACTTGGGAATTTAGAGATATCTGGAGCAATGGAGTTTCAGGAATTCCATCTGAGTGTTCAGTGAGGTCTAGACAACAAATGGGGGATCTAAATGAGGAGAACTGAGGGAAGGATGACTGTGTTTCTCTGGCCAGTTCCTAAGGCATGATGTGAGCTTCTGCTGGCTGAGCTGAGAAAGTGGGAAGGGAGAGAGTGATGAGTCCATTCTCAGACCTGCCTCAGTCATGGGAGAGAGTTGAGCCCAGCAGCCCAGCATCAACACTAGTACCAGCATCAGCATCAAATATATCCCAGGTGATGAGGTTCAGTGATGCAGTGAGTCAGTGTCATCTATCATTTTGGTAACTGAGGATTAAGGATAATGACTGGAATATGCAATGAGTGTATGGGAAAAAGTAAGATGTCCAAATAAAGAGATAGCTAGGTAGCTCAGTGGATTGAGATGAGATGTCCTGGGTTCAAATTTGATTTTGGTCACATCTTTGCCATATGACCCTAGCAAGTCACTTAACCCCCATTGCTAAGTTCTTGCTGCTCTTTTGCCTTAGAACCATTACATTGATTCTAAGATGAAAAGTAAGAGCTTAAAAAAAAAGTTGGATTAATTAATTGAACAAAATAGCTCAAGTTTACATAACACTTTATAGTTCATAATTCTTCTGTGAGATGAATAGTATAAATATCATTATCCCCATTTTACAGATAAGAAAACAAGCTCAGAGGAGTTAAATGGCTAGGTAACCCAGAGGATAGAGCTCCTGGCCTGGAATCATAAAGACCTGAGTTTCAATTTGGACTTAGATTCTTACTAGCTGTGTGACCTTGGACAATTCACTTAACCCTGTTTGCTTTTGTTTCCTCATCTGTAAATTGAGTTTGAGAAGGAAATGACAAACCATTCTAGCATTTCTGCCAAGAAAACCCCAGATAGTATCACAAAGAGTTTTACATGACTGAAATAATTGAACAACAAAAATAGTATCTTCTTTCCAGTTTCAAAGATTAGGTAAAATAATTCTTTTTCTTAAACCCTTGTCTTAGAACCAGTACTGTTTATTCATTCCAAGACAGAAGAGTGATAAGGGCTAGGCAATGGAGGTTAAGTGACTTGTCCAGGGTCACACAGCTAGGAAGTGCTTGAAGTCAAATTTAAATGTAGGACCTCCCATCTCTAGGCCTGGCTCTTAATCCACTGAGCCATCCAGTTGTCCCCAAATAAAATAATTCTTATAAAGTACTTAGTTCAGTGTTTGGTACCTAGTAAATGTTTTATAAATGTTAACCAGTATTGTTATTCAGTATCTTTCGTAAGTTTATACAAAACAAATGTCAGGTCATGGCAAATAACTTCTCTGAAGGCTTTTCCTTGATAAAATGATGGACAGGACAGGAGTGAACTGAGAAATTAAAAAGAGAGAGGAAGATAACTTATTAAGGGGAAAGTTAGGAATTTCATGGATTACTACCTTATTTTAAGACATTTACTCTGTACTTTTCTGACTTTGTGCCTTTGTTTATACTGTTTTTGTGCTTGCAATGGCTTCCTCCACTAACTCCACCTGTTGAATTCTATCTATTCTTTAAAATCCAGAACGCTGAGATACCTTCTCTCACAGGAGGATCTTGCTGATCCACCTGATCATGAAATCACCTTTCCTTCCTTCAGACCTCAACTAATTTATACTTTATTTGAGGCTTTCAGATGTATTTGTCAGGATGATTTTGAACTACAGTTCTTTGTTTATGTGACAGGTTATCCTATTTAGCTTCAAAAGCAGGAGCCCACACAAGCTCTAACCTAGTGTTCTTGACAAAGTGAACTCTAAAGGAGTCTAGAATTCATTAGAATGGTAGAGCTAGAGGGAACCTTAGAGATAGGAAAGGATGTCTCACTTAGAGTAAATTGGGATCAGAGGGGACAGGTGGAAAAGAAAAGACAACGATGTGGGATTCACTCCTGCAATTTGTAGTAATATCATTGGTGCCCTCCTTGTTTCTTGCATTTCATCACAAATTATAGAGGTCAAAATGATCTTTTCTTTTACACTGACCCTGGGGAAGTCCTCTTAATTCTGTTCTTTATTTCTAGATACTAAAACTATAAGGAGGGTGGGGCAATCAGAGCTTTGCCTCTAGGTGTCAGGGGGAATTTCCTTCTCATGGACCTGGACCTTAAAGTTCTCCACAGGTCTGCATTGAATACTGTAATCCTGCATCTTTCTAAGATATCAGTTCATGACCCCTGCAATTATATAGTCAAATCAAGAATTGCTTACTATGCTCAAGGGAATAATAAACTGGAGGAATTCCATGTGAACTGGAAAGACCTCCAGGAACTGATGCAGAGTGAAAGGAGTAGAGCCAGAAGAACATTGTACACAGAGACCGATACACTGTGGTAAAATCGAATGTAAAGGACTTCTGTACTGGCAGCAATGCAGTGACCCAGGTCAATTCTGAAGGATTTATGGAAAAGATGCTACCCACATTCAGAGGAAGGACTACAGGAGTAGAAACACAGAAGAAAAGCAGCTGCTTGAACACATGGGTTGAGGCAGACATGATTGGGGATTTTGATTGGAAACAACCGCACCAATGCAACAATCAACAATTTGGAAATAGGTCTTGATCAATGACACATGTTAAAACCAGTGGAAATGTGCATCGGCCATGGGTGGGGGGAGGGCGAGGGGTGAAGGGGAAAGTAGGGGTATGAAGCATGTAACCATGTTAACTTTTCTAAAAAATGAATATTAATAAATGTTTTAAAAAAAAGAATTGCTTTCTATGTACCATTTGCTAGGCACTGGAGATAGAAAGAAAAAACAAGAAATAACACTCCAAACTCAGTCTTTTTTTTTTTTTTTTTTTTTTTTACACCCTTAAAGTCTGTCTTCGAATTGATATTGGCAGAAGAGCACTAAGGAATTAGGCAATCAGGGTTGCTCAAAGTCACATAGCTAGGAAGTGTCTGAGGCCAGACTTGAACCCAGAACCTCCCAACCCCAGTCCTAGTACTCTATCCATTGTGCTACATAACTCTCTGCAAACCCAGTCATTTTCTTCTAGTCTTCTAGGGACCATGAGCTAGACAGATTATGGAAATGGTCTCACTGTGTGATTGCTCCTGGTTTTGGACTATCCTTTGTCCCATGCTTTTCCTTCTAACCCTCTTCTAGCCCTCATCTTTCAACTGTTTGCACACTGAGTGAAAGAATTCTTAGTTATTTCAACCTAGATTACAAGTGGCACGGGCATTGTACCCCCAAAACTATAGAAGTGTTTTAGGCAAACTATAAGCAGGGAAATTCTTTTGCTCCCTTCTATCCTTGTGACCCCTAACACAAAACATTTGATAATTCCTATAAGACCCTGAGAGAATTATCCTCCTTGGATTGTCCTTTAGATGGACAGAGAGATACCCTCCTTGGTACCATCAAGTTGCAACTCAGACATCCATACTAAACTATGAAAATCACTCCCTATGTCTTCAGGCAAACCTCCTCCCACCCATGCCTCAGTGCATACCACTCTAGAGTCAGGTCTTCACTGTTGTAAAGAGTATAAAGACCCCAGAATTGATGTCATCTGGGAACAGCTTTCTATAGATGCTGTTCCACCTAGGAGGCACTTCCATTTATGCGGTCCACCTGGCCAGATTCAACATTACCTTCTAAATTAATAAATTTTATTTTTAAGCAAAGTTTCAGAGTTTTGCATCCTTGCAAAAGATACCCTTCCTGAACCTTGGGGGGTTCACCTTAAGCCCCCCACAACACAAGGCATGTGATCCTCAGCAGAGGAAACAGTTCTGAGAGTGAGCTCAAGTTCTTTTCTTTCTGATAGTCAATTGTGTGAGTGAAAGTGTGTGAGAGTGTGTTGGGCAGTGATGGTGGAGGGAACTCAGGAATCTCAGTCTCATTCTATGTCCAGGTTTCATACTATGTCAGCATCAACCATGAGGGATGCTCTTAGCTGATGTCTGACACACAACAATTGCCCTTCCAGGAAGAGAATGGATGGGGAAGGATAGAGATACTTCCAGAGAAAGGAAGAAGACCAGCATCCTCTAAAGGGGATGTCATGGGAGTAAGGAGGAAGGATGGAGCCTGGACTGTAGGTCTTGGGGATCATCTCTAGGGAATTAATGAATTCTGTCTTTCAGGGGGCGAGTTTTCCTCAGCAGTGGAATAGAAAGGGACACACTAAGGGTAAATAGAAAAATTTGGAGAAAGTTTCTGAGGAATCTGCATCAGCTCCTTCCATCTATTCCACTTGGGCTGGTTTAAAGTTACACTCTTTCAGCTCCTGTTACCTATAGCTTTGCTCCAAAGGGACTTTCCAAGCTCAGTTCCAGGACAACGCTGGCCAATCAACTGCCAAACAATCAGTGACCTCATCAGATACTAAGTTACCTGATGCTCAGCTGGGTTGTTTCTCTCCTCCTGGTCATCCAGCTGCTGAGGTTTGTAGAAAGCTCCTTCCCCAACATTATTTTTTACCACCTTCCTCTCCACTCCCCTCAGATTCTTATATGCCTCAATGATAGAGTCTGAATGCAGAGTGAAGCTGACCATTTTTCACTTTATATTCTTTGTTATTTAATCTTTCTTCTTCCACAACATGATGAAAATGGAAATCCTATTTTGCATGAGAGCACACATATCACAAATATCCAATTGCTTACCATCTCAGGGAAAGGCAAAGGCAGGGAGGGAGAGAATATGGAACCAAAAATGTTAGAAAATGAATGCCTTCCCCCTGTTTTTTACAAACATGAAAAAAATAAAATATTACTGAAGAAAAAATGAGTCTGGAGATTGTATTATAAGAAATTACCAAAGAAGATTTCCCTAATATTCCCGAACAAGAGGGTAAAATAGGAATTGAAGGAATCTACTGATCAACTCCTGAAAGAGATCACAAAATGAACATTCCCAGGAATATTATAGTCAAATTCCAGAAGGGGCAGCTAGGGGTTCAGTGGACTGAGAACCAAGCCTAGAGAAGGGAGGTCTTGGGTTCCAATTTGATCTCAGAGATTTCCAACCTGTATGACTCTGGGCAAATCACTTACCCCCCACTCCCTAGCCCATACTTCTCTTCTACCTTGAAATCAATATTTAGTATTTATTCTGAGATAGAAGGTAAGAATTTCAGAAAAAGAAAATGAATAGATTGAGGAATTTAGAGGTTGAGGGTGTGTGAAATGGAAGTTTAAGGGGAACTTGAAATATCAAGATGTACCTCTAATGGAGCACAGAGGACTCAAAAGTAACACAATTCCTCAGGGGACCCTCAGGGACCCAACAGTCTAGCCGGGTTTTCACCCAACTTCTTATCTCTCCTCTCTTTACACTATTTGCCTGACCCACTCTGACCATGCTCTAAGGCTAACCACCACTTCTGCTTCTGAGAAACTACTTGCTTGCTTAACATATAAGGAATGTATATGTTCAAACCTGTTTGAACACACCAATCCTATCCTTTGAAATGCACACCAAGGAAGAGCCCACCAACTTATTTTCCTATATATAGTCTGTACTTATGGGGGTGAGATTCTTTCTCAAGTGAGGAGGACACTGGTCGGCTGGGTATTAAAGGTCCCTAAAACTTCTAAACCTGGGTATTTGGCATTTTTCATGAAGTGTCCCACTTCAGTACCCTTTCTAGTCACTATTCAAAGAGACCTAGAAAAAAAATCTTTAAAATGGAATATATATGTATTGAGAGAAATTGAAAAATGTGGAACAATGATGAGCCAATGTTCCCCAGATTTACAGAGAGAGAGATGTGTGGCCATGTCTGAAGTCATTGACAAAATGACCCCTGATTTACAGAAAAACTCCTACTAATTTTACACATTCAAGCCTTCCTTCAAATGAACATTTTAAAGAAAATGGTCCAGGGTTGGAGATTTTAATCTAGAAACAAAGGACAGTAATGTTAGATTGATTAGCTTTTTAGTAGCAATAAAGAGGAGTTCAGGGCTGGATTACCTGGGAGAGGTTGATGTATTCCAATGGCTACAAGAGGATCATTCTAGCCCTGGGGCTTGCTGCCCATCTGGGAGAGGCCTCGAATACAAAGGGAGAAACTCCCTAGAGGTCTAGAGCCTCCCTTAAGGCAAGTTCCCAAAGGGCAGGGGCAAACTTATTAACATCTTAAAGTAGAAACTCTGCAAAGGGGATGAAGGGTGAGGGTGGGGCAATCATCTGGGGATAGGAAAAACTAAGTTTAATAACTTCTACTGGAATTCTAGGAGTATTGATCTTGGGGATATTAGTATTACTAATTTGAGAATGACACACTAATTTCTCATTCTACACAGAGTATTGGAGGCAGCATCAATCTGTATATACCATGTCTGCAACCAGGATCAGGGCAGAGACCCAAATCTCCATCCTATTTCACAGTGGGTTTCATGCCGCAGAGTCTGAGGGCAGAGAAGTGGCAGTTAGCAAGCAAAGTTGCCATGAGGAGTGAGAGGGGAATGGCTGGGATGGATTTCAGTCCCAAGGTTAGAGAGGTTGTTTAATAAACTTGATGACTGATTGATGGAGACTCTTGTTGTGGAGGCCAGAATGTCTGATTTGGGAAGGAGATATGAGGAAAGCTAGGCCCTATGAAGAGGATCTTGTTATTGTCCAGGGAGAAATAACTCTGAGACCCCTTCCTTCTGTGTGAAGTGGAAGTTTAAGGGAATCTAGAAATGACAAGATGTACCCTTTTAGCCACTATTCAAGTAACTGGGAAGCCACCAATTCAAATGCAACACTTTTTTGAGAGAGAAAGAAAAAGTCTCCCTCCAAAAGTTTGCAACTTAAAAAGCTCCACCTTCCAGAAAAGCCCCTTAATTTATAGAAAGTAACAATCCTCAGGTTAAATGACTTCATCCTGACACATTCTCCCTGGTCACCTTCCAGCCTTCCTCAAGGGGGTTTCCTCCGAATGAACTTTTTAGCAAATGGTGGAGTGTCAAGTTAGAGGTTTTCATCTGCAAACAAACCCAGAATAATTAATGACACATTCTGGGTGCAGGGCAGATGGGGAGAAGGCTATCCCTGACCAGACAATCTTGTGCTTTCCAGGAGCTTCCAGTGCGGCTGTTCTCTCAGGCAGGCGCCCCTTTGAGGGCAAATTGCACATCCTGGGTGAAAAGGGGCTGAAGGGGATAAGAATGCAAATGAAAGCAGCCAAAGGTTGCTTGTGAAAGACAGTGGGGAAGGGAGCTGTAGCCTAGGAAGACACCATTAACCTGGCTTCGGGTTCATGAAACTTATTCCTAAATCACTAGACTACAGTTCTGAACATTTGAAAAGTACAAACTCCAAAGGCACCTCCTAAAACACTTCCTGTAGTAAAGACACAGCTTGTTTCTGATAGTAAAGCCCTCAGTTGTCTCTGCCTCCCTCAGGCCAAAGGAGATCTGAGGTCTTTTTTTTCTGAATGGGGATAAGGGATAATAGTCCTGCAGGGGATGCTGTCCTGGGGGGGGGGGGACCCACTTACTCCTAAAGGGATTCAGGGCACATTCATTGTGGAAATATTAATATTGCTAATATATCTGAGAATAACACACTCATTTCTCACTTCAC
Source organism: Gracilinanus agilis (assembly GCF_016433145.1). Classification (NCBI taxonomy): domain Eukaryota; kingdom Metazoa; phylum Chordata; class Mammalia; order Didelphimorphia; family Didelphidae; genus Gracilinanus; species Gracilinanus agilis. The sequence goes on along the minus strand of NC_058133.1, from coordinate 274,020,052 downwards.
ACACTCCCCTGAGATTCTAGGTTTTCTGGATTTTTTTTTTAAGGGGAAAAAATATTGAAATAGAAGACTAGACTCTGCAAAAAGAACCTCTGCCTGGCAACTAATGACGCGATTCAATCCTAACGCTGATTGGCTCTCTCAGATCTGGGTTTGCCCAACCCTGAGGCAGACTAGAGAGTGTAACTTCTCAGTCTGGGAGAAGCGCGGGGACTTCCCATGAAGTGAGGACCCTCCTGCCTCTTCCATCTCTCCGTGTCCCTCCTCAGCTTGTCTCCAGAATGGTGAGCGCGCGGCCTCTCGGGGGCATCTGGACGGAGGTTCTGGGGGTGACTCTGCTGGTGCTGACGTCCCAGGTGGCTGCGGACAGACGCCCCCCAAGTGAGTACAGAGCAGCAGCTTCCCCCAGAGAGCCCAGGCTGGGGACGGGGACGCCCTCTTCCATGTAAGCGCAGCCCAAAGGAAGGCCCCGGGACAGGAGGGTCCTCAGATAGATGGGGAGTCATGAGAAGGGCTCGGGTTCCCCTCCCAGTGCACGTCCTTTGCCCCCCCCCCTTCCTTTCTCTCTTCTCCTCGGGGTTCGGGACTTCCTACAGCGCCCCGCCAAAGGCTCCCGTCAGTGGGTCCACAAACAGTCATGGAGCACCTGCTCTCTGCCAAGCTTTGGGCTAATGCTCAGGGCGGAAAGACAGACCAAAGACACTCCGTGGCCTCGTGGAGCTCAGAGTCTGTGCAGGGAGACAGCGTGCAAACAGCGGGCACAAACCAGATAAATAGAGGATAAATTGGACATAATCAGTGAAGGGAAGGTGATGGCATTAAGGGGGATCAGGAAAGGCTCTCTGTAGAAGGGATGTGAACTAATCCTCAAAGTAAGTCAGGGAAGTCAGAGGCAAAAAAGGGGAGGGAGAGGATTCTAAGCATGGGGGGCAGCAGAGAGTGCCCAGAGGAGGGAGATGGAGTGATCTCTGGCAGGAAGAACAAGACAGCCAGTGTCAGGGGAGAATAGAGCATTGGGGGGGCTGAGAACATGCAGTATAAGAAGGCAGGAGATGCAGGAGGGGCCTAGGTTGTGAAGGGCCTTGAAGGATAAACAAAGTATTTTATATGGGATGCTGGAGGTGAGAAGGAGTCACTGCAATTTACTGAGTAGGGGGTGACATGGCCAGAGCTGCCAAGGTACCACCAACCAAACTTTTCTGACCCCCCCAAACTCCTTCCTGAAGCCTTGCGAAGCTGCCAAAAAGATTTTGATTTGGGTTTTTTGTGGTAGGAGGGAGACACCTTTCCTGGCTTATCCTCCCTGGTATGACTCCAAGTCCTTAAGGAAAGTTGGACTCTTGGGGACCCTCCTTTGTTTCTGTGGATGACATCACTGGGGAGGGGGGGTGGGAAGATCTTCCCATCCATTTCTCAGAAATAGGTTAGAGGCAGACTCTGGGCTGGGGAAAACAGGGATTGGCCCAGCCTGGCTCTTCTCATATCTTCCTGATCCCTTGTGAATGGGCTGAGAAGAGAGATTCAACTCCCACAATCCCCAATGCCCCCCTTTCCTGGATGGGAAGGCTTGTCCTCTGTACCCCAGGCCTGTCTCCACACAGCCGCTCTCCCTGAAGCCAGGCTCTGGCCCAAGGGGCCTCTCCCAGGACCCAGATGGCCTGAGAGACCCCTTGTCCTGGGGAGGGAGGGAGCCCTCGGGGGTGGACAACATCTCCAGGGAGTTCAGGGGAGCAGAGAGAAGCCCCTGTGGTCCAGTTCATGTTACTCCCTTTGCTGTCTGGCCTGGCACCTGGCCTGGCCAATCCCAGTCTCTGGGGACTTCACCTGATTTCAGTCCATCCTCCAGGAATCCACCCCATTTTTGAGCTCTGTGGCCTGCAGGGCCTCTGGGGGAGAGCAGGCCATGGATAACCCTCATCCTGCAGGCCTGGACAAGAGAGAAGGGGCCTTCTGGGGACAGCGTGCCACGACCTGAGCCAGGGAAAGCCAAGGGCAGGGGGATCCCCAGGCTCAGCTGCTTCACCAGCTGGTGCCTCCAGAAACACCTAGTAAGAGCCATGGGTGCAGGGAGCAGCTGATGCTCCCATGGGGACAGTCACCCAAACTGCCCAGGATTTCAGCCATCTCCCAGCCCAGAAGTGAATCAGACCTCCAGGAAGAAGGTCCCGTGTGCCAGGCACTGTGTTACCTGAGGGGCAGGGAAGTGGGACACAGAGAAAGGCCACAGTCCATGCCCTGGAGAAGCTCACAGGCTAATGGGGACAACAACATGGAAAGGTCGGGGCATACCAAGTTCTTTTGGAGATAATGTGAAATCCCTAGCAGAAGGGAGACCCCAGAAGGAAGGGGATTGGGAAAGGCTTTCTGAGAAGGCAGGATTCTAGCTGGGACTTGAAGGAAGCCAGGAGACAGGGATGAGGAGGGAGAGTGTTCCAGACAATGCCCAGAGGTGGGAGATGGAGGGTCCAGCAGGAGGGACAGCAGGGAAGCTAGTGTCACTGGTCACAGAGCACATGGGGAGAGGGAGGAGTAAGGGGTGAGAAGACTGGACAGGAGCAGGCCAGCTTGTGAAGGACTTTGAGGGTCAAACAGGGTTTTTTTATTTTATCTCAAAGGGGATAGGGAGACCCTGGAGTTTATTGAGCAGGTGGGTGGCCTGGTCAGTTCTGGGCTTGAGGAAGAACAATTTAGCAGCTGATGGAGAAGAATCTACAGGAGGAGAGACTGGAAACAGGCAGACAACCAGCAGGCTGTTGGGTGGCAGGGGATGAGGGTCTGCAGCATGGTGGAAGCAGGGTCAAAGGAGAAAAGGGACTAAATCTGAGACATGACAAAGGCAAAATGCCAAGTTTTGTCAAGAGCTTTGGTCTGAGAGATGAGAATAAGGATGAGCCTGGCTGTGAGCCTGAGGGCCTGGGAGGAGGATGGTTTCCCCAAGAGTAAGAGGGAGAGAATCCATGTCTGGGAGGACAATGACCACAGAGGAGGCAAGTTCAGGGAGTCACTGAGGATGTCCACAGAGCACTTGGGCCTGAGCTCAGCTTTCCTGTAGATGAAAGTACAAAAGAGGGCTTGAAAGGGAAAGTGGGAGCAGAGCTAGAGAAGGCTTGAGTTCTAGGCCAGAGGAGGCATTCTTTACCTAAAAGGCACATGAGAGGCCCTGGGAGAGCCGGTGCTTTGGAGAGGAGAAGATGTCAAACAGAGAGCAGTGAGGAGGACACTGTTAGTGCTGAAGCTGGAACCCTTCTACGTGGCCTCTGGAGCTTGGCAGAGAGCCATGGTGGAGGCTGTCATCCTGGCATAAAGGACTGAGCTTAGGGGACTGACAAGGACAGGGAAGGACTCAGGATTTCTCAGCTCCATCATGGAGTCTGGGGAATTAAGAGGGACCAGAGGCTCCAGCTGTGTCTTAGATTCAGAGGTACGGGGTCTGGGATTGGCACATTTTCCCTCTTTTAGACCCTGATGTTAGCAAAAGGACAAACAAATGTACAAGAAACCAGGAACCTGATGACATTTGGGATCATTCCAAGAGGCCCTGGTCTAGTCTGACTCTCTAGGTTTGGGGACCACTTTGGGGTCACTCTGAGCCCCAATGTCTGAGGCCAAGATTTCCTCCTTCCTCCTAATCCTTTATTCTTCTGAAGAAGCTTTGTCTGAGGATGATTCCCTCAAAATGTCTCCTTATCTGCACAGAATCCCAAGATTTGCACCTGAGAGACCATTGAGGCCAAGTCTGTCATTTCATGATGAGGAACTGAGGCTCCCAGAGTAGTGACTCAGCCAGGGTGACACAGGCAGTCATCAATCAGCAGGGCAGGGTAGTTAGGATGGTAAGCTGTTGAATTAGTGTGGGAGAGGATATTGAGGAGTAAAAGGATTGTAAGTTGGGCAGTCATGGTGTGACTGGAAATCCTGGGACAGAGAAGAGACACCAGAAAGGAGGAATCAGGCAGATTTCTTGACTTGTCTGTGGGAGGTGAGGGAAGGAGAGACACAAGTCCCAAAATGCTCCAGTTTGTTAGAGTTGGTGTGAGGCAGAATGGGGATGCCATGAATCAAAATCAGAAAATCAGGAGGAAGGTTTGATTCAGGGAAAACATGATGAAGACTTTTATTGTTAGTTTGAAGTGTTGACCACATCCAGGGAGAGATGTTTGGCAGGAACTGAAAATGTAGGGAATGAGCCTATGAGGAAGAATGAGCCATGGTCAAGATTGAGGAGGCATCTGTCTAGAGAAGTGAGAAGTGAAGGGAGGGAGGGAATTGTATAGTTGGAAAATCTTGAACCCCAGGACTAAGTT
>NC_058133.1:274003171-274015251 GCF_016433145.1 Gracilinanus agilis | reverse complement strand
GAAACTTCCCTCAGAGTGTATTCTCAGGGGAACAGGTACAAACTTGGGTTCTTCAGCTTTCAAGCTGACTAAACTTGGGGTTTTGTTAGATTAAAATTAATATCCAATAACTCCAAGTTATAAGATTTATTAATAATCACTTGAAGTAAAAGAAATAAAAAGAACAAAAGTAAAAGCCAAAGAGAAGTTTTCCCAGCCGCATTCGCATGAAAAGAGCAATAGGTGGGGTCACACACAAACTTTATCTCCAAAAGGTAAGGATATAACATGAGAATAAAAGTGGAATATTGAGAATTGGAGTCCTGGGGAGCAGATTCTAATTATACAGTTTCTAGATTCCAAGTTGACACTGCTAATGCCTCATCATAGTCCAGAAGTGACCCATGGCCTATAAGAAATGATGATTTACAAGATGATTTCAGAGAGAGCTGGAAAGGTCCGCATGATCTAAAGCAAAATGAAATAAACAGAACCAGGAGAACACTGTTCACAGTATAGTAACAGCAATACTGTATGATGATCCAGTATGAAAGAGTTATTCTCAGCAATACAATGATCCAGGACAATTCTGGAGGACTTATAACAAAGAATGCTATATTCCTCCAGAGAAAGAACTGTTGGAATTGGATGCAGATCAAAGCAGACTATTTTTCACTTTAGTTTATTTGTGTTTTTATTTTGTCCTTTTGCTTGAGTATTCCCTTACAACAGTGATGGGCAAACTATTCCCCGCAGGTCAGATCTAGGCTGTAGTTTGCCCATCACTGCTTTAAGCAATTCCCTAATCACTACATCTGAATGTGGGGGCGTAGTCATTAGAATTGGAATCAAAAGCAGAAGCCCACACGAACTCTAACCTAGTGTTCTTGACACAGTGAACTCTAAAGGAGTCTAGAATTCATTAGAATGGTAGAGCTGGAGGGAACCTTAGAGATAGGAAAGGATGTCTCAATTAGAGTAAATTGGGACCAGAGGGACAGGTAGAAAACAAAAGACAACGATGTGGGATTCACTTCTGCAACCTGTAGTAATATCATTGGTGCCCTTCTTATTTCTTGCATTTCATCACAAATTATAGGGGTCAAAATGATCTTTTATTTTACACTGACCCTGTGGAAATCCTCTTAATTCTGTTCTTTATTTCTAGATCCTACAACTATAAGGAGGGTGAGGCAATCAGAGCTTTGCCTTTAGGTGTCAGGGGGAATTTCCTTCTCATGGACCTGGACCTCAAAATTCTCCACCGGCCTGTATTGAATACTGTAATCCTGCATCTTTCTAAGATCTCAGTTCATGACAGCTGCAGTTATATAGTCAAATCAAGAATTGCTTACTATGTACCATTTGCTGGCCACTGGAGATAGAAAGAAAAAACAAGAAATAACACTCCATACTCAGTCTTTTTTTTTTTTTTACACCCTTAACGTCTGTCTTTGAATTTATATTGGCAGAAGAGCTCTAAGGAATTAGGCAATCAGGGTTGCTCAAAGTCACACAGCTAGGAAGTGTCTGAGGCCAGACTTGAACCCAGAACCTCCCAACCCCAGTCCTAGTACTCTATCCATTGTGCTACATAACTCTCTACAAACCCAGTCATTTTCTTCTAGTCCTCTAGGGACCATAAGTTAGACAGATTAGGGAAATGGTCTCACTGTGTGATTGTTCCTAGTTTTGGACTATCCTTTGTCCCATGATTTTCCTTCTAATCCTCTTCTAGCCCTCATCTTTCAACTGTTTGCACACTGAGTGAAAGAATTCTTAGTTGTTTCAACCTAGATTCCAAGTAGCATGGGCATTGCATCCCCAAAACTATAGAACTGTTTCAGGCAAACTATAAGCAGGGAAATTCTTTTGCTCCCTTCTATCCTTGTGACCCCTAACACAAAACATTTGATAATTCCTATAAGACCCTGAGAGAATTATCCTCCTTGGATTGTCCTTTAGATGGACAGAGAGATACCCTCCTTGGTACCATCAAGTTGCATGTCAGACATCCATACTAAACTATGAAAATCACTCCCTATGTCTTCAGGCTGTTAGGGTCCGAGTCGTCGCCCACCACCAAGGAAGACCAGTAGACAATGCAATCAAGCAAAAGGGTCGTTTATTGATCTGGTGCGCACCAGGGGAGCTCAGCCCGAGAGTTCCGCCTGTGGCTCGAGAGTGCAGGAGTTTTATACCCGCCGCCTGTGAGCATCTTGCAGTTAGGGTGTTGACACATCTGGGGCCTGCTTGCCGTGCCTTGCAACAATATGTTTTGCACGGGTCAAGCGGCTTCCTGCCTTGGCTTCCCTCATTCCCTACTTTTTTCTTAAGGGACAGGGGGAAGGTCTGTCCGCTGGGGCAGCTCATAGCCTCTGGACCGAGGCTCAATAGTGGCTAGGGGTTGATACTGTAGGGGGAGGGCCATTATCTGGATAGCATTCAAGCGCTCTTTTACAAAGTGAACAAGGCGGCAGGGGCCAAAGGTTAGAATCAGAATTAAAAGCACAAGAGGTCCGAGGAGGGAGGAGATCAAGGTGGTGAGCCAGGGGGAGGAATGGAACAATTGGGCATACCAAAGGCTGGCCTTTTCTCTTTCCCTCCTCCGGGCTTCCAGGCCCTCTCGCAGCTGGCTTAGAGTCCTTGATAAGCCCAGAATGATTAGCATAGAAGCAGCACTCTTTGCCCAGGGCTTCACAGAGGCCTCCTTCCTTAAGGAAGAGGATGTCCAGGCCTTGTCGGTTTTGAAGGGCTACCTCGGCGAGGGAGGCGAGGGACTTGTCGAGAAGGGCAATAGAGGATTCCAGCTTGGCTAGATCCTCGTCGACTTCCTGGCGGAGCTGGCAAAACCCGTGAGCCTGTGTTATGAGGGAGGCATGCCCGCCCCTGCCCCTGAAAGCCCTAGGAGGATGGCGAGGGTGACGACAATGGTAACGGGTTCCCGCCGCCATCACCTAGACAATATGTTTGAAGGAGGTCCTGATCAGCGTAATAGGTCACCTGGGGGACTATTGTCGCGAGAACACAGAATTCAGAGCAGTCATTGAGGGAGGTGGGAGAGATGCAAGGCTGGAGACCAGAGTGGGAACACAGCCATCGCGCCCCTTGAGGGGGGATGAGATATTTCCCTCCCGGGAGGTGGACAGTAGCCAAGCAGAGGTGGGGATCTGGGCGGCTGGAATTGCTTGCTACACAGGTGCTGTTCCCATTACTGAGGTGAAGGTCAGACCAGGGAGCAAGTCATCCCATTGGCACTGGGATGGGCTTTCCTCTTGAGAGGTGGTATAGGAAGCATATAGGCCAAAGGCCTCATAATAGGGTGGGGATGCGACTAAGCAAAGCCAACAGCGTTCAGTGAGGTTGGGGGAGGAATGGTCGAGGGCCGAAAAGGAGACTTGTAGTAGGGGAAAAGGGGGTTGCCATGTATGGGATGGTGGTTAAGGGGGAACTTGGGCAGTAGGGGTGGAGAACAGGGGCTGAAAAATAGTGGTCTCTTGTGGGGAGGGGAGACTTGTAGGCGGAGGGGACTTGGGGGGTCTGGCTGAACTGGGGTTAAGTACAGGGTTGGGTCCTATAGGTATGGACGGGGGCAAAGCGGGCTCTTTCTGAATCGTGAACAGGCCTCCCAAATGCGGCCCGCTACCGTGGGATCTGTACCACCGGATTCCCCAGGTCCTACCCAGCATCCAAGATTGGTCAGTGGCCTGGAGGGGCTCCAGGAGGAGCTGGTTGCACTTAATTTTCAGGTATGGGTCACGGTTGCGGCAGTGATGACCACAGGCGCGGGGACCCCATCTCACTGTCAGCCAGGAGTCAGGGTTTGGTGGGGTCCATGGGTTGCAGCCGTGCCGAGTATTCCCTCCGGTGACTATAGTCTCGCACCCCCAATTGGCGCAATAGTATTGGTTTGTCTGGTTGCAGTAAGGTTTCCCAGGGTTAGAGGCAGGGCAAAGGTAAAATACTCCTGTGTTCTTACAGATGGATTCGGGGGTATTACTGGGGGGGCCACGTATGTCCTTAGGTCCCCATATGAGGTCACAAGTCTCGGTTTGGAGGCTAGGAGTCCCTGAGGTTACAACTGTGGCAAGCACTGTAGAGTGTTCGGGGCTGATGAGAGACCATTTCCATGGCTGGTGGAAGGACCCTGCCTGTAAAATGGAGAGAAAAGAGGTGAGAGAAAGGGGAGCCCAGGGGAGGGTCATGCTGTTCGATGAAGTTTAAGCTTCAGGGGAGTGTTGGGATGAGAAGTAGCTGTCCAGACCTCGGTAGCCTATGGTGGCTCTGCTGCTCTCACATGGGAGTGGTGGATCCAAGGGCCGATTCCTTCAACCTTAAGAGCTGAAGGGGTAACAAAGAGGGTTACATAGGGTCCCTTACACTGTGGCTGAAGATTTGCCTTATGGTGTCGCTTAACCCAAACCCAATCCCTGGGTTTAAAGGGATGAGGGTTATGGGGAGGAGGTTGGAACTGCTCCTGGAGCCTTGGCCAGAGGTCAGACTGGATCTGGGAGAGGGAGAGAACAAAGTCCCGAAGCGAGGGGGTACCTGAGGTCGCTGTTGGGAAAGCGGAGAGAACGGGGGGAGTGAACCATAAAGGATCTCATAAGGGGTAAGAGAAGGGTCCAGGGGTGTTGCGGGCTTTAAAAAGGGCTAGGGGAAGGAGCGTCACCCAGTCCCGGCCAGTCTCCAAAGAGAGTTTAGTAAGAATCTCTTTTAAGGTCCGATTCATTCTTTCTACCTGCCCTGAACTCTGGGGGTTATACTCACAGTGTAATTTCCATTTGACCCCAAGACCCTCCACCAGCGCCTGTAGAGTCTTGGCCACAAATGCAGGGCCATTCTCTGAGCCTAGGGAGGAGGGCACCCCGAAGCAGGGAATTACTTCCTCCAGCAAGATTTTAGCAACTGCATGAGAAGTTTCAGTTTTCGTTGGAAAAGCCTCGGGCCGCCCCGTGAAAGTGTCTATAAGAACTAGGAGGTACTGGAATCCGAATTTGCCGGGCTGCACTTCAGTGAAATCAAGTTCTCAATGCTCACAGGGTTGGGTACCACAGAGGTGGGTCCTGGGGTGCGAGTTCGGGTTCACTGGCTGGGTCAACTGGCAGGTGGTACATTTGTTGACCAACTCCGTTAGGAAGGCCCAAGAGCCTTGAAAGTGAATCCAACCCTTCTGGAGCAGTTCATGGAGCTTGTTAGCACCCAGGTGTTTGAGATGGTGGAGGTGGGTGGTCAAAAGTTGGCTAGTGACTCTAGGTAAAAGCAAGTTGCCAGCAGGATCCTGGAAGAAAGACCCAACGGGTCGTCCTTCCTTCCCTTTTATCCATTGGCAGTCACTGTCTGAATATTGTGGGGGGTCTGGTGGGGGATCTGGGATGGGAGATGAGGGGCCGGGCGGCTCTAGGTCAGCCTGGACAGGCAGCACTAGAGTACGGGCCTGGTCCTGTGTTGCAGCTGCTTTAGCAGCCTCTTCTGCACAGTGGTTTCCCATGGCGGGGAGAGACGAGCCACTTTGGTGTTCCCTAATATTCCCGAACAAGAGCGTAAAATAGGAATTGAAGGAATCTGCTGATCAGCTCCTGAAAGAGATCACAAAATGAACATTCCCAGGACTATTATAGTCAAATTCCAGAAGGGGTAGGTAGGGGTTCAGTGGAGTGAGAACCAAGCCTAGAGAAGGGAGGTCTTAGGTTCGAATTTGATCTCAGAGATTTCCAAGCTGTATGACTGGGAAAATCACTTACCCCCCACTCCCTAGCCCATACTTCTTTTCTACCTTGGAACCAATATTTAGTATTTATTCTGAGATAGAAGGTAAGAATTTCAGAAAAAGAAAATGAATAGGTTGAGGAATTTAGAGGTTGAGGGTGTGTGAAATGGAAGTTTAAGGGCACCTTGAAATATCAAGATGTACCTCTATTGGAGCACAGAGGACTCAAAAGTAACAAAATTCCTCAGGGGACCCTTAAGGACCCAACAGCCTAGCTGGGTTTTCACACAACCTCTTATCTCTCCTCTCTTCATTCTACTTGTCTGACCCACCCTGACCATGCTATAAGGCTAACAGCACCACTTCTGCTTCTAAGAAACTGCTTGCTTGCTTAACATATAAGGAATGTATATGTTCAAACCTGTTGGAACACACCAATCCTATCCTTCCAAATGTACACTAAGGAAGATTGCCACCAACTTATTTTCCTATGTATAGTCTGTATTTATGGGGGTGTGATTCTTTCTCAAGTGAGGAGGATGATAGCTGGCCGGTTATTAAAGGTCCCTAAAACTTCTAAATATGGGTCCAACAAACCTTGCAAGAACTCCTGTCTGAACCTCATTGACATTTGCCAACCTGTATCCAGACTGTGAATCTTCTATTCTTCAGTTCCCTATGTTGGACCCAGATTCTGGAGTCCTTCCCAGGTTCGGTCGTGGCAGGAAACACGCTGACAATGCAATAAGCAAGAAGAGGTCCGTTTATTTGCTAGCCACAGCTAGGGTCAGTAAGCAGAAAGCCTTTCACAGTTACTGACCCCGTGGTTTCTTCAATCAAGGGTTTATATAGGAATATTGGGAAGGGGGTTTGGAGCAGACGTCATCAAGGAAAGGTATCTGGTAATCATCAAAAAGGGGGTCAGGGATAGGGAATCAGGAAGTATCCCAGGGGGGACAGGGTCAGGGGATCAGGGGCCATTCATCAAGGGGATACAGGGTCAGGGGTCAGGAAGCATCTGGCAACCGTCCATCAAGGGGGGAGATAAGGAAGATAGTTATGTTTTGGGAACTATTTGGCGTGGAGGTTAATTTTAGGCCTGTCAGGGGGAAGGTAAGAAAGACATTTATGTGCTGGGAAACATTTGAGGCTGGGGGTTTCAGGAGACTGAACAAGGTGGGGGCCAGGAAGCAGCTTACTGAACAGGCTAGAAATAGTTCAGTAGTCTGTCAGGCTGATTTTTAAATCCAACAGGTTGAGCCAAGCAAGCCTCAGATCCCAATAGACCAGGGTCTACAGATCCCAGGTCCAAAGGAAAGGAAAGAGCCATCTGTCAGGGGCTGCCAGGGTATTTATACCCAGTTGGCCAACCCCTTTCTCCCCTGTCCTCATGGCCTCTGGGATCCAACCATCTTCACCTGTCAATCAACTGTGGGACTCTCAGCTCCCAGAGTTTCAATATAACACTCCCTCAGGCCAAAGGAAATCCAAGGTCTTTGTATTCTGAATGGGGGTAAGGGGCAATAGTCCTGCAGGGGATGCTGTCTTGGGGGGACCCACTTACTCACTCCTAAAGGGATTCAGGGCACATTCATTGTGGAAATATTAATATTGCTAATATATCTGAGAACAACACACTCATTTCACATTTCTCACACTCCCCTGAGATTCTATGTTTTCTGGATTTTTTTTTCTCTAGGGCAAAAAATATTGAAATATAAGACTAGACTCTTCAAAAAGAACCTCTGCCTGGCAACTAATGACGCGATTCATTCCTAACGCTGATTGGCTCTATCAGCTCTGGGTTTGCCCAACCCTGAGGCAGACAAGAGAGTGTAACTTCTCAGTCTGGGAGAGGCGCGGGGACTTCCCATGAAGTGAGGACCCTCCTGCCTCTTCCTTCTCTCCGTGTCCCTCCTCAGCCTCTGTCCGGAATGGTGAGTGCGCGGCCTCTCGGGGGCATCTGGACAGAGGTTCTGGGGGTGACTCTGCTGGTGCTGACGTCCCACGTGGCTGCGGACAGACGCCCCCCAAGTGAGTACAGAGCAGCAGCTCCCCCCAGAGAGCCCAGGCTGTGGCAACCCTCTTCTGTGTAAGCACAGCCCAAAGGAAGGCCCCGGGACAGGAGGGTCCTCAGATAGACAGAAAGTCATGAGAGAGAAAGGTTCGGGTTCCCCTCCCAGTGCACGTCCTTTGGCCCCCGCTTCCTTTCTCTTCTTTCGTCGGGGTTCAGGACTTCCTACAGCGCCCCTCCGAATTCTCCCGTCAGTGTGTTCACAAGCAGTCACGGAGCACCTGCTCTCTGCCAGGCGTTGGGCTAATGCCCAGCGCGGAAAGACAGACCAAAGACACTCCGTGCCCTCGTGGAGCTCAGAGTCTGAGCAGGGAGACAGCGTGCAAACAGCGGGCACAAACCAGACAGAGGATAGATGGGACATAATCAGTGAAGGGAAGGTGATGGCATTATGGGGGATCAGGAAAGGCTCTCTGTAGAGGAATGTGAACTAATCCTGGAAGTAAGTCAGGGAATTCAGAGGCAGAAAAGAGGAGGGAGAAGATTCTAAGCATGGGGGGCAGCAGAGAGTGCCCAGAGGAGGGAGATGGAGTTATCTATGGCAGGAAGAACTAGAGAGCCAGTGTCTGGGGAGATTAGCATTGGGGGGCTGAGAACATGCAGTGTAAGAAGGCTGGAGAGGCAGGAGGGACCCGGTTGTGAAGGGCCTTGAAAATAAGCAAAGTATTTTATATGGGATGCTGGAGGTGAGAGAGAGTCACTGCAGGTTACTGAGTAGGGGGTGACATGGCCAGAGCTGCCAAGGTATCCCCAACCAAACTTTTCTGACCCCCCCAAATTCCTTCCTGAAGCCTGTCGAAGCTGCCAAAAAGATTTTGATTTGTGTTTTTTTGTGGTAGGAGGGAGTCGCCTTTCCTGGCTTATCCTCCCAGGTGTGACTCCAAGTCCTTAAAGAAAGCTGGACTCTTGGGGACCCTCCCTTGTTTCTGTGGATGACATCACTGGGGAGGGGGGTGGGAAGTTCTTCCCATCCATTCCTCAGAAAATAGGTAAGAGGCAGAATCTGGGTTGGAGAGAACACAGGGATTGGCCCAGCCTGGCTCTTCTCATGTCTTCCTGATCCCTTGTGAAAGGGCTGAGAAGAGAGATTCAGCTCCCACATTCCTCGATGCCCCCCTTTCCTGTATGGGACAAGGCTTGTCCTCTGTCTCCCAGGCCTGCCTCCACACAGTGGCTTTCCCTGAAGCCAGGCTCTGGCCCAAGGAGCCTCTCCCAGGACCCAGATGGGCTGAGAGACCCCTTGTCCTGGGGAGGGAGGGAGCCCTCTGGGGTGGACAACCTCCCCTCCAGGGAGTTCAGGGGAGCAGAGAGAAGCCCCTGTGGTCCAGTTCATGTTACTCCCTTTGATGTCTGGCCTGGCACCTGGCCTGGCCAATCCCCTTCTCTTTGGAGTCTTCACTTGATTTCAGTCCATCCTCCAGGAATCCATCCCATTTTTGAGCTCTGTGGCCTGCAGAACCTATGGAGAAGAGCAGGCCATGGATAACCCTCATCCTGCTGTCCTGGACAAGAGAGAAGGGGCATTCTGGGGACAGCGTGCCAGGACTTGAGCCAGGGAAAGCGAAGGGCAGGGGGATCTCCAGGCTCAGCAGGGGGATGGCTGCTTCACCAGCTGGTGCCTCCAGGAACACCTAGTAGGAGCCATGGTTGCAGGGAGCAGCTGATGCTCCCATGGGGACAGTCACCCAAACTGCCCAGTATTTCAGCCATCTCCCAGCCCATAAGTGAGTCAGACCTCCAGGAAGCAGGTCCCGTGTGCCAGGCATTGTGTTACCTGAGAAGCAGGGGTGTGGGACACAGAGAAAGGCTACAGTCCATGCCCTGGAGAAGCTCACAGGCTAATGGGGAGGACAACATGGAAAGGTTTGGGCACACCAAGTTCTATTGGGGATAATGTGGAAATCTCCAGCAGAAGGGAGACCCCAGAAGGAAGGGGATTGGGAAAGGCTACCTGAGAAGGCAGGATTCTAGCTGGGATTTGAAGGAAGCCAAGAGACAGGGATGAGGAGGGAGAGTGTTCCAGACAGGGGGGACCCCAGAGAGAGTGCCCAGAGGTGGGAGGTAGAGGGTCCAGCAGGAGGGACAGCAGAGAAACCTGTGTCACTGGTCACACAGCACATGGGGAGAGGGAGGAGTAAGGGGTGAGAAGACTGGACAGGAGCAGGCCAGCTTGTGAAGGACTTTGAGGGTCAAACAGGGTTTTTTATTTGATCTCCAAGGGGACAGGAAGCCCCTGGAGTTTATTGAGCAGGTGGGTGGACCGGTCAGTTCTGGGCTTGAGGAAAAACAATTTAGCAGCTGATAGAGAAGAGTCTAAAGGGAGAGAGAGTGGAGGCAGGCAGACAACCAGCAGACTGTTGGGTGGCAGAGGATGAGGGCCTGCAGGATGTTGGCGGCAAGGTCAAAGGAGAAAAGGGACTAAATCTGAGACATGACAAAGGCAAAATGCCAAGTTTTGTCAAGAGCTTTGGTCTGAGAGATGAGAATAAGGATGGGCCTGGCTGTGAGCCTGAGGGCCTGGGAGGAGGATGGTTTCCCCAATAGTAACAGGGAAAGAATCCACATCTGGGAGGACAATGACCACAGACCAAACAATGACCACAGATAAGGCAAGTTCAGGGAATCACTGAGGATGTCCACAGAGCACTTGGGCCTGAGCTCAGCTTTCCTGTAGAAAGAGGGCTGGAAAGGGAAAGTGGGAGCAGAGCTAGAGAAGGCTTGAGTTCTAGGCCAGAGGAGGCATTCTTTACCTAAAGGGCACATGAGAGGCCCTGGGAGAGCCGGTGCTTTGGAGAGGAGAAGACATCAAACACAGAGAGCAGTGAGGAGGCCACTGTTAGTGCTGAAGCTGGAACCCTTCTACCTGGCCTCTGGAACTTGGCAGAGAGCCATGGTGGATGTTGTCATCCTGGCATAAAGGACTGAGTTTAGGGGAATGACATGGATAGGGAAAGACTCAGGATTTCTCAGCTCCATCATGGAGTCTGGGGAGTCAAGAGGGGCCAGAGGTTGCAGATGTGCCTTAGATTCAGAGGTACAGGGTCTGGGATTTGCACATTTTCCCTCTTTTAGACCCTGATGTTAGCAAAAGGACAAGCAAATGTCTAAGAAACCAGGAGCCTGATGATGTCTGGGATCATTCCAAGAGGCCCTGGTCTAGTCTGACTCCGTTGGATTGGGGACCACTTTGGGGTCACTCTGAGCCCCAATGTTTGAGGCCAAGATTCCCTCCTTCCTCCTAATCCCTGATTCTTCTGAAGAAGCTTTGTCTGAGGATGATTCCCTCAAAATGTCTCCTTATCTGCACAGAATCCCAAGATTTGCACCTGAGAGATCATTGAGGGCAAGTCTGCCATTTCATGATGAGGAACTGAGGCTCTCAAAGTAGTGACTCAGCCAGGGTGACACAGGCAGTCATCAATAAGCAGGGCAGGGTAGTTAGGATGGTAAGCTGCTGAATTAGTGTGGGAGAGGATATTGAGGAGTAAAAGGATTGTAAATTGGGCAGTCATGGTGTGACTGGAAATCCTGGGACAGAGATGAGACACCAGAAAGGAGGAATCAGGCAGGTTTCTTGACTTTTCTGTGGGAGGTGAGGGAAGGAGAGACACAAGTCCCAAAATGCTTGGGTTTGTTAGAGTTGGTGTGAGGCAGAATGGGGATGCCATGATTCAAAATCAGGAAATCAGGAGGAAGGTTTGATTTCAGGGAAAACATGAAGACTTTTATTGTTAGTTTGAAGTGTTGACCACATCCAGGGAGAGATGTTTGGCATGAGCTGAAAATGTAGGGAATGAGCCTATGAGGAAGAATGAGCCATGATCAAGACTGAGGAGGCATCTGTCTAGAGAAGTGAGAAGTGAAGGGTGGGAGGGAATTGTATAGTTGGAAAATCTTGAACCCCAGGACTAGGTTCCCCAGAATTCCTTTTGTATTTCCCAGCATCCTTTTCCCTTCGCTGACATGCCTCATTGTGTGATTGTTTATAACTTTCTGAGACTCCTCCCTCTTGCTCTTCTTCCTAGAGACCACAGCTTGAGTTAGTTAGCTCCCTTTTAACTCTAGTTTTTATTTTAATAAATCTTATAAATATAACACTTGTTATTGTATATTATTTATAATTCTCACAGAATAGATGTCTAAGGAAGGGACTAAAGAGAGAGGAGAAGAGAGGGAAGTAACTGAGTCATGAGTATGTGTAGTGATAGAGAAGGGCAAGAGCAATCCACTTAGGAGACAGGAAGGCAGTAGTGAGAGCAGTAAGAAAAAGGGGAGGACAGCGAAGGGTCACAGAAGCCCAGGGGAGGCAGGATGTCA
>NC_058133.1:273974179-273988587 GCF_016433145.1 Gracilinanus agilis | reverse complement strand
TGAACAAGGAGATTGCCAAAGGGATTCCCAAACAGCTCATGGACCAGCTTAGAAGTGGTTTCCCCTCACTCATGGGGGTTGGCTGTCCTGGCTCAATAGAAGTTGGTGGAAACAACATTCTGCATTAGGCCACCTCCTAATTATTGCCTGCCTGATTCCTTGCCACATGGGGCTATTGAAGACTGCAGCTGATTGTTACCCTTCTACTTCTCTATAGGGCGTGAATCAATTTTCTGTCCCTATGGATCTGATTGTTCTTCTCTAAGTTGATTTCAATGCACTTAAGTATTGAATATTCCCTCTCTCTAACCTCTTTACCCTTACAGTGTATTGTTATTTTTCCCTGTTGATCCCACCTGCTTCTTTATGGAATATAAATTTATTCCTTTTTGTTTGCTTTCCTTTTTTCTTATTGTTATCTTCTTCCTCCCCAGTTTTGTATATACTTATACATACATACATATATACATAAATACATACATACATATTTATATATATATATTTCTTGGCATTTCATCCTATACAGTTTGTCCCTGTTCCCTCTATGTAAACTTCTTCTAGTTACCCTGTTGGTAATAATAATTTTTAATATTTGCCAATACCTTCTTTTCTTCTTGGGATATAAATTGATTGAACTTGTTGTGTCCCTTAAAGAAAATAATTTTTTTTCTTCTCCTCCCATTCTCTTAATTACCTTATGTTGATTCTCTTGAGTTCTGGGTTTGGGCAGCAAACTCTCTGTTTAAAGTCCAGTTTTTTCTTGATGAATGTTTGGAAGTCCTCAATTTTATTGAATGACCATACTTTCCCCTGCAATAATATAGTTAGTCTTGCTGGATAGTTGATTCTTGGTTGTAGACCCAGTTCTCTTGCTTTCCTGAATATTGTGTTCCATGCCTTCTGGTCCTTCAATGTAGATGCAGCCAGATCCTGTGTTATCCTAACTGTGGTTCCCTGATATCTGAATGACTTCTTTTTGGCAGCTTGTAATATTTTTTCCTTGGTCTGGTAGTTTTTGAATTTGGCTATAATATTCCTGGAAGTTGTCAGTTGTGGATTAAATGTGGGAGGTGATCTGTGGATCCTGTCAATTTCCACTTTTCCCTTTTGTTCAAGAATTTCTGGGCAATTTTCTCTGATAATTTCTTGTAAAATGTTATCTAACCTTTTTCTTTTATCATGATATTCTGGTAAACCAATAATTCTTAAGTTGTCTCTTCTAGCTATGTTCTCCAGATCTTTGGTTGAAACAATGAGGTGTTTCATATTCTCCTCAAATTTTTAATTTTTTTAAATTTTGTTTAATATATTCTTGCTGCCTTGTGAAGTCATTTTCTTCTAGTTGTTGGGTTCTGTTTTTTAAAGACTGAATTTCATCCCTTGCTTTTTGGTCATCCTTCTCTTTCTGGTCTGATTTTCTTTGTAGATCATCTTTTGCCTTCTTTGCTTCATTTTCAAGCTGGCCAATTCTGGCTTTTAAGACTTTATTTTCTTGTTTTAGCTCTTGTATTTCCTTTTTCAAATTGTCTTCAGCCTCTCTTGATTGTTTTTTGAGTTCCTGAAGTTCTTGAATTAATTGTGTTTTAAATTCTTGAGTTAATTGAATTTTGAAATCTTCCAAAGCCTGTGTCCAGTTTGCTGGAACTACTTCCTCTTCTTCTATTTCTGTTTCATTTGCTCCCTTTTCACTTCCTTGAAAGAAGCTGTCAATTGTCATTTCTTTTCTCTTTTTCTGTTGCTTACTCATGTTTTTTCCCTTCCTTGTTCTGCTAGTTTGAGCAGATGTATTTAATGATCTTTGATGAAAGATATTCCCCCCAGGGGCAAAGGTTTGTAGTTACTTTCTCTGCCCTTGGAAGACTTTTCTTCTGTCCAATTATTGGGATTAATCCTATATTGATTGGATTAATCTGCCCTGAGGCTAAAATCTCAAAACCTCGAGGGGAAGGAAAAACAAACAAACAAAACAAAAAAAACAACAAAAAAAGTGGGGTGACAAGAAGGAGCATCTTCTCTGAACTGAGCTCTCCAGCAGTGGGGTCCCTCTGTGCTATCCACTGTGTTTGATCTTGTTTTCTTTCCTCTTGAAGCCCTGCGTTCTCTATCTCGGTTTGAGGAAGCCAAGCTGTCTGCGCTCTGGGGTTTGGCTCTCTCTAAGCCACCATCTTCTGGGCATTTTTGCTGTGTTTCTCTGGTTTTCTCCTCCAGTCGCCTCTCCAGTGCCTGTGTTTGACTCCCTGAGTCCTATGCCAGCAAGGCCCTCTCTCCTGAATGATGTTAGATAGTGAAATGTTAGTAATATACAAAAAGATATTAATAAATTTATCTTAAAATACTGATGCTATCTGTCTTATAGAGTTATTGTGAAGGATATATTTTTTAAACCATCAAGCATTTTAATACAGGTGAGTTGTTATAATTTTTATCATTATGTAAGGCAAACCACAAAGTGCATTGGTATGGGATTTATTCCTTATTTGGAGTAAGGACCTAACCACCCTTTACCTGTTTCAGGGGTTGAGTATTGTCAAGAGCAGGAAAAAAAGAGAGATTTGGTCTTATTAGACTCTTGGGATTCTTTTGACTTCTAACTTTGAGAGAGAAACCAACATATTGAATATGTATCATCTCTGGTTTGCTTCGCTAGAGACTTCAAGTAATTCCTCTTTTGGATGAGATCTGGAACTCTCTCTTGGTTGAACTGTCCCCCTCACTCCTAAAAAGAGAACTTATCCATTGTCTACTTTCTAATGAAAATCCTCATGTGATACTTTTTTTTTCTTGGTGTTTGTCTTTTGATTTGGATAAATGAGTTTCTCTATAGGTTGCCACAATGCTATATGTGGAATTTTCATCTGGTGTCAAGGAAATCAGCCTTTGGATATAAAGTTTATGGTCCTCCTTTCCTCATGAAGAAAAAGCAATCTGAAATTTAACTTGAACCTAAAAGTTGCATCCTTTAAACCAACGGTGTCAACCACTAAACCATTCCCAAGGATCCCTGTGGGCCATAATTTTAAAGTGTAATTTAATCTATGTTTTAGTGTATTTTTATTTCTTTTGTGAAATACTTCCCATTCCATTTTAATCTGGTTCTGGCTGCACTTGCATGACACCACTGAGGCTAATTCTATGGTCACACAGAATGTGTTAAAAGAAAGATTTGAATGCAGGACTCCAGACCCCAAGCTGAGTGTCTGCATCAATACACAAGGCTCCTCTTCCTGGCCACTGCTAATGAGACTTCCCAGGACTTTGGTTAGTATTCTGAGAGCAGTGTGGGAACAGAAAAGGCTGGGACATAATCACTGTGATCAACAAAGAGGTGGAAATACCAGTGAGGCGTGACTAAGTATCATTCTGTAGGGGAGAAACAAACCAAATAGAAAAATGTTTTCTGCTCCTCAGTGTGTGTCTCCCAATGACTCTGTAAGGAGGACAAACACTGTTTCCATTGAGGCTCTCAGTGCTTGTGATCTTCTCTAATGGGAAAAGTATTTTGTCATTCTTCTGAATACAGAGGAAGCTCTTGCACTTATTTTCCTTGTATTGTAATATAAAGGCTTACTTTACACTCACATTGTTTCTCTCCCAGTTATCAGATCTCAGAATGTGGGAGAAACCCTTCATGGGATCTCGTTTAAATGAACAGGATGAGTAGAAGGATTCTGGAATGGGTCCTTTTTGTGATTCATCCCAACCATGGCAAAAGAGAAGAAAGTGAATGGCAGTTTTTGTTTTCTCATGCACAGGGCAGTCTGTTGTGGACTGGGAGTTAAACTCAGGATCAGAAAGTCCTGTGTTCAAGTTCTGATTCTGACATATATCAACTCTATGGCCCAGGACAAGTTAGCCTCTCAGCATCCTCAGGAAATGCTCTGAGACTAGAAGTTTGAGAATGATGATGCTGGTAAAGAGAGCTTCCTTCCTTCCAGTGAAGCCAGTGGTCTGAGCCAACTAATTAGCTAGAACTTTATTTGATATACCCAGGTAGTATTATTTTGTGGTCCTCAACTCTCCTTTTTTTCCACCAGAAAAGATATTCAAATTTGGTGAAGTGTTTTACCAAATTCAAGGGTTTTCTCATCCCATCTACCTTGATCATGTTACAATATGCCTATACTACTACTATCCTATAACCCCTCACCATACTAAATTAGAGACCAGATTGGATACCATCACATTCTAATCCAACATCAATTGGTGAAGAAAAAAATTTTTTGACAAAACACCAAATTTATTTTTTTTTAATGTTGTAAAACATAGGAATAAACAGATCTTTTTTTTTCTTGTGACAAATAATATCTAACTAAAATCAACGAGCCGCATTACTTGTGATAGCAAAACAGCACTAGAGGATGTTCTATTTGTGTCAGGGCTAAAGCAAGGTTGTTTATTTTCATGCAGTTTATTTGATTTACTTATAGACACTCTAACCTTTATTTTTAATCCCTACGTTCCTTGCTTTTTAATAGTATTTCTTATAAGCATAACCTATGAAGATTTGTTTTCTTATCCAATATTTCCCTCTCTTTAGTTTTTTTGAATTGCTTAATACATTCACATTTAAGATATGAAAGTTAGATTAATATTTCCCTCAATTTTTGTCTTTTGTTTTTTTATATCTGAATTAGGATTTTCCCCCTTTTTCTTCTTCTAAATGAGTACTTTGTTCCTAAAGTTGATTTTCTTTAAAGTCCTTTAAAACAACCCAATTTTTAAAAACTCTTTTCCTGTCATCCATAACCCTCTACCTCCACCCCATTAACTTTTCCCTGGTTTTAAAGTTTTACTTAGCTGATTAATTTAATTTTCTTCTTCTTTATATTTAGCTATTTCTTCCCCTCTGCCTCCTTTCATTTAATCACTTCATTCAAAATCTACACTATTTTACTTGGCAAATTCTTTTTTAAAAATTATGTTCTTTTTTATAATACAGATTTCTCATTTTTATACCTCCGTTCTCTTCCCTTAATGTCTATTTTAAACTTTCATCTTTTGACTCTTGACCTGTGTATGTATTTATTCCTTCTTTAATGTTTTTGTGCTCCTCATGCAATTAAAACTTGTGTTTTGCATAATTATGCATGTAAGGCCCAGATTAAATTGTTTACCATCTCTGAGTGGGGGGAGGAAAGGAAAAGAAGGAGATGATTTGCGTTTTATAATTTTGGAAAATGAATCTCTAAAATTGTTATTACCTATAAATTGAGCAAGTAAATATTTTTGAATTAAAAAAGAAATTAAATCTTCAGATATCCCAAATTTCAGATTTCTATTCAAACAAATTTTTGTGTTATTCTGATGAAAGTCTTGCCTCTTCATCCCTCTTCTATACTGTACTCCATTCTTATGGTATCAATTCATGACAGAGGTGATGAGTATAGAATCATATAGCCTCAAGATAGAAATTTCCCATATCCCAAATCAATCAGTTCATTTCTTCCCCTTGTCCTCTTCATGATCATTTTCTTTTCCATTTGCCATGCAATCTTCTTTCTCAGTTCTACCTTCTCACCTTTTTGTATTCTAGGTGCACCCAAGAACTCTGATGTCCCTTGTCTTGGGGAATGTGCTCATCCCTCACTCAGAGGAATAGTGTCTATAGAGTTCACGTTATCCTAATGAACTAATCCACTCTAGACTAGACACATCACTCCTGGAATATATCTCTTCCCATAAATAATGGGAATGCTCTTCCCTGGCATTGCCACCTCACCTCCATAGAATAGTGTTGTCAACCTCTCTTTTCTCCTCTTTCAATTCCTCTTGTTGCCACCTCTTTTATTCTCCTCTACTTTTTCTTTCTGATAAGTGACAGAACTCATTTTCACTTTGTTGTTTACCATTCATTTGATTATAGTTGTTCAGGCATTTTTCAGTCATGTCAAACTCCCCAAGGCCCCGTTTGGGGTTTTCTTGACAAGGAGATTGCAATGGTTTGTCATTTTCTTCTTCTTAGAACATATCAAATACAGATCTGGTTCTGTATCAATTTAATTACTTGGTTTTCATTTAAAACACAAAACCAATTGCAAATATGAATAACATGGATATAGGTTTTGAACAATGATACACGTATAACCCAGTGGAATTGCTTGTCAGCTCTGGGAGAGGAGAAAGAAAGATGGGAAAAATAATGAATTGGTACCCATGGAAAAATATTCTAAATAAATAAATAAGCTAAAAAAGGACAAAAACATCAAAATGCTCACTCACATAAATATGTAGTGGAACATGGTGAAAGACTCTTATAAGTGTGTGTATGTGTGTAAGTATGTCTGAGTGTGAGTTTGAGCATGTGAGAGTGTGAGTGTGTGTAAGTGTGTGAGTGTGTTGGGTGTGTGTAGGGAGTTCTGCAATCTCAGTCTCAAGGCGGGCCAGGCTTCATTCCGTGTCAGCATCAACTGTGAGGGATGCTCTTAGCTGATGTCTGACACACGACAGCTGCTCTTCCGGGAAGAGAATGGACGGGGAAGGACAGAGACGCTTCCAGAGGAAGGAAGACCAGCACCGTCTAAGGGGGATGTCATGGGAGCGAGGAGGAAGGGCGGAGCCTGGACCGCAGGTCGTGGGGACCATCTCTAGGGGATTCCTTTAGGGCAGTGATGGGCAAACGTTTTAAGGAGGGGACCAAAGGAAAGGGGAAAAAAAAAAAAAAGCTTTAGGCGGGCCAATATAATTATATCGAGCCTCGGGGGAGGGGTAGCTAATGCGAGGAGCCTCCATTGATCTGGGGCGGAGGCAGCCGGATAGGTGCATCTGGCCCACCTGCCGTATTTGCCCCTCACTGCTTTAGGGAGTGAATTCTGTCTTTCAGAGGGCGAGTTCTCTGCAGTGGAACAGAAAGGGACCTACGAGGGTAAATAGAAAAACCTGGAGAAAGTTTCTGAGGAATCTGCACCCGCCCCTTCCATTTATTCCACTTGGGCTGCTTTAAAGTTACTCGCTTTCAGCCCCTGCTTCATACTGCTCTGCTCCAGAAGGACCTTCCAAGCTCCATTCCCCAAGGGAGAGCACTGACCAATCAGCAGCCAAAGAATCAGTGACCTCATCAGTTACTAGGTAAAAGTGTTACCTGTTGTTTCTCTCCTCCTGGGCATCCAGCTGCTGAGGCTTGTAGAAAGCTCCTTCCCCAACGTCATTTTTTACCACCTTCCTCTCCACCCCTCTCAGTTTCTTACATGCCTCACTGATGGCGTCTGAATGCAAAGTGAAGCCCACCATTTCCCACTTTATCTTCTTCATATTATTTAATCTTTCTTCTTCCACAACAGGATGAAAATGGAAATCCTCTTTTGTATGATAGCACATATCACAAATATCACATATCACAAATATCTCATTGCTGACCATCTCAGGGAAATGCAAAGGGAGGGAAGGAGAGAAGGTGGAACCAAAAATGTTAGAAAACGAATGCCTTCCCCTATTTTTTCATAGGTGAAAAAATAAAGCATTACTGAAGGGGGAAAAAAGCCTGGATATCATATGATAAGAAACTGTCAGGTAAAATTGTCCTGATATTCTTCAACAAGAGGGTAAAAAAGGAATTGAAGGAATCTACTGAGCAACTCTTGAAAGAGATCCCAAAATGAACATTCCCAGGAATATTACAGTCAAATTCCTGAATGGGCAGCTAGAGACTCAATGGAGTGAGAACCAAGCCTAGAGAAGGGAGGTCTTGAGTTCAAATCTGGTGTCAGACATTTCCTAGCTGTGTGGCCCTGGGCAAGTCACGTACCCCCCACTCCCTAGCCCATACCTCTCTTCTGCCTTTGAACCAATTCACAGTATTGATGCTAAGACAGAGGGTAAGGGTTAAAAATAATTCCAGCACTCTCAGGCTAGGGAGAAAATATTGTAATAAACCAGAAAGAAACAATTCAAATATTGTGGAGCTAGTTAGGATTACACAGGGTTTCAGCAGCTTCTACATTAAAGGATTGGAGGGTGTGGAATATATTCTGAAAGGCAATGGAGCTAGGATTACAATCAAGATCATCTACCCAGAGACACTGGGTATAAATCCTTCAGAAGAAAAAATTAATATTTAATGAAATAGAGGACTTTTAAGAATTCCTGAGGAAAAGACCAGAGCTGAACAGATAATCTGATTTTCAAATACAAGACTTAAGAGAAGCATAAAAAGGGAAAAAAGAAAGATAAAACATGATGGATTCAATAAGCTTAAACTGTTTATGTCAGACACTTTTACTTGTAATTCTTTTAAAAATGTTTAAAATATTAATAAATTTCCACATAAGTTTTCTCGAGATATATGATCCAAATTATCTCCCTTCATTTTTCCCTCTCCCCTCTCAGAGCTAGTAAGCAAGTCAATCTGGGTTATACATGTATTATCACACAAAACATATTTCCATATTATTCATTTTTGTAAATCAACAATCTTATGAAGTCAAAACTCCCAAACATATACCCAAATAAAAAAGATACTTATGATTCTTAAGATATTTATCAACATTAGGGCAGGAGTATCCATAGACACAGAGTTCAGGATTAAGTTTTATATGCTGGGATGTTAAAAAAAAATTTGAGTGAGAAAGAGGATTACACTGGGAGAAGAGGGAAGGGAGAGGTAGATGGAGTAAATTATCTTATTGCAGAGCTTTGAAAGAATTAATCCAGTGGATGGGAAAATGGGGAGGGTGGTGGGCAATGTTTGAGCCTTTCTCTCATCAGAATTGATTAAAAGAGGGAATGACCTCCACACTCAGATAGGTATAGAAATCTCTAATAGCTTATAGGGAAGTATGAGGGAAGGGGAAGAAGGGGGGGACTGATAGAAGGGAGGTAAATTGGGGGACACAGTGGTCAGAAGCACAATGAAACTTTATGAAAAAAATGTCCATTTCATTGCCCGACCCACTTGGTTGAAGCTGTTGAATCTCTAGAGTTTGGGAGTTCTGAGCTGTAAAGGGTTTTGCTGATTCATTGTCTGCATGAAGTTCAATATTACTATAAAGACTCTCTCCCACTCTGGGACTACCTGCTTGCTTGAGGAGGGTGTGAACCTGACCAGGTCAGACTGGGGGCAGGCAAGGCTGTTGGATCAGTAATGAGAATGGCCATAGCAGGAGCCCCTGCATTTCCAGCCTGAGTGAGATGGGGAGACTCAAGCTTTAAAACAAAATATGAACATATCTAATTCTTCATTCCTAAATCTTATGATATTTTCTTAGTTCTCATTCTTCCTGAATTCACTCTGGTATTTGATACTGTTAACTAATCTCTGCCACTGAATATTGCTTCTCCCTCAGTTTTGTGATGCTGCTCTTTCCTTGGGGCTCCCACTTGTCTGATCACTTTTTCTAAAGTCTCTTGTTAGATGATTGTCCATGTAAAAAAGATGGGGCACCAGGGATGTTAAAATATAATCTAAGTGGTTGTGGGTACACACACTGGGTTGAAGGAGAGACAGGACCAGGATAGGGAGACCAGAGTACACAGCTAAGCTGCTGCTAACTGACAAGAATAGCTGTTGGCCAACTGTCACCCAGCAGACCACTAGGCCAGAGTCTTTGAAACCAGCAGGCAAGGCAAAAGTTTCTAATAGTTTTAATTATGTTAAACTAAATAAAGGTGGGATAAGGGATTCTACACTAAAACCTAAAGGGCAAAACCACAGGACAAGGGGAGGACTTATCTACACTAATTCTAATCTTAGTGACCTAAGCAGGCAGGGCCCAAAGAAACAGCACTGGATTCTCTTGGAGGCTTCTTCAAACCTGGTTCCAGCCAGGTTTGACCAGCACAGCTAATGGGTCTGAGGATGGCTTTGAGGTTCTCACTGTAATCCACAGATGATCACAGGATGCCAAAAGTAAAGGTGGTCCAAGGTACCCAAGTAGAGAGAGTGTGCTTGAGATGCTGTCCACCTGATCCCAAACTCCTCCTCCCCTTGGTGCAGCTCTGCAGGTCTTGTCCATTTGCTAGAAACCACCACCACTCAGAATCCCAGGGAATCAGGATGCAGGTCTGAGATCTCCCTGGGCTAGCAACAGTTTGTTCCAACCACTAATGGAGTCTCTCTCAGAAGCACAAGCCCACTTCCTGCTCCTTCATTCCATCTTGGAATGCTCCAGCCCTTCCTGCTAAGTCCAACCTTAATACTTAATTAATTACTAACTAATCTTCCTCACAACATCCATGCCCTGCTCCCCAATCATGCTTGTTCCCCAAGACTGGTTTTCTCTCCCCATATTTCAGTGATTTCATAAACTCTCACAGGCTTAGCTGTGTGACCCTGGGCAAGTCACTTAACACAGATTGCCTAGCACTTGACATTCTGCTGTCTTAAAATTAATACTAAGACAGAAGGTCAGGAATTTAAAAACAACTCCCATAGGTTCATTTTTAAATTTCTATATGTATGACTCCCAGGTCTATGTATCTAGCCCTTATCTATCTAAATCCCTATGGCAAAAACATAGATGCATTGATGGAGACTTGTGAGAATATTTTTTAGCAGATGTCAACTCATGGAGAACTTTGATCCCAAGCAGTGTTCTGAGCACCCTGTAGGTGACAGGGGCAGAGAAGTTGCCATAGGTACAACATGTAAGTGTTGGATCCTCTTGGGAGGTCCTTTAGGACAGGGAATGTTTTCTTTTAAATCTTTGTATATTTAGTCACATGGAGTCTGGGGAGCCAAGAGGGGATAGAACATGTCTGAGATATGTCAGGAATTTCGACATTTTCCCTATTTTAGATCCTGATGTTAGCAAAAGGACAGGGAAAAGTCTAAGAAATCAGGAGGCTGATGATGTTTGGGATCATTCCAAGGGGCCTTAATCTAGTCTGATTCTCTTGGATTGGGTACCACTTTGTGGTCACTTTGAACCCCAATGCCTGAGGCCAAGATTCCCTCCTTCCTCCTAATCCCTGATACTTCTGAAGAAGGTTCATTTGAGGATGATTCCTTCAAACTGTCTCTATATCTGCACAGAATGCCAGGATTTGCATCTGAGAGATCATTGAGGCTGAGTCTGCCAGTTCATGATGAGGAACTGAGGCTCCCAAAGTAGTGACTCAGCCAGGGTGACACAGGCAGTCATCAATCAGCAGGGCAGGGTAGTTAGGATGGTAAGCTGCTGAATTAGTGTGGGAGAGGATATTGAGGAGTAAAGGATTTTAAGTTGGGCAGTCATGGTGTGACTGGAAAAGCTGGGACAGAGAGGAGACACCAGAAAGGAAGAGTCTGGCAGATTTCTTGACTTGTCTGTGGGAGGTAAGGGAATGAGAGACACAAGTCCCAAAATAGTCCAGCTTTGTTAGAGCTGCTGTGAGGCAGAATGGTGATGCCATGAATCAAAATCAGGAAGTCAGGAGGAAGATTTGATTTCAGAGACAATATGATGAAGACTTTTCTATTTTTAGTATGAGGTGTTGGCCACATTCAGCAAGAGATGTTTGGCAGGATCTGGAAACGGAGGAAGGGAGTCTATAAGGAAGGGTGAGCCATGGTCAAGACTGAGGAGGCATCTGTCTAGACAAGTGAGAAGTGAAGGGTTGTAAGGAATAGATGTCTAAGGAAGGGGGGAGTAGAGTGAAAGGAGAAGAAAGGGAAGTAACTCTGAGTCATGAGTATGTGTAGTGATAGAGAAGGGAAAGAGGAATCTGCTGAGGAGACAGGGAGGCAGTAGTCAGAGCAGTAAGAAAAAGGAGAGGACAGTGAAGGGTCACAGAAGCCCAGGGGAGGCAGGATGTCAGGGATGTCACCATCAGAGTCAAAGGCTGCAGGGACAGAAGGATGAGTTTATTTTTTTTAAGTTTTTAGAAAAATTTCCATGGTTATATGATTCATGTTCTTATTTTCACCTTCACCCCCTCACCGCCCACCCCCCCATAGCTAACACGCATTTCCACTGGTTTTAAAATGTGTCATCGATCAAAACCTATTTCCATATTATTGATAGTTGCATTGGTGTGGTCGTTTAGAGTCTACATCCCCAGTCATGTCCACATCAACCCATGTGTTAAAGCAGTTGTTTTTCTTATATGTTTCCTCTCCTGCAGTCCTTCCTCTGAATGTGGGTAGCGTTCTTTTCCATAAATCCCTCAGAATTGTCCTGGGTCATTGCATTGCTGCTAGTCCATTACATTCGATTTTACCACAGTGTATCAGTCTCTGTGTACAATGTTCTTCTGGCTCTACTCCTTTCACTCTGCATCAGTTCCTGGAGGTCATTCCAGTTCACATGGAATTCCTCCAGTTTATTACTCCTTTGAGCACAGTAGTATTCTATCACCAGCATATACTACAATTTGTTCAGCCATTCCCCCATTGAAGGGCATACCCTCGTTTTCCAATTTTTTTGCCACAACAAAAAGCTATAAATATTTTTGTACAAGTCTGTTTATGTATGATCTCTTTGGGGTACAAACCCAGCAATGATATGGTTGGATCAAAGGGCAGGCAGTCTTTTAGAGCTCTTCGGGCATAGTTCCAAATTGCCATCCAGAATGGTTGGATCAGTTCACAACTCTACTAGCAATGCATTAATGTCCCAATTTTGCCACATCCCCTCCAACATTTGTTACTCTCCCAGAAGGATGAGTTTAGAGGCAAAATTATTGGAATTTGTGGAAGAAGGTGAATGAAGAGACCACTTTCTTTAAAGTATTAGCAATCATGTTACTTCCAACATAAAAAATTATGCCCTGGAGGACCTTGTGCTCTGGCCCTCTGATCTCTTGACTGGTGTGAATCTTCAGAATTATTTCAGAAAAGGTGCAACCATGTTTCACTTCATTCCCTTCTCTGAAGCAACTTCCTTCTCATCCTCCTTTGCTAAGCTTTTCATATAGATGCATCTTCCTTTTTCTCACACCTCTACTTCTCATCCTTAGAGAAAATTCTGGAGGCAAAAACTATATCTAATCTACTTTTATTCTTTGATAAGATATATCAGACTCCTGCCCTGGGATCTCCACCACTGCCTTTGGTCCAAAATGTCCTTCCTGTTCGATCACTGCCCTGTGTATATTCTTCCTATTAGAATGCCTGCTCCTCCAAAGTGGGGCATGTCTTTACATTTGCATTCATGTTCTCAAACTTAGCACATAGTAATTGATAAGTCAATTTTTTCATTCATTTATTCATTGAATAAGTGTTATGAACCTGGAATACTGAGTTCTGAATGAGAAGACTGTGGATACAGATGAATATTTAGATTTTTAAAAATCTTTACTTCATTTTATTTTTTAATTTCTTTCCAAGCTTACGTGATTCTTGTTTCCCTCACCTCTTCCCTTCCCACTCCTGGAATTGCTAAGCAAGGTGACAGATGAATATTTAGAGAAATTTGTATAAAAAAGGAAGTAGAGAAACAAGTCATTATCTAGTGAGGATAAGAAAATCAAGGAAAGGACAGTTGCATATAATGAACAATTGTGTATATTTCAGTCCTTGTACTCCAATGGATCTAGGATCTTGTAGATTTTCCTTCAAAGAAGTTCATAGAAGTTCTTTCCAAGGTACATATCTCAACCCAGTCATGCCTGCCCATTCTTTGTGACTCTTGTCTATTTTCTCCTCCACAGCTGATGATCCAAAGTAACCAGGTAGGGAGGGATGTCTGCAGACTGTCCGCCAGAACACAGGCCTCTTCCCTACTCAGAGTTGACTTGAAGAATGCTATCTTCAGCTTTTGCAACCTTCACCACTCTCCAAGATCCCAGGTCAAATAGGGACTGCTGATTGCACATCTGCTCCAAACTCCTCACAAAACAGCAATGTCTGTTGCTTAGCTCTCTCCTCTCTGTCCCCTGCATTCCATGCAGAATGTCCATGACTTCCAGCCAAGGCTTTCCCTAATCTACTTGCAAAAATCTGCCTTTATACCTTTAATATACCTATTATATACCTATTATACGTCTAATGAAGAGGAAATTGAGGTAATCATTAAAAACTATTTTGCCCAATTATATGGCAATAAATATAGCAATCTAGGTGATATGGATAAATATTTACAAAAATATAAATTGCCTAAATTAACAGCAGAAAAAATGGAATACTTAAATAATCCCCTATCAGAAAAAGAAATTGAACAAGCTATCAAAGAACTCCCTAAGAAAAAATCCCCAGGACCAGATGGATTCACAAGTGAATTCTATCAAACCTTCAAAGAACAACTAATTCCAATACTATACAAACTGTTTGACATAATAAGCAAAGAAGGATTTCTACCAAACTCCTTCTATGACACAAATATGGTACTGATCCCAAAGCCAGGTAGGTCAAAGACAGAGAAAGACCAATCTCCCTAATGAACATAGATGCAAAAATCTTAAACAGAATACTAGCAGAAAGACTCTAGCAAGTGATCACGAGGGTTATTCATTATGATCAGGTGGGATTTATACCAGGAATACAAGGATGGTTCAAC
>NC_058133.1:273955178-273973679 GCF_016433145.1 Gracilinanus agilis | reverse complement strand
CAATTTTCCAGATAGCCTTTCAGAAACGATAGCCACGCTTGCTTTTTTGCCTGGCTCAGCTCTTTTGAGCACCTTTTTTAAAAAGGAGACTAGCTTTCCTAGCCATGCTTTTGCTATAGTCCAGCCAAAACCACCTTGGGAGGTCAGGCCAGCCAATTCTGGCTTCTGGCTTTTAAACCAAAACACCAGTGCCCAGCCAGTGTGCCTCTGCTGCCGCTTCAGACTCCTGACCTGGACTTCATTCCTGCTGGGCCCGCCAGTACAGACCACTGCCTCACGTTCCTGCCAGTGTCCCAGTGCCTATGATCTCTGCAGCTTTTCCTGTGGTCTCATGGCAAGCCCTCCAGTGCAGAACATTTCTGTGGATCTGGAATTCTGAGATTTCCAAGAAGCAACCCCCGCCCTGACTTGCTGTTCAGCTTCAGCTCTGCTGCTAAAGACTTGGGAAGTATATTCCCCTTTCCCCCTACTCTCTTGCCTTTCCACGTGTTTCTCTAAAGACATAATTTAGGCACCCCCACCCCCACAAGTTCTACACGTGGGATTTTCTACAAAACTGACCCCACGTGGACCTAGTGTCTGAACCTTGAACTAGGGTTTACCCTTAATCTGGCTGCATGGCCTATTCACCCCCATACCTGCTCAGAACTTTGAACTTAAAAAAAAAAACCCTTAAACTCAGCAGAACTCAATCAGAAGAACCTTAAATTGAACCAGGGGTGGACTTTTAAACCTCGGAACTGAATGAGTTTTATTTCTGTTTTAAAGAGACTGTATCTTACTGTATTTTGCTAATTAGTTTTGTAAATTAATCTTGCTTATTTTGTTGATTTTCCTGTTACACTAAATCATTTTAAGTTAATGAAGTTTGTGGCTGCTAGATTAATTCTGTTTATGATTTTATTGTAACTCCCAAATAATGAGAAAAATCTATTAGAACTGGTAAGAGGTTTTGACCAGCTTGTTAATCTGATACTCACATTATATTTCCTACATATTTTTAAAGTTGTAAATTGCCTTATGTATACTGGATTTATAGAGCACATGTCTCTTAAAATTTATTCTGTCTTGGTAATTATATAGAACCTTGGAAGTTTCCACACCTTGAGAATTAACTTGTAATTTGACAAGAGATCTTTTTAACTTTTACTTTAAATCCTAAAGAATTGTTGTCTTAAAGGATAAGCTTTTATATATTTTATTATAAGGGAAATTATTGCCTTAAATGGGTAGAAGCATAAAATTTCCTACCCGGGATTGTTTTTTATTTTCTTTAGTTTTTTTTTTATTTTAAACCCTTAACTTTTGTGTATTGACTTATAGGTGGAAGAGTGGTAAGGGTAGGCAATGGGGGTCAAGTGACTTGCCCAGGGTCACACAGCTGGGAAGTGTCTGAGGCCGGATTTCGGGATTATTTTTTTAAAACAGGAAGCCAAGGAGCTCCTGTATATTCTTATCTGAGGACATTTAGACCAAAAGGTTTCTTTTTTTAAATATCAGATTTTGCTATGGAAGCAATAACAGAATTTGTTGAGAAATTCTTAGCCAAGGTTTACAAGTTGTAACAGGTATATGTTTTTTTTAAACATCATTGTTTATTGTTTTAAAATGTGCTATTGGAAATTATGGTACTCTATTTTTTGAATGTACATTGTGAATCTGCTATTTGTAAGATCCATTTTCTCTCACAGAAAATCTCGTTTTTGGGTAACAAAACCCTTCTAGTTCTAAACTATATGTATATATTTGATTTTTAAAGCATTCTTTTTTATGAGAGCAATTGATTTTTCCTTTTTCTCATCTTGTACTGGAAGTACATATATAACCATTATTTATCCTTTTTCTGATTCTACAGAGATATAAGCTTAATACAAATACCTGAGCCTGAGCCTGAGAATATGGGACTGTGATTTAATGCCTTTCTGTCTGATTCCAGGAGAAGGGAACATAAAGCCGTTAATTTGTGCTAAGAAAGCACATGGTCAGAGACTTGACTAAAAAATCTGCATGGATTGCAGAAGTTCTATGACAATACTTTAGGGCTTGGAAATTGGGGTTTGAGTCCTGGAGTCCCAGTCTTTTCTAAAACTTTAGAGGACGTGGGTCCCCTCAACTTAAATTCCTAGGCCAGCACCTAAGATTGGTTATTTATTTGGCTCACTTCCCTGAAAAGTTGATGGCAAATCAGATCAGAGAGAGGCATTTCCCTTAAGTCCTAGCCCTGAATGGGTAATTGCAAACTGCTTAATTCATTTTCATTGGGCCTTGATTCAAAGGCCTGTTTATTCCCCCTACATTTTTTGCACAGTTTACATTTCATTCACAAGTTATTTTTTCCTTTTTTTCCTTGAATTTTATTCTTTGTATTTTGCCAAATGATTTCATACAACCCCCAGGACTCAGCCACTCATCCTTAGCTGATCTGAGGTACCCTTTTCAAGGAAAGAAGGTGTTTTTAGAATTTCCCTCAGGGGATGTGTGTTAAGTTTTGTTTTTTTTTTTTTTTAATTTCGATAATGTAAAAATATATGTATATTTAACTCTTTTAGGAGTAATTTCAGAGGGAAATATGATTCTTAGAAGGAAATGTATGTTTTATAATCTATAATGTTAAGTTTAAATTCTTTTGAGAATAATTTCAGGATAAGGATCTTGCCATCTACCCCGAATCCAGACGACGAACCTGTTTGGTGAAGACACCATGAAGATGCCTGAAAAGTCTTCACTGTACCATGAAGACCAAAATTTGAACCTTGGGGTGCAGTTAATTGAAATTATGAGGAGTTGAAATTGAACTGAATGTATTGTTTTAAATGTACTCTGTTATGCCAATAGGAGACTGCCCCTAAATTGGTTTTTTGTCAATGCGGCTAATTTTATCCATTCGTTCATCTATTTCTTTTATCCCCAAATTCCTGAATATTAGAAGTTGTCTATGTTTACAGATCCAGAGAAGAAAAAAGGGCCAACCTTTTTTTTGCCGGATCTCAGGGGGAATTGTATAATTGGAATTTAGGAGATAACCATTTAAAAGTATGTTATATATTTCCTATGGACATGTGAGAGACTTTGAAACTACATTTCCCATGATTCCTCATGGCAAACGGGAAGTATGATGATGTAGGAGAGGGGTTAAATCTCCTAGGTGAGGAGGAAGTTGCTCTCTTAGCCAGCAGGTGCGGGAAGAGATGAAAGGTAAAAAATGGCAGAGGCAATGTGAATTCTTACAGGCACTTGGTCTAATGATTTTATCCCTATCAGCATGGCTTTAATTAAAATATTAATTTCTATATTTATATCAGTCTTTATCATTTTTAATCTTAACATAGGTTATCCTATTTAGCTTGAAAAGCAGGAACCCACACAAGCTCTAACCTAGTGTTCTTGACAAAGTGAACTCTAAAGGAGTTTAGAATTCGCTAGAATGGTAGAGCTGGAGGGAACCTTGGAGATAGGAAAGGATGTCTCACTTAGAGTAAATTGGGATCAGAGGGGACAGGTAGAAAACAAAAGACAACGATGTGGGATTCACTCCTGCAATTTGTAGTAATATTGTTGGTGCCCTCCTTGTTTCTTGTGTTTCATCAAAAATTATAGGATTCAAAATGATCTTTTCTTTTACACTGACCCTGGGGAAATCCTCTTAATTCTGTTCTTTATTTCTAGATCCTAGAACTATAAGAAGGATGAGGCAATCAGAGCTTTGCCTCTAGGTGTCAGGGGGAATTACCTTCTCATGGACCTGGACCTCAAAGTTCTCCACAGATCTGCATTGAATACTGTAATCCTGCATCTTTCTTAGATCTCAGTTCATGAACCCTGGGGTTATATAGTCAAATCAAGAAGTACTTATTGAGTGCTTACTATATGCCATTTGCTAGACAGTGGAGATAGGAAGAAAAACAAACAAAGAAATAACACTCCAAACTCAGTCATTTTTTTTAAACCCTTAATGTCTGTCTTCGAATTGATATTGATTCTAAGGCAGAAGAGCACTAAGGAATTAGGCAATCAGGGTTAAGTGACTTGCTCAAAGTCACAGAGCTAGGAAGTGTCTAGGGTCAGACTTGAACCCAGAACCTCCCAATCCCAGTCCTAGTACTCTATACATTGTGCTACACAACTCTCCACAAACCTAGTCATGTCCTTCTAGTCCTCTAGGGACCATGAGCTAGACAGATTAGGGAAATGGTCTCACTGTGTGACTGCTCCTGGTTTTGGACTATCCTTTTTCCCATGATTTTCTTCTTAACCCTCTTCTAGCCCTCATCTTTCAACCATTCACACACTGAGTGAAAGAATTCCAAGTTGTTTCAACCTAGATTCCAAGTGGCACGGGCATTGTAACCCCAAAACCATAGAAGTGTTTCAGGCAAACTATAAGCAGGGAAATTCTTTTGCTTCCTTCTATCCTTGTGACTCTTAACACAAAACATTTGATAATTCCTATAAGACCCTGAGAGAATTATCCCCCTTGGATTGTCCTTTAGATGGACAGAGATACACCTCATTGATATCATCAAGTTATATGTCAGACATCCATACTAAACTATGAAAATCACTCCCTATGTCTTCAGGCAAACCTCTCCCCACCCATGCCTCAGTGCATACCACTCTAGAGTCAGGTCTTCACTGTTGTAAAGAGTATAAAGACTCCAGAATTGATGTCATCTGGGAACAGCTTTCTATCTATGCTGTTCCACCTAGGAGGCAGTCTTCCATCTATGTGGTCTGTCTGGTCAGATTCAACATTACCTTCTAAATTAATAAATTGTATTTTTTTTAAAACCCTTGTACTTCGGTGTATTTTTCTCATAGGTGGAAGATTGGTAAGGGTGGGCAATGGGGGTCAAGTGACTTGCCCAGGGTCACACGGCTGAGGCCGGGTTTGAACCTAGGACCTCCTGTCTCTAGGCCTGACTCTCACTCCACTGAGCTACCCAGCTGCCCTAAATTGTATTTTTAAGCTAAGATTCAGAGTCTTGCATCCTTACAAAAGATACCCTTCCTGAACCCTGGGGGTTTCACCCTAAGCCTCCCACAACATAGGCTTGTGCTCCTTCTCAGCTGAGGAAACAGCTCTGAGAGTGAACTCAAGTTCTTTCCTTTCTGATAGTCCATTGTGTGAGTGTAAGTGTGTGAGAGTGTGTTGGGGAGTGGTGGTGGAGGGAACTCAGGAATCTCAGTCTCAAGGTGGTCCAGGTTTCATTCCATGTCAGCATCAACCATGAGGGATGCTCTTAGGTGCTGTCTGAGACCCGACAGCTGCTCTTCCAGGAAGAGAATAGATGGAGAAGGACAGAGATGCTTCCAGAGAAAGGAAGAAAACAACATCCTCTAGTGGGGATGTCCTGGCAGTGAGGAGGAAGGATGGAGCCTTGACCGCAGGTCGTGGGGACCATCTCTAGGGGATTCCTTTAGGGAATGAATTCTGTCTTTCAAGGGGCGAGTTCTCCTCAGCAGTGGAATAGAAAGGGACACACTGAGGGTAAATAGAAAAACTTGGAGAAAGTTTCTGAGGAATCTGCATCTGCCCCTTCCATCTATTCCACTTAGGCTGGTATAAAGTTATACTCTTTCAGCTCCTGTTACCTCTAACTTTGCTCCAAAGGGACTTTCCAAGCTCAGTTCCAGGACAACGCTGGCCAATAAGCTGCCAAAGAATCAGTGACCTCATCAGTTACTAAGTAAAAGTATTATCTGATGCTCAGCTGAGTTGTTTCTTTCCTTCTGGGCATCCAGCTGCTGAAGCTTGTAGAAAGCTCCTTCCCCATCGCTATCTTTTACCGCCTTCCTCTCCACCCGCCTCAGATTCTTATATGCCTCAAAGTGGAAAATGGTCAGCTTCACTCTGCAGAGTTATGTTCTTTATGTTCTTCATGTTATTTAATCTTTCTTCTTTCGCAACATGATGAAAATGGAAATCCTATTTTGCATGAGAGCACACATATTACAAATATCCAATTGCTTACCATCTCAGGGAAAGGCAAAGGCAGGGAGGGAGAGAATATGGAACCAAAAATGTTAGAAAACGAATGTCTCCCCCCTATTTTTTACAAAC
Source organism: Gracilinanus agilis (assembly GCF_016433145.1). Taxonomy (NCBI): domain Eukaryota; kingdom Metazoa; phylum Chordata; class Mammalia; order Didelphimorphia; family Didelphidae; genus Gracilinanus; species Gracilinanus agilis. The sequence continues at coordinate 273,967,618 of NC_058133.1, read as the reverse complement.
ATGAAAAAAAATAAAACATTACTGAAGAAAAAAAAAGACAGTCTGGAGATTGTATTATAAGAAATTATCAAAGAAGATTTCCCTAATATTCCCAAACAAGAGAGTAAAATAGGAATTGAAGGAATCTACTGATCAACTCCTGAAAGAGATCACAAAATTAACATTCCCAGGAATATTATTGTCAAATTCCAGAAGGAGCAGCTAGGGGTTCAGTGGAGTGAGAACCAATACTAGAGAAGGGAGGTCTTGGATTCAAATTTGATCTCAGACATTTCCAACCTGTGTGACTCTGGGCAAATCACTTACCCCCCACTCCCTAGCTCATATTTCTCTTCTACCTTGGAACCAATACTTAGTCTTTATTCTGAGATAGAAGGTAAGAATTTCAGAAAAAAGGAAATGAATAGGTTGTGTGGAACCTAGAAAGAGTCAGAATTAAAAATCCAGACCCCTGTGTAACATTATAACAAAACAGGCTTGTCTGTGAGAATTTCTAACTTACACACCTTGGGTTTACAGATCTCTTCCCCTTATCTGAAGGAATTCCTTTCAGACCTCTCCCCTGCTGGACCACCCATCTTGAAGGCATCCCCCCTATGACACCCCCTGCTGCCTACCACTCTATAAAAACCCAGCTCAGGGACAGCTCATGGTCACACATCAGCCTTTCTATGTGAGACCCTTGGTTTAAACTAAGACAATAAAATCCCTTTGCATTTTGCATTGTTGGTTCAGACTCATTTATAGGGATAATTCTCCGGGCACAACAGTTGGAAAATTTAGAGGTTGAGGGTGTGTGAAATGGAAGTTTAAGGGGACCTTGAAAAATCAAGATGTACCTGTAATGGAGCAGAGAGGACTCAAAAGTAACAAAATTGCTCAGGGGACCCTCAGGGACCCAACAGTCTAGCTGGGTTTTCACCCAATCTCTTATCTCTCCTCTCTTCTCTCTACTTGCCTGACCCACCCTGACCATGCTATTATGCTAAGAGCACCATTTCTGCTTCTGAGAAATTGCTTGCTTGCTTAACATATAAGGAATGTATATGTTCAAACCTGTTTGAACATACCAATCCTATCCTTCGAAATGCGTGCCAAGGAAGATTCCCACCAACTTATTTTCCTATATATAGTCTGTACTTACTTATGGGGGTGTGATTTTTTTCTCAAGTGAGGAGGACACTGGTCGGCTGGGTATTAAAGGTCCCTAAAACTTCTAAACCGGGGTGTTTGGCATTTTTCATGAGGTGTCCCAATTCAGTACCCTTTCTAGTCACTATTCAAAGAGACTGAGAAAAAAATCTTTAAAATGGAATATATATGTATTGAGAGATATTGAAAAATGTGGAGCAACCCTGAGCCAATGTTCCCCAGATTTACAGAGAGAGAGATGTGTGTCAATGTCTGAAGTCATTGACAAAATGACCCCTGATTTACAGAAAAACTCCTACTTATTTTATGCATTCAAGCCTTCCTTCAAATGAACATTTTAAAGAAAATGGTCAAGGGTTGGAGACAGAGATTTTAATACAGAAATAAAGGACAGTAATGTTAAATTTATTAGCTTCATAGTAGCTATAAAGAGAAGAGGAGTTCAGGGCTGGATTACCTGGGAGAGGTTGATGTATTCCAATGGCTACAAGAGGATCATTCCAGCCCTGGGGCTTGCCCATCTGGGAGAGGCCTCGAATACAAAGGGAGAAACTCCCTAGCAGTCTAGAGCCTCCCTTAAGGCAAGTTCCCAGGGGGCAGGGGCAAACTTATTAACATCTTAAAGTAGAAACTCACCAAAGGGGATGAAGGGTGAGGGTGGGGCAATCATCAGGGGGTAGGAAAAACTGAGTTTAATAACTTCTACTGGGATTCTAGGGGTATTGACCTTGGGGATATTAGTATTACTAATTTGAGAATAACACACTAATTTCTCATTCCACACAAAATGTTGGAGGCAGCATCAATCTGTATATACCATGTCTGTAACCAGGATCAGGGCAGAGACCCGAGTTTCCATCCTATCTCATATGGGGTTTCATGCCCCAGAGTCTGAGGGCAGAGAAGTGGCAGTCAGCAAGCATAGTTTCCATGAGGAGTGAGAGGGGAATGGCTGGGATGGAATTCAATCCCAAGGTTAGAGAGGTTGTTTACTAAACTTGATGACTGATTGATGGAGAGTCTTGTTGTAGAGGCCAGAATGTCTGATTTAGGAAGGAGATATGAGGAAAGCTGGGCCCTGTGAAGAGGATCTTGTTATTGTCCAGGGAGAAATAACTCTTAGACTCCTTCCTTCTGTGTGCAGTGGAAGTTTAAGGGAATCTAGAAATGACAAGATGTACCCTTTTAGCCACTATTCAAGTAACTGGTGTTAGGACTGGAAGCCAATTGGGTATAAGAGCTGATAAAAATAACAACACCTAATGAATGGCAAGAAACACCCCCCCCAACTGGTAACACCTGGTAAATGGCAGGAAGACCCCAAATAGCAACACCTAATGAATGGTAGGAAAGACCCCCAACCAGTAACATCTGGTGAATGGATGATAGGAAGCATGTGTTAACATCCAGCCCCCCCAGTTCCTGGAACTCAAATTGTATTTAAGCTGGCTAGACCTCTCATTCCCTGTTCCATTGTGGGACCCAAGCTCAAGCTTGCAATAAAACAGTACCTCTTGTTTTTACATTATCTGGTGTGCCTCCTAATTTGGGAAATCAGAACCGGGCTGAACATTTGGTGGCTTGTCCAGGATTTCCTGATTGGACTGCACATGGATAGAGGTACTGGTTCAGAGGGTGAAAGGGTCAGAGAACTGTGTGTGATGTGTGATTGGTGTGTGATGTGGTTGATGGGGAACTGATCATGGGATAAGGGCATATGACTAGGAGGCCCGGGTAACCCCGCCAACTTCGGGACTTGTACAAAGGGGGCCTATGTCAAGTCCGGTCCCAATAAGTGATTCGGTTCTGCCTGTTTCTCAGTGTGGACCAGCCTAATATGCATTTCTCAGACTTCGTGAGAAGCTGAGCCAGAATGTCCAGGAAGCATTTGAGAAAAAGCAAAAGTTGACTGACCCTTTCAACTGTCCAAGCAGAAAATATTCATTTCAAAGGGTTGGAAGTGCTTTGCCCAGAGTCCTGGGGACGTGGGACAGAGACTGGGTCTCTGCAGCAGAGGTTAGAGTCCTCTGAGATTTAAGGGATACTTGCAGGGTTTGGAGGTCCTTGCCTGGGGTTCGAGTCCTTGGTTTGGTGGGGTAGAATTCCCTGGTAAGTTGAGATAGCACCAGTGGATGCACTGGAAGAGAAGGGAAAAGTCCAGGCAGGGACCCGGCCACGTGACTCTATTTCAGTGGCTTGTTTGGGTTCCAAGATGTATGAATGTGTGAGAGTATGTCCTGTAGATTTCTGTTGAGTCCGTTGTTTTTGTGTGACTAATGTTATAATTATGGGAGGTCTCTTATATCTATTTGAGGTGGTAGAAATGATGTACAGAGAGGAATAAGATGACCCTTCTCCTTTATAACAGTTGCCCAGGCAGGATCCTTGAGGTCAAAAGAGGTTTATCCCTTAGGACCCACCTGGGGTTAATTGATATATTGATTTGGGCTCTTCAGCTAGGATAACGATGATATTCTGACTGCGTTGTCTCCCTTCCCCAAACAAGCTCTGAAACTGATTTAGGAAGGTACTTTAAACTTTATATATTAAACAGGAAGGATAAGGGTGAAGGACTGTGGTATAGGAGACCCTATTCTAATTGTTACTAATGAAACTCTCAACTGCTGGCAAATGAAGAATCAATGTAGCTTCCCTCTGGTTCAGCCTGGCCAGGACTAAACCAGAGTAGGTAACTGCTGGGAAATCTTCAGCTTCTTCTTCAGTAGATCATCAGCCTTAACAGTTGAGTTATGTCCACCCTTTCCACCCTCTTCTTCATCTCCTGCCCACTTTCCGGATCCCTCCTGGGCCCTGGGAAACCTAGATATCTAGATGATGAAACTCCCAATATCTAGGGCAGTAGACATCAAGGTGGTGGTTAAGTACAGGTTGAAACGGTATATGAAGTACAGGAAGAGTTTGCAGAGAGATGTTTGCACCCTCTCACTCCCAGACCAGGATCCACCAATCTCCAGCCTCAGCACAGGTCAAAGACCCAGAATCTCTCCTCAGGGTTCTCAACTGCCCCTCCTGCCTCTCACATGCCTCCCTGGAAAATTCTATCCAACTGACTCATTTGTCAATCAAAGGTGAACTTCAAGCTCCCAGAGATTCCATATAACACTAGCTACAAGATTAAACAAAGGAAGGGGTGAAAAGAGTTTAAGATGCAGCTTCACAAAGGGGAATTGCCTTCATAGTGGCTGTTCTGCAATCCCCCCATCTACATTTCAAAACTCCCAGACTTTAGTACTGGCGAGGCTGTGCCTGCTCTGGCAGCAGACTTGAGATCTGTGTAGGAAGGGGGGAGGGGATTTAAAAGTTCAAAGTTTTTTCCTTAAGAAACACAGTCAGCCTCATGAACAGCTCACTTCCAATCCCCCCTGGGAACAGATAGCAGTTTTGTCTAGGTGCTACAAGAGCATTTTGTTAGAAATCACAACCAGAAAGAGAGACAGGTCAGATCTATCAGAGGGTAAGGCACAGGAAGAGTTAGAGGACAGGGAAGTCAGATCACAGTACCTGAGCTCAGCACACCTTCCTCAGTTAAAGGAGCAGTGTGCTGAAACCGTTTTAATGAGTTTTCTCACTGCAAATATTTCTTTTTAAACATGGATCCTAAAGCACTGCTTTTTTCCTTTTAAAGCATGCTTGTCACAAAGTTTTATGTTTGTTTATTGTTGTCTTTGTCACCGTCTCATCTCTATGTATTCTTAAATTGGACACTTACAAAAAAAGGGGGGGGGGAATTGGAAGATGGAACTTCCCACTGTCAAAAATCCTTAGCAGAGGACAAAAGCAAATATCTGTTCAATGATTTTTCCTCTTTCTTCCTTTAGATGGGCCCCCAAAGGAGTGCGGGAAAAAAGAGAAAAATTCAGAGCAGAAAAGGGAGATTTTACTCCACAATTAGAAGCATTTTTCACTTAAGATTTGATTTTAAGGGTTGAGGATTGCTAATGATTTTTGATATGGTACAATGTAATTTTATTTATTGTGGTAACTGTCAGTCATATGAGAAATATTAACCAGATTTTATTGAGCACAAAGACTCACGGTTAGAAGTTTGTTAGGCCTTGGGTTTCAGTGAATTTGAGAATTGTCCAAGTGTGGTTAATAGCCAGTCTGACACAGAGAGGGAATGTTTATTCTATAAGGACAATAACTGTACTGGCTACTTTGTAGATGTAAAAGTCATTCAGAAAAAGTTGTAATGTTGTTATTGAGATCTTATTCTAGAATTTAAACTTGGGGATTTTTCAAATGAGATGTTCTTTTAATGTATGTGCTGTCAGAACTAGCAACAAGTGATCATATGACACACAAGAATTTTTTAAAGTGTTTAATCTATGCATGGGTTTTAATAATACAAGTACTAAGAATTTGGTATTTTGCCAAAGATGGAATTTCTAAACAGTGTTGTATTTGACTAAGGCTGTATGAACTGTTTTTTAAAAAATGTATAATGTATAAGAATGAATTCATGATCTAGAGATTAACATTGATTTAAACTCAATTGCCAGAAAGTAATGATGAATAAATACAAAATATGTATGCATTTGGACTATAAAGAGAATTAACTTTTCCAGCTGAATAGGTGAAGGATATATGATATGCAAACTGTATGAAATTAACAAGGAAAATTTGATCAGCCCAGGAATCTAATAGGGAGATTACACGCCATTAAATAGAATACCTTTCCTCTTTTTGCAATAATGTTAAAGGAGGAGAAGCCAGAGGAAATAAGAGTAATGGATAAAAAAATAATAAGTGTGAATTCTAGTGCAAAATAGATACAACAAATGGTAAATCAGAGTAATATTGATGGAATTTAATCAGTTATGTAGCAATATTTTGAGGTAAAAGGAAACTAAAGTAGAGTTTCTATTCTGTTTTAAATAGAAATTTGAAAGGAATGAGTAAATGCTTTGAAATTCAGTTGTTTACAAACTGAAAGATTAGTAAAGGATTTAAAGTTATTTGGAAGTTGTGGAGTTCAAACTAAAATTTGTAGAGAATAACTTATTATGAAGATTTTGATATGAGGAAAATCTTAAATTGTGTTGATCTCACTTGTTAAAGAGGGATGAGAGGCAAGGTTGTTAAGTCATAAAAACCTAAAGGAAATCCAAGAATAATGGTCTTTGCCTAGAGAATCACAAGGGCAGGAAGGGGGAAGGGAGTTTCCCTGCTTACAGCCTGCCTGAGTTAAGGGGTACAGGGTCCCTGCCATCTCTGCACAATGCCCATGTTACTCTCAAAAAGACTGCTCTCCAAACTTATCTATCTTTCCATCATAAGAGGTTAAAAATAGGTTTAAGTGTTTAAATTGATCAAAAATGGTTTTTTTGTTTAAAATGATCATAAATGGGTTTTCATCTCATGTATTAAAATTGACTAATTTTATTATTACATTTGACTTCCTGGTCTTGAAAATAGATAAGCAGCCTGCTTGTCAAAAGGCTTGCTTTAAGGTTTATAGTGCTTAAAAGGTTTCAAATCTTGAAACTGGAAATAGACCCTATAATACTACATGATTTATGATATTCCTTTTAAATATGACTTTTATGTGAATTGCTGTTAAAATATGTGCTTCAAGTATTGTTTGAATGTAAGCAAAAGCTCATTGTCAACCTGGGTTTTGTTGAATCCTCTGTGGTTACCTCAGTTTACCAATTTGTACTATGAACTGAAACTTATAATTGATGAGCACTATGTTAAAGGTACAGTGTCTCGATTCTTGGGAGTTATTGATTAGCATTTGAAGGGACACCAAATGATATGTTTATTTTTATGATGGTAACAGAGAGTCAGAGAAAGTGAAGAGTTATGTTGTGCTTGAATACAGACGAGAGAAAGATTTGACTTAATGTCCTGAGTATGCAGATTCGTGATGGGTAAATGGATGCTGTGTTCTGCTTTTTAAGCAGAGGGTTTTGAGGGGGAAAAAAGAGAGGGAGAAGGAGAGAGAAGGAGAGATGAAAGAGAACAGATAGGGAGGTGAAAGAAAATAGATAGATGTTCTGCTTTTATAATTGGATCCTTTACCTAAGAATAATTTCTTAAATTAATGTATATGATGTTGGAAAAATCACAAATGATTCTGGAATTTCTCTGGAAAGTTACCCTGAAGAGGTACCTGTATGGCCTTGTTCTTAGTCCTTCAGATGGCCCAGGTCTAGGAGATGATGTAGCCCTGATTTACATTTACTATGGAGCTACTCAATACAGCACTCCTATTTCTTAATTCAGGTTCTGTGACTAATATGTGATATGATAATGATTGCCAAAATATGTAAGAATAACTGAGTGATCTGTCTTGTAGAGATGTGAAAGGCTAGTTTGAGGGTATGGAAATTGTTTCTAGACTGCTGCTTAGCAGAATTTCTCTGAGCTGTAATGGGTAAAGACTTGTCTTTTAAGGAAGGAGAAGGCTTCTGGGATCCAATGGTGAAATAGTCCAAAAGACAGAGGATGTTATGTGATGGTTAGAGAGGCAACTCTAGGGCTCAACCTGAATTGGACCTCTTCTGACCATCTAGGCTACTAATCCTTGAGTGACACAATGATGGCATGAGCCAGTGACAGCCTTGGCCTGTACATGGAACCCCTTCACTATGTGTCCCTTGGGATGCGAGGAAATGCTTTCCCTCTCTGCCTCCCCTTTTGGAGCAAGATCCCATAATTGGCACTTAATGCAAATTGTAAAATTAATGTTTCCATCTCCCCAAAGAACCTATTAGGTTAATAATTGAAAATTATTAAATTGTTAGGGAACACACTTTGAGAAGTAGGTGAAGTTTAGTAATAGATGACTTGTAGCTTGCAGCCTTAATTTGTCACCACTGAAGTACTAAAGTTTGGATCTTGAGCTTGGCAATATAAGCCAAAGCTTTCTGGATTTCCTCCAGGATCTGGGATAAAGAAATTTATCTGTGAAATATTGTTATTCAAGTATTTACAGATGCCATATTAATGTGAGCTTTGCAAAAGGATATTCTTCTCTGAAAACAGCTTAGGGATCAAATTTCCTAAAAGGTTTAATTCCTGTCAGAGGATGTTTCTGGAGATAAAATCTGTTGGCTAAGATACCCAAATGTTAATGTTTAATATCAGTATCTATTGTGTTAAATTTCTCTCTTTATATACAATGTTCTAGTTTTTGCCCCAGTCCTGGATTCTATACTTCTGCCTTAGGGATGGATACTTCCTCTTGTGACCTGTCTGCCAGTCTAGGGAAATAGTCTCTGGTCTCTGAGACTTCAGGACCCTGGCATTCGCTGCAGAGATGCCCCTGAAGACCCTGTGCCCACAGCTCTTCCTCCTCCTCTCACGGATTCTATGCCCCTTATCAGCTTGAAGAAGCTACAGAAGATTGAAACCAAATGCCTCTTCCCTTGGATGTTTGGAGGGAGGAGGGGGAGACAGCATGGGGCATTGTACCCTGAGACAGTATAGAACATTGTACCCCCATAGTGAAAAGTTTTTCAGGCAAACTATAGGCAGGAAAATTTCTTTGCTCCCACTGTGTACCCTTACCTGCCTTTGTCAAAAAAAAAAGTATTAGCACTGCACAGCTTATGGTCCTAAAACAGTAATATCAATCCCCTTTCGACTCCCAGGAACCCCACATGATGATACTAACACTTCTGTTTGAGGATGATTCCTCAAAGGTTCATTAAAAGAAGTGGGGAATGTTAGGCCTGGAAGCCAATTGGGTATAAGAGCTGATAAAAATAGCAACACCTAATGAATGGTAGGAAAACCCTGCCAACTGGTAACACTTGGTAAATCGCAGGAAGACCTCAAATATCAACACCTAATCAATGGCGGGAAAGACCCCCAACCAGTAACATCTGGTGAATGGATGATAGGAAGCATGTGTTAACATCCAGCCCCCCCAGTTCCTGGAACTCAAACTGTATATAAGCTGGCTAGACCTCTCATTCCCTGTTCCATTGTGGGACCCAAGCTCAAACTTGCAATAAAACAGTACCTCTTGCTTTTACATTATCTGGTGTGCCTCCTAATTTGGAAAATCAGAACTGGGCTGAACACTGGGAAGTCACCAATTCAAATGCAACACTTTTTTGAGAGAGAAAGAAAAAGTCTCCCTCCAAAAGCTTGCAACTTAAGAAGCTGCACCTTGCAGAAAAGCCCCTTATTTTATAGAAAATAACAATCCTCTGGTTAAATGACATCATCTTGACACATTCTGCCTGCTCACCTTCCAGCCTTCCTCAAGGGAGTTTCCTCCAAATGAACCTTTTTAGCAAGTGGTGAGAGTCGAGTCAGAGGTTTTACTGTACAAACAAATCCAGAACAGTTTATGGCACATTCTGGGTGCAGGGCAGATGGGGAGACGATGACCTCTGATGAGCCACTCTTGTGCTTTCCAGGAGCTTCCAGTGCAGCTGGTTTCTCAGGCAGGCGCCCCTTTGAGGGCAAATTGCACATCCTGGGTGAGAAAGGGCTGAAGGGAGTAAGAATGTAAATGAAAGCAGCCAATGGTTGCTTGAGAAAGACACTGGGGAAGGGAGCTGTAGTCCAGGGAGGAGGCTGCTAGCCTGGCCTTGGGTTCATGAAACTTATTCCTAAATCACTAGACTACAGTCCTGAACTTTTGAAAAGTACAAACTCCAAAGGCACCTCCTAAAACACTTCCTGTAGTAAAGACACAGCTTGTTTCTGATAGTAAAGCCATCAGTTGACTCTGCCTCCCTCAGACCAAAGGAGATCTGAGGTCTTTGTATTCTGAATGGGGGAAGGGGGAGGGATAATAGTCCTGCAGGGGATGCTGTCTTGGGGGGGACCAGCTTACTCACTCCTAAAGGGATTCAGGGCACATTCATTGTGGAGATATTAATATTGCTAATCTGTCTGAGAATAACACACTCATTTCTCATTTCTCACACTCCCCTGAGATTCTAGGTTTTCTAGAATTTTTTTTTCTCAAGGGGAAAAAATATTGAAATATAAGACTGGACTCTTCAAAAAGAACCTCTGCCTAGAAACTAATGATGCGATTCATTCCTAACACTGATTGGCTCTCTCAGCTCTGGGTTTGCCCAACCCCGAGGCAGACAAGAGAGTGTAACTTCTCAGTCTAGGAGAGGCGCGGGGACTTCCCATGAAGTGAGGACCCTCCTGCCTCTTCCATCTCTCCGTGTCCCTCCTCAGCTTGTCTCCAGAATGGTGAGCGCGCGGCCTCTCGGGGGCATCTGGACGGAGGTTCTGGGGGTGACTCTGCTGGTGCTGACGTCCCAGGTGGCTGCGGACAGACGCCCCCCAAGTGAGTACAGAGCAGCAGTTCCCCCAGAGAGCCCAGGCTGTGTAACCCTCTTTTGTGTAAGCGCAGCCCAAAGGAAGGCCCCGGGGCTGGTGGGTCCTCAGATAGATGGGGAGTCATGAGAAGGGCTCGGGTTCCCCTCCCAGTGCACGTCCTTTGGCCCCCCCTTCCTTTCTCTCTTTTCCTCGAGGTTCAGGACTTCCTACAGCGCCCCTCCAAAGGCTCCTGTCAGTGTGTCCACAAGCAGTCACGGAGCACCTGCTCTCTGCCAGGCGTTGGGCTAATGCTCAGGGCGGAAAGACAGACCAAAGACACTCCGTGCCCTCATGGAGTTCAGAGTCTGAGCAGGGAGACGGCGTGCAAACAGCGGGCACGAAGCAGATAAATAGAGGATAAACTGGACGTAAGCAGCGGAGGGAAGGTGATGGCATTATGGGGGATCAGGAAAGGCTCTCTGTGGAAGGGATGGAGCTAATCCTGGAAGTAAGTCAGGGAAGGCAGAGGCAGAAAAGAGGAGGGAGAGGATTCTAAGCTGGGGGGCAGCAAGAGAGTGCCCAGAGGAGGGAGATGGAGTGATCTCTGGCAGGAAGAACTAGAGAGCCAGAGTCAGGGGAGAATAGAGCATTGGGGGGCTGAGAACATGCAGTGGAAGGCTGGAGAGGCAGGAGGGGCCCCGGGTGTGAAGGGCCTTGAAGGATAAGTAAAGTATTTTATACTGGATTGTGGAGGTGAGGAGTCACTGCAGGTTAGGGGGTGACATGGCCAGAGCTTCCAAGGTGTCCCCAACCAAACTTTTCTGCCCCCCCTCCCCAAACTCCTTCCCAGAGCCTGTCAAAGCTGCCAAAAAGATTTTGATTTGGGTTTTTTGTGGTAGGAGGGAGTCGCCTTTCCTGGCTTATCCTCCCAGGTAGGACTCCAAGTCCTTAAGGAAAGCTGGACTCTTGGAGACCCTCCCTTGTTTCTGAGGATGACATCACTGGGGAAGGGAGGTGGGAAGTTCTTCCCATCCATTCCTCAGAAATAGGTTAGAGGCAGACTCTGGGCTGCAGAGAACAGGGGTTTGGCCCAGCCTGGCTCTTTTCATGTCTTCCTGATCCCTTGTGAATGGGCTGAGAACAGAGATTCAGCTCCCACATTCCCTGATGCCCCCCTTTCCTGGATGGGACAAGGCTTGTCCTCTGCCCCCAAGGCNGAAGAGAGATTCAGCTCCCACATTACCTGATGCCCCCCTTTCCTGGATGGGACAAGGCTAGTCTTCTGCCCCCCCCACCCCCCCCCCGCCTGTCTCCACACAGCAACTCTCCCTGAAGCCAGGCTCTGGCCCAAGGGGCCTCTCACAGCACCCAGCAGGGTTGAAAGACTGCTTGTCCTGGGGAGGGAGGGAGCCCTCGAGTGTGGACAACCTCCCCTCCAGAGAGTACAGGGAAGCAGAGAGAAGCCCCTGTGGCCCAGTTCCTGTCACTCCCCTGCTGTCTGGCCTGGCACCTGGCATGGTCAATCCCAGTCTCTTTAGGGTCTTCACCTGATTTCAGTCCCTCCTCCAGGAATCCATCCCATTTTTGACCTCTGTGGCCTGCAGAGCCTCTGGGGAAGAGCAGGCCATGGATAACCCTCATCCTGCAGGTCTGGACAAGAGAGAAGGGGCCTTGTGGGGACAATGTGCCAGGGCCTGAGCCAGGGAAAGCCAAGGGCAGGGGGATCTCCAGCCTCAGCTGCTTCACCAGCTGGTGCCTCCAGGAACACCTAGTAGGAGCCATGGTTGCAGGGAGCAGCTGATGCTCCCATGGGGACAGTCACCCAAACTGCCCAGTATTTCAGCCATCTCCCAGCCCAGAAGTGAGTCACTTACATGCCTCGATGGGTGATTGTTTGTAACTTTCTGGGACTCCTCCCTCTTGCTCTTCTTCTTAGAGACCACAGCTTGAGTTAGTTAGCTCCCTTTTAACTCTAGCTTTTATTTTAATAAATCTTATAAATATAACACTTGTTATTGTATATT
>NC_058133.1:273918872-273954678 GCF_016433145.1 Gracilinanus agilis | reverse complement strand
TTTTTATCAGCTCTTATACCCAATTGGCTTCCAGGCCTAACATTCCCCACTTCTTTTAATGAACCTTTGAGGAATCATCCTCAAACAGAAGTGTTAGTATCATCATGTGGGGTTCCTGGGAGTCGAAAGGGGATTGATATTACTGTTTTAGGACCATAAGCTGTGCAGTGCTAATACGTTTTTTTGACAAAGGTCACTAGTCTATTTAGGCAGGTAAGGGTACAGTGGGAGCAAAGAAATTTTCCTGCCTATAGTTTGCCTGAAAAACATTTCACTATGGGGATATAATGTTCTATACTGTCTCGGGGTACAATGTCCCATGCCATCTCCCCCACCCCCAGATATCCAAGGGAAGAGGCCGATGGTTTCAATCTTCTGTAGCTTCTTCAAGCTGATAAGGGGCATAGAATCCATGAGAGGAGGAGGAGGAGCTGTGGACACAGGGTCTTCAGGGGCATCTCTGCAGCGAATGTCAGGGTCCTAAAGGCTCAGAGACCAGAGACTGTTTCCCTAGACTGGCAGACAGGTCACAAGAGGAAGTATCCGTCCCTAAGGCAGAAGTATAGAACACAGGACTGGGGCAAAAACTAGAACACTGGATATAAAGAGAGAGAAAATTAGCACAATAGATACTGATATTAAACTTTAACATTTCTGTATCTTAGCCAATAGATTTTATCTCCAGAATCATCCTCTGACAGGAATTTATCCTTTTAGGAAGTTTGATTCCTAAGTTGTTTTCAGAGAAGAATATCCTTTTGCAAAGCTCACATTAATTTGGCACCTATAAATACTTGAATAACAATATTTCACAGATAAATTTCTTTATCCCAGATCCTGTAGGAAATCCAGAAAGCTTTGGGTTATATTTCCAAGCTCAAGATCCAAACTTCAGTACTTCAGTTGTGGTAAATTAAGGGTGCAAGCTACAAGTCATCTATTACTAAACTTCACCTACTTCTCAAAGTGTGTTCCCTAACAATTTAATAATTTTCAATTATTAACCTAATAGGTTCTTTGGGGAGATGGAAACATTAATTTTACAATTTGAATTAAGTGCCAATTATGGGATCTTGCTCCAAAAGGGGAGGCAGAGAGGGAAAGCATTTCCTCATGTCCCAAGGGACACATAGTAAAGGAGCTCCATGTACAGGCCAAGGCTGTCACTGGCTCATGCCATCATTGTGTCACTGAAGGATTAGTAGACTACATGGTCAGAAGAGGTCCAATCCAGGTTGGGCCCTAGAGTTGCCTCTCTAACCATCACATAACATTCTCTGTCTTTTGTACTATTTCACCATTGGATCCCAGAAGCCCTCTCCTTCCCTGAAAGACAAGTCTTTACCCATTACAGCTCAGAGAAATTCTGCTAAGCAGCAGTCTAGAAACAATTTCCATACCCTCAAACAAGCCTTTCACATCTCTACAAGGTAGGTCACTCAGTTATTCTTACATATTTTGGCAATAATTAACATATCCCACTTTAGTCACAAAACCTGAATTAAGGAACAGGAGTGCAATATTGAGTAGCTCCATAGTAAATATAAATCAGGGCTGCATCATCTCCTAGACCTGAGCCATCTGAAGGACTAAGACAAGGCCATACAGGAATCTCTTCAGGGTAACTTTCCAGAGAAATTCCAGAATCTTTTGTGATTTTTCCAACATCATATACATTAATTTCAGAAATTATTCTTAGGTCAAGGATCCAATTATAAGAGTAGAACATCTATCTATTTTCTTTCACCTCCCTATCCGTTCTCTTTCATCTCTCCTTCTCCCTCTCTTTTTTCCCCCTCAAAACCCTCTGCTTAAAAAGCAGAGCACAATTTCCATTTACCTATCAGGAATCTGCATACTCAGGACATTAAGTCAAGTCTTTCTCTCTTCTGTATTCAAACACAACATAACTCTTCACTTTCTCTGACTCTCTGTTACCATCATAAAAATAAACATACCATTTGGTATCCCTTCAAATGCAAATCAATAACTCCCAAGAATTGAGACACTGTACCTTTAGCATAGTGCTCATCAATTATAAGTTTCAGTTCATAGTACAAATTGGTAAACTGTGGTAACCACAGAGGATTCAACAAAACCTATGGTACAGTCAGGTTGACAATGAGCTTTTGCTCACATTCAATACTTAAAGCACATGTTTTAACAGCAATTCACATAAAAGTCACATTTAAAAGGAATATCATAAATCATGTAGTATTTCAGGGTCTATTTCCAGTTACAAGATTTGAAACCTTTTAAGCACTGTAAACCTTAAAGCAAGCCTTTTGACAAGCAGGCTGCTTATCTATTTTCAAGACCAGGAAGTCAAATGTAATAATAAAATTAGTCATTTTTAATACACGAAATGAAAACCCATTTATGATCATTTTAAACAAAAAACATTTTGATCAATTTAAACACTTAAACCTATTTTTTAAACCTCTTAGGATGGAAATATAGATAAGGATGGAGAGCAGTCTTCTTGAGACTAACATGGGTATTGTGCAGAGATGGCAGGGACCCTGTACCCCTTAACTCAGGCAGGCTGTAAGCAGGGAAACTCCCTTCCCCCTTCATGCCCTTGTGATTCTCTAGGCAAAGACCATTATTCTTGGACTTCCTTTAGGTTTTTATGACTTAACAACCTTGCCTCTCATCCCTCTTTAACAAGTGAGATCACCTCAATTTAAAATTTTGCTCCTATCAAAATCTTCATTATAAGTTATTCTCTACAAATTTTAGTTTGAACTCCACAACTTCCAAATAACTTTTCGTCCTTTTGTAATCTTTCAGTATGTAAATAACTGAACTTCAAAGCATTTACTCTTATTCCTTTCAAACCTCTATTTAAAACAGAATAGAAACTCTAGTTTAGTTTCCTTTTACCTCAAAATATTGCTACATAACTGATTGAATTCCATCAATATTACTCTGATTTACCATTTTTTGTGTCTATTTTGTACTAGAATTCACACCTATTATTTCTTTATCTATTACTCTCATTTCCTCTGGCTTTTCCTCCTTTACCATTATTGCAAAAAGAGGAAAGATACTACATTTAATTGCATGTAATCCCCCTATTAGATTCTTGGGCTGATCAAATTTTCCTTGTTAATTTCATACAGTTTGCATAGCGTATATCCCTCACCTATTCAGGTGGGAAAAAAATTATCTCTCTAGTCTAGATGCATACAACCTTAGTCAAATACTACACTGTTTAGAAACTCCATCTTTTGAAAAATACCAAACTCTTAATACCTGTATTATTAAAACATATGCATAGATTAACCACTTTAAAAAATTCTTCTGTATCATGATTACTTGTTGCTAGTTCTGACAGCACATACATTAAAAGAACATCTCATTTGAAACATCCCAAGTTTAAATTCTAGAATAAGTTCCCAACAACAACATTACAACTTTTTTTTGTTACCACAATAAATTACATTGTACCATATGAAAAATCATTAGCAATCCTCAACCCTTAAAATCAATTCTTCAGTAAAAAATGCTTCTAATTGTGGAGTAAAATCTCCCTTTTGTCTTAAGGCTTAATTTTAAGTTGTCACAATAGATGTTATTTTCTTTTTTTATAAATTTCCAAACCGTATTTTCTTTGTTTTAACTGTCTTTTATTCTCTATAATATCTGCAGTCTTTTTGTTTTAAATTTATACTCCAATTGTGGTGAATTAGGGAAACCTGAATTTTTGCACAATCATTATAGATGTTATAAAGTTGCTATTAGCTTCTTGTTCATTTTTTTTCACTTTAAAGAGCTAAGCTGGCAAGCCACGCTTGATTGGTCACTGTACCTTTCTGAGTCTGTTCACATGGGGCTATTCTACATGTTTGTTCTCACCCAGAATAATATTTTTTTTTCTAAACAAATTGCATGTTATTCCTTAGATCATGAATTTCTTCTCATACATTGCCCATGCTTTTAAAATAATTTTTATATCCTAATAAATTACAATGCTTTCCAAATTTTTATATTCACAATATACTAGATTCTTAATGCATATATTATTTTTGAATTACCAAAATTTGAGACCCTAATGTTGCTTATATTTTTACCTATTGCTTACTATGATGGTACAGATCTTAGAGTAACAATTTTACATGCTCATATGTTTACCCTAAATTCAGTCCAATAAGCATTTTTGGTAAATCTAATTATTATGCTTTTCAATATAAGTTTTGTGCATTCTTAAGTTTAACTGAAATTCCATTTTTTAACTAGTAGTCAATGAATTTACACTATACCATCAGTACCTATTCAATTCCTTAGCAAATATATACTCTAATGGGCAGAGAAGGGTCCATGAGTTTTGGGGAAAATGGGCGATGTTTTTAGCTTTTCATAGCTACTTCCTGCTGAACTGGGGCAGCATGGATGATTCGCTCTCAACATATAATTTTTTCATGGACCAGTCTCTGTCTAAAGGGGTCTAATTTTGAAATGTAAGCCAATTGCATTGTTCTAATAATCTTTAAGTTAAAGTTTCACTAACATCAGTGTGATTAATGTTAGGTTGAATTCATGGTTGTTTAAAGAATCTTTTTCACTCTTGGTTAAATACGGAGCAAGACTAATGGTTTTTTTTTTTTAATTTTTTTTTCTAACTAGGAAAGTTAAGCTGCACTTCTATACTTCTGTACACAAGTCAGAATCATTGCTTTCTCTCTAAATAAGTTTTTCTTAGATTGAATTTTAGAATCTTTTGTAATTTTCATTAGATATATGCCTCAGTACTTAACCTGTTCCTAGAATTCGGTGATGGGATCAAATTTGTCCCTTTTTCTGTCTTTTGATTTCTATATTCCTTTTCTCATGGCCAGTGAGAAATGGAAGGAGAAACATTTGACAGATTAGTTTGTTTAACTCTTGCCTTAATAAGAGCAGAGAATAAGATTTCTTTTAACCAACTGAATTATCTTAGAGTTTAATGATATTCAGAAATTATGATGTTATTTTCTAAATTTCTCTGATGCCTCTGTCTGTCTTCCCCATTCCTCCAGAATGAATGAAGAAGAGAGAGAGATTTATTTTTCCCAACCCGTTGTGGTCACAGACAAATAATATATAACACACAGACTGATCAAGGACACATTTCCTGGGCATATCACACACACTCTGACAAATATAAAACATAAATTACATAAGCTAGATTCTTCTTTTCATCCTGGCAAAAGATCAATTGTTACAATTCATATCTCCATGACTAAAAAATTCTGTGAAAAAGAATGAGTCAGAAAAGGGTTAACTCTTAACAAGGAGCCGACTGACATATGATGAATTTTGTTTCTCAATTACCTTTCTTCATGCTTCAATAGGTATCCTAAAATAAATACACTTTTGCTTCTTTACTTTTCTATGAAGTGGGACTCTGATACCTGCCTGAATAATTCCAGGTATGCCACATTGCTGGAAAGATTGATTTAGCTAGGTGAAAATTGTTAAAACTTTTTACATTGTCTGTGGCCATCACCAATTGGACTCCTTCCAAAGGGAAAAGAAAAAATTATGACAGAACTGCTTTTTCTAGCTGAAGCAAAAAGAGAGAGAGAGCCAGCCACTTCTAAAAAGTGGGGCAGAGAGGAAAAATTTCTGGTCACTTTTAAATTTGCCATTTCTTAGAGATTGCCTTACCTATGAAGTGCGCTTTTCCTGGTGTCCTCCTTTTTGTGGATTCACACAGAATTTGAGTCAGGGTGGGAGCTTGCTCAGGGCTCCATCCCCCTTTCCCTGGAGTCCTCTCAAAAGGATCCAGTGCTCTTTACTTTCCCCACACCTGTAGTGTGTCCATTACGGGCTTCCTGGGGTTCTGCCAGGGATTCAAACCCTGGGCTTCCTGGAATCTAGTTCCGCCAGAGACTCAAACTCTGGACTCCCCCTAATTATTTCCCTGGGGGACAGGGGGCCTCCAACCGCCTGAAGTTCCATATCGAAGCTTGGTATCTTTGTCTCCAAGCTTTCAGACAACTTCCTTCCCACCTGTCCTAACTGATTCTCTTTGCAGCACTCCTGATCTGCTTCCTTGCGGAAGACAGGAAATGTCTAGGTGGTCCAGATTCAGAAACAGGTGAGGAATTGGACTTTTGCCTGGGGACTTGGCATAGGACGTCCTCTTAAGCCATATGTCCAGCCAGAGTCCGAATTCCTCCCATACACAATCATACAACCAGTCCCACTGCACAGATACACCACTCACCTCTGGAAGTTGTCACGAAATCTGGGAGAGAACTTCCCCTGTCCCGGTGGTCCTTAGGGGGTTGAATCCAGCGCCCGACGAGCCCCCATATGTTAGGGTCCGAAGGGATTGCCACCCAAGGAGCACACGGAGACAATGCAATCCAAGCAAAGGGAAGTCTTTATTTCTAGTGCGCACTAGGGAAGCTCAGCAAAGGAGTTCCAGTGATGTATATTCAGAGAAAAGATTATATACGTTTGGGATTCCGGGCTGGTGGTTAAGGGGTGGTCAAGGGATGGCGGGTAAGGTGGCCGGTGTTGACAGACTCTGAGGCGCCCTGTAGTTCCTGAAGTAGCCTTTGTAGTTAATGGTTTTTGGCTGTCTCCCCAAGCATGTAGGGTCTTTATGCTACATTTGGAAGTCTAATATTGTTATTGTTAGTGACCTTGGATTTCTCTAAGACATCCTGACCTGTTAGTAACTTTAGGTTTCTCGAAGCCATCCTGATCTGGGAGTCCCTAGCTTGTGTTTGCTTGTGGTTGCTTAGTTTCTGTGTCATAACTTTGGGGTTCTACAATATCTATAGTGAGAGGAGTGTGTGTTTCCTCCCTCACCAACTATAGCCAGCTTAGGCCTTGGCCACCTAATCCTTCCTCCACTCATACTATCTCTGAGATCTACATACCATCCATTATCCAAGATCTAGAGGAAGATATAAGGAGATATCTAAAGATACATATCAGCCTTTCATTTCTTTTTAACACTAGGAGACCTCGTCCAAGATGGAATCTAGTCTCTTAGGAAACTAGAAAAGTAGTTAGCCCTTTTCACTCACCCAACAAAGTAGTCCAGGAGTCAGAATCCAAGGTTGATGCCATGATCCAAACCTGCAGTCTCCAGTGAAGTTCACTTGAAGACTATCTCCTGGAGACACTCTTCACTAGAGTCAACTTTACCAGCTTGACTACTCAGAGATTTTCATGGCTTTTATGGTGGTTTCCTATCCCTGCCCCTTTGCATGGGGGCCAATCACAGCTTCCAAATTGTCTGAGTCCTCATCTTTGGATTTCACATCTTTCTGAGTGTGTGAACTCTTAAGTTTCTGGCTCTTGGAGTTTGGGGAAAAAAGATGGAGCTCTCCAAGTATTTTGCTGTTTCTCACCTAGCATCAAGTAAAGTGTGAGCTCACTAAGTAGTTTGTGAGCTCCTCCACCTAGTTCAAACTTGTGTTGATTCAATCAAAAGGTAGACAAAAGACAGCTAATCTTGTCCTCACAATCTAGTGAGGTACTAAGTAGGGGTACTTAAGTTATTGTCAAAGTTTTAACTTCAACTTTTGAAAGAGAACAAAGGATTCCTTTTTCTCAAGTGGAAACTCAAAGAGAACCAAGAATTCCCTTACACATAAGGCAAAAGAAAGGCAAGGGTTAGGTAATTAGAGTTAAGTGACTTCCCAGCTAAGAAGCACCTAAGGGTAGATTTACCCCAACACCTCCAATTTCCAGGCATTTCTTTCTGTCTACTGAGCCATCTAGCATCCCTAAGTGCATGAAACTTTGAGCAATTCTATTCAAATGCAAAAAAGATCAAGCAGAGGATTGGCAAAAACAATTGAAAGTCCAGCTTTGGAATTAAGTCAAATAGACAGGTCATGAATGGAAAGTTGTGCTGGTCCTGGTATATGGGTTCTAGTTATTTTAAAAGGGCATACTAGTACCTCAGGTCAAGATTTTTGATGAAACTAGAGATGATAGACCATGATGATGCACTGGAACTTCAAACTTAACCTAAAACTAAGAAAAGTAGAGAACAAAGAAAAAGGACCCTGAAGTACCAGGAGTGTATGCTGCTGTGGCCACATGTATGCCTTCCTGGTTACTAACTTTCGATCTGTCCACTTCTCCCACCTACTCTGTATGTATCTGTGGGAGATTGTAATCCAAGACACATCCTCTCAGTCATGAAGGCAATTCTCTAAGACTATAAGTTTCAAAGATGGAGTTTCTTCATCTGAGAGTTTCCTAAAACAATGAAATTATATGTCCATCCCAATGTCCTTGCCTACAATTTCCCTGTAGGAAATGTCTTTGATTTCTGTGTGGGAGGAATGTAGGAAGGAATGGATGGATGAGAGAATGAATGGGAGAAAGGAGAGAGGAAGTTAGAGGAAGGGAAAGGAAAGTAGGGGTCCCCGCCCCACCATGGGAAATTGACCAGAGCCCTCAAATGAATGATCAGAGAGCAACTTTAGGGTTTGAATAGCTAGGCTTTATTTAGATTAGGAAAGGGAAGGTCTAGGGAAAACTAGGAGGTAGGAAGAAAGGGAAAAAGGCTCCAAGAGAGAGATCAGGGTCACAGGGTAGAGAGCAGAGCTTCCAGAATAGAGAGTGCTTCCAAGGTCGAGAGTGTGCTGGCTCACCTCCAGGGTCAGAGAGAGTGAAAAGGCACCAAACTTTCCCTTTTATACTTTCCCTGATACCTCCCACAAAGGAAGTGGAAGTTGTCAGGTGAAGTTGTAGCAGAGAGAGTCCTGGGAATTGTAGTCTCACAGGGCTTAGGATAATTCCAAATGACACAATTTCCAATCCAATAATCAAACATAATAAACATTTATTAAGTACTTATAATATATGAGGCACTGTGGATACAATGAATAAAAGAAAGAAAGTCCCTGTTATTGTGATAAGGGTTTATTTAGTGTTCATTGAGAGCAGGTTATAAGGTCAGAGAAAGGGTTTGTCCATTTTTATGCTGGTCCCTTTAAGGGAAAGACACAGAATTTACAGGGGTCACTTTAAGGAGCCAAAAATAAAGGAGAGGTAGTTGGAGAATTCTGGGCCTGTCTCTTGGACTTCCTCTTGAGAGCAGGTGGCTGGGTCTTTCTCTGAGAAAAGAAGAATTTTTAGTGACTTTAGGCACTGTTTATTTGAGAGCTGAAATATATACTAAATTAAGAGAATGTTTACTGAATACTTTTCCTCTCTGAACTAGAAGATAAGCTAAAGAGCAGTTTATGTCAAGTAAGAAAGATAGTTGGAGTGGAGCTGATACCAGAAAAAAGTGTTGACTTAGGAGAGAAAGAAGCTGATTCAGTTTCTCTAAAAGAAGATTTTGTAAATCACTTTAGGATTCATTATAAATTAAGGTTTTACTAGCTAGTATAAGGTTAAGTGTCTACCTTGATAGACAAAGAAGAAGCTCCATGAGGAGTAGTTTTTGGGGTGTTGGTTTATTCAGAAATCCTGGTGTTGGGTTTAAGAGTCCTGTCTTATTCATAAATCCTATTTCCTGTCCCTGTCTCTCCTCATAGAAATAAACAAATTAGAGTGGGTCAAACTGTTTCCTGATGTCTATCCACTGCTTGTGAATCAGTTTAACCTCTGATAACTTTATTATACTCATAACAGCTGGACATTACCAATCATACAGCAATACCTACATTCAATGCCAACAGTAAGATCTATATATCAGCTTATTAATAATTTGGTTATCAATACACCAGCTAGTATTTACCTATTACAGGATCTTCAATGAGTTTACATTCTAAAGGGGTAGATAGCACAGAGGAAGGAAACAAACAAGGGCAGGAAAGGAAATGGGACATGGACACCAGGCAATACCCAGCATAGGGGACATCTCGTTCAATGGAGTTGAAAAAAGGCAGGGCACAGATATAAAGTGGAGTGATCTGAGAGTACAGTTTCTGCTCTCTATATAAGGAAGACATTGGGAGGAGTTTGTTACTCTACCATCCAATCCTCCAGACAGAGAGGAGAGGAGACTGAGATCAATCAAGACTTGAGTGAAAATAGTATGGGAGAGATAAGGTTAAAATGAACATCTCACTCCCTACACCAAGATAAATTCAGAATGGAAGAATGACTTGAATATAAAGAAGGAAACAATAAGTAAATTAGGTGAACATAGAATGGTATACCTGTCAGATCTATGGGAAAGGAAAAATTTTAAGACCAAGCAAGAGATAAAAAATATTACAAAATGTAAAATAAATAATTTTATTACATTAAATTAAAAAGGTTTTATACAAAAAAAAGATATCAAAATTAGAAGGGAAGTAACAAATTGGGGGAAAAATTTTATAACAAAAAACCTCTGACAAAGGTCTAATTACTCAAATTTATAAGGAGCTAAATCAATTGTACAAAAAAAAAGCCATTCCCCAATTGATAAATGGACCAAGGACATGAATAGGCAATTTTCAGATAAAGAAATCAAAACTATCAATAAGCACATGAAAAAGTATTCTAAATCTCTTATAATTAGAGAAATGCAAATCAAAACAACTCTGAGGTACCACTTCACATCTAGCAGATTGGCTAACATGACAGCAAAGGAAAGTAATAAATGTTGAAGGGGATGTGGCAAAATTTGGGCATTAATACATTGCTGGTGGAGGTGTGAATTGATCCAACCATTCTGGAAAGCAATTTGGAATTGTGGCGAAAGGGATTTAAAAGACTGCCTGCTCTTTGATCCAACCATAACACTGCTGGGTTTATACCCCAAAGAGAGAATAAGGAAAAAGACTTGTACAAAAATATTTATAGTCGCACTCCTTGTGGTGGCAAAAAATTGGAAAATGAGGGGATGCCCTTTGACTGGGGAATGGCTAAACAAATTGTGATATCTGTTGGTGATGAAATACTACTGGGCTGAAAAGAATAATGAACTGAAGGAATTCCATGTGAACTTCAACAATATCCAGGAACTGATGCAGAGTGAAAGGAGCAGAACCAGAAGAACCTTAAACACAGAGATGGATATACTGTGGCACAATCAAATATAATGGACTTCTCTACTAACAGCAATGCAATGATCCAAGACAACTGAGGGACTTATGAGAAAGAACACTATCCACATCCAGAAAAAGAGCTATGAAAGTAGAAACACAGAAGAAAAACAACTATTTAGTAACATTGGTCGATGAGAATATGATTGGGGATATAGACTCTAAATGATCAGTCTAGAGCAAATATTAATAATATGAAAATAGGTCTTGATCAATGACACATGTAATCTAGTGGAACTGCTCATTGGCTATGGGAGGTGGATGGGAAGATGGTCGGGTAAGAATATGAATCGTGTAACATTGGAAAAATATTCTAAATCAATTAATTAAATAAGATAAAAATAAAACTTTTAACAAAGACTTGAGTTAGTATAATGATGATGAGTTTAGAGATGATAATCCTGAAGTATATAATATATATGAAGGTTGTTTCATATTTCTCTTTTGAATTTACCATTTTGTGTATTATGGTTATTCATGTCTGACAACAAGTCAATAAGCATTTATTAAACACATACTATGTGCCAGGCACTGTTCTCAGCATTCTTTATTACCTCCATCTTAGTAAAGTTCATAAAGCCAGGTACTACATATTACTTAAGCATTCTATTTCCTTGAATCACACAGGGGCTTAATAATGCGGGCTGAAGGAGGAACTCAGAAAAACCTGGAAAGACATATATGAATTGAAGCAGAGTGAAATAAGACAAACCAGGAAAACATGGTACACAGTGACAGGAATACTGTACAATTAACAATTGTGAATAAATTAGCTATTCTCAGCAATACAGTGATCCAAAACTATCCCAATGAACTAATGATAATAAAAAAAAAATTCCATCTGCTTTTAGAGAAAGAACTGATGGAATCTGACTCCAGAACAAAGGAAACTTTTTTCACTCTTTCTTGATTGTGTTTTTTGTTCATGTTTCCTTACACAAAGGGATTAATATGGGAAAAATTTACATGCATTATCATATATGTAAAATCTATATGAGTTTGCTTCCCATCTGGGAGGGAAAGAAAGAGAAAGAAAATTCAGGACTTAAAATTGTTTATAAAATATTGGAAACTGTTTTTATATGTAATTGGAGAAAAAATAAAATAAATTCAAACAAAATGACACCCAAACAAATAAATAAATAAATGAATGCTGAATAAATCAGTGAATGCTTTGTATTTGTACAGTATGATACATTTTTCAAAATGTTTTTAAGTATACTATCTTTTTTATCCTATTATCTAATTTTCATTTTACTGCTGAGGAAACTGACAATCCAAAGAGTGGAAGCTACTAAATGGCAGAGCAATGTGTCTTTTTTTGCAGTACAAGACTGTTAATTCAGCCTGCAATCAAGTGATCAAGGGAAGAAAAGCAGAATAAGGTTGTACCTACAGTTTCGTCACTCAAATCACTGAGTAGAATCCCAGATTATCCACATGGATACAGACTTAGGATGTGGTGGGTGAAAGATAAAATGATTAAGGAAACAAAGGTTTAAACTTTCAAGGATATCAACTTACTGATCAATATATGCCAGTTGACCAGCAAATAGCAACCAGGTCCATTCCTCAGCTTAGAACTAGATCCTGAATATAGGGGAAGGCAAGACTTTTATACAGTACATTAAAAACAATTTATCAAATAAGACCAATTAATTAAAAGGAAACAATATCATATTAGGTAATTTGATTTCTAATTGGATGAAAGATTAGAGACTTTCCAAGTTGAGAGAAAGCAAGAGTAGACAGGTGAAATTTCCTGAATTCAGAAAAAGAGGTGTTACACTCCTTGTAAGTGTCTGTATTAAATAAAAGGAATATGAAAAAAATAACTGATTGATTAATAGAGGACTAGTTTTCAGTTAAGACATATGGGTTGCTTGAGATGCACAATTACTTTTTTAATTTTTATTTAAATATTTTTCCATGATTCATGTTCTTTCCCTCCCTTCTTCCCTCCCCCCTCCAAGAGCTGACAAACAATTCCACTGGGTTATACATATATTATGAGATGCACACTTATGAGAAAAGTCTTTGTATCGACCTTTGAATCTGACTGAGTTTCATTATGATTAAAATTCTCTGGAGACTGTATATTAATTTACAATTATTTATTAGTAAAATTGGAGTGAGATAATCCCCTGGCCCTGCTTGTCTCCATTCCCTAGCCTGAAGGGGCTGTGCCAGAAGGTCTCCAGCACAAGAAATAAGATACTTCCTCCACCCCTCTCTTAAAACCCCAGTGATATCACTCTTGAATCTCTGGTTGGATAGACGTGGCCTCAGTTTGAGTTAGGGGCCAGTTTTCCAAACCCCAGGAGTCACAGGGGACAAGTGGGGAGCCTCTTCCTGGATGCCAGGGAGCCACAACGCCTCTGGTGTTCTCTCAAGTACACTTGCTTGTCCAGCCAAAGGGTACAGCTGATACACACCAAAATGGGTTTTCAAAAGAATTGAGGGTTAGAATTTATACTAAATTGTCACAGTTTCTGGTCAACATAACCTAAATCTTTAGTTAAAGGGTCTCTAAACAAGAGGTAAAAGTGGTCCAGTTCTCTAGCCAAACACACTGAAACAAACTAAGATCTATAGACAGGTCTAGGGAGAAGGAATCAGGAAGCCTTAAAAGGCTTGAGCTTAATATAGAATATGGTATGTAAGGAGATGACTCTATGATGGAATGTGTCCTGTCCTGCAGTAACACTAATGGCACATCAGCTTCTCTAAGATAAGCCCTGCTTGCTTCTGCCAAACCCAATAAGAAAATGTATGTAAGAAAGCATTTGAGTCCATCTGTTTCGTGCCTATCCGAACTCCTATAAAAGCTGCATGAAACTTCTGTTCAGTGTGACTCTCATGAGGAGGGCACCCTGGTCAATAAAAACAAATAAATAAATGGAAGTTCCACTAATTCAAACTTCTGGATGTCTGGATGTTGTTGCATGAAGTGCTCCACTTCACTTTGGAAGCCTCAGTAAGATATTCTAACACAGAAACGGGGAGGAACCTAGGAGAGGACTATTAGTGTGTGTGTATGTGTGGGGAAGAGAGGTCTCTGGAGTCCACAATATATGGCTTTCTGGCTGGGTTTGTAACCTCAATTATATGGAGCCAGCCTACTGCTAGGCCAGGACCCCATAACTGAGCCTTGAACTCAATCTGAGTCTGTGATCCCCTTTGAGGTGTGAGTTGAGTGAGGACTGGGGGAGTACACAGTTCCTTTTGTCCACAAGGACATAGGTCAGAAACCCTGGGAAGCAAGTGGTGCCCTCTCTGAGGACTGTCCCTAGTTCCTGTGATGGAAGTCTTGGACAAAATTCTAATCAATTTTGGAACCATCTGTTCTGTCCTGAAAATCCTGGATCCAGGAGAGGCTGTTGGATTGTCGGACTTACTATTAATTCTACAGTTGGGTGGTTTGGAAAGATGTCTTCTGGGACTGCTGGGGAACCCTCGGGTTCAAGTGTATGAATGCATGATAAAGAGTGTGGCTTTTGGATTCCTATTGAGTCTTTGTTTTGTTCCTGTGTGGCTAGCCATAATGGGTCAGTCCTTGTCATCATGTTTTCTGACCCCATTAGCATGCATCCTTAAGAATTTTCAGGTTTTAAAAAAAGACAGCGGCTAACTATGGAGTTCAGGTTTCTCCCGGTACTCTCAGTACCTTTTGTGAGTTACAGTGGCCCACTTTCGAGGTTGGATGGTCTTCAGAAAGGACCACAGATCTCTCTGTGGCCTATGAAGTCCAGAGAGTAATATAAGAGAAACCAGGGCATTCTGATCAAATCCCCTACATTGATATTTGGATTGACCACCTTACTGACACCCCCAAGAAATTGAAGGCTTCTTTTACAGGGGGAAATTGTTCTGCTAGAGTGGAAGCTGCTTGTCAACACAATTGCTCTCTGACCCCTGGAACAAGAAGGCCAAAACTCTTCTAGGACTCCAAGGGGATCCTGAGGAACTACTCTCATATGTTCAAGAGGGATCACCATCCCAACCATCAGCACTGGTGCCAAGCTCCCTCTACCTCCCTCTTCCCTCTGGGACCCTGTCCATCACCAGTCCATCCCGTATGTGGCAGAACATGCTTTATCAATATTTAGAAGGCCAGGGCCAGGATTCTGTATAACCAGATGTCACTTATCAACTGCCCTTGAGGCAGGCAGGGCTCAGGATAAGTGAAGATCAAAAACCCTTCTTCTTGTATGCCCCTTTTTCTTTCACAGATCTATACAATTGGAAGAACCAGAATCCTTCCTTTTCTGAAAAGCCTCAAGGATTGATCTCCTTACTTGAAACTATTTTCTTCATCTATAACTCCACCTTGGATGATTGTCAGCAAATTTTACAAGTACTATTTAACTTTGAGGAGAGGGACCAAATCAGGTGAGAAGATATTAAGACTATCCTGGGCCGGGATGGCCAACCAACCTCCAATCCACACTACATAGAGTCTGTCTTCCCACCTACTAGGCCAGATTGGTATATTAATTCCTTTCAAGGTAAGGAGGCACTCTATCAGTATCACCAGACTCTATTAAGAGGACTCTGGGCTACGACCAGGAGATTGACTAATTTATCCAAAATAAGTCAAATTATCCAAGGGCCAGATGAGTCACCCTCAGCTTTCCTTGAGCTCCTTCTGGAGGCATATAGGACTCATACTCCAATAGATCCTAAGGCTCCCAAAAATTGCAGGGCTTTCAACATAGCATTTGTAGCTTAGTCTGCACCAAAAATTTGTAGCTTGGTCTGCTGAAAGTTGCATAAGCTGGAAGGGTTTGAAGGGAAACTATTATCAGAATTAATGGAAGTAACTCAGAAAGTTTTCAATACTAGGGATGGGGCTGAAGCACGACACACCAAGAAGGCGGCAAAGGCAGTTCTGGCAGCTTTAGCCAATGGAAGGAATGGCCAGCCCAGTAGAGTGAGGGACAGAAGGGAAGGAAGAGATGGGGATAGCATGGACAAAGTAGGGTAGCAGCAAATAGGCTTTCTGGTTGCAAGGAGATCAATGCGCATACTGTAAAGAGATAAGCTATTGGAAGAATGAGTGTCCAAGGCGGCTGATGAATGGGGAAGTTTCCCCCCAACTGCCAGAATGATGGGGCTGGGGCTCAGCTAGCCCTGAGAGCCCATGGTTAAGCTAAAGGTAGGGGGTGAAGTGGTGGACTTCCTAGTCGACACAGGGGCCACCAATTCAGCCTTGCGCACTGATCCCAGTCCATATTCTTCCCAAAATAGCCTCATTCAAGGTGCCAAAGGCAACATTGAATCCTACCCCTGGACAACATCACTCACTGGAGGGACAGGAACTGTGACACACTCCTTCCTGGTAAGGCCTGACTGCCCCTTCCCCCTTCTGGGTTGGGACCTGCTTCACAATCTGAAGGCCTCCATCTCTTTCAAGCAAGGACAGACTAGGCTTCACTTTGATCATGCACCCCAAACCCTCCTCCTGTCTTACCCACTCTCAGAAGAGTACCTCCTGACTGCACAGGATAGCCAGTCACAGATTTCCCCATCACTGCTAGAATTTCAGAAGAAAGTCCCGGGCACATGGGAAAACTGTAACCTCCCAGGCTTGGTCACCCATCAGCCACCCGTGGTAGTGCAGCTTCTCAGCTCTGCCCTGCCTGTCTGGGTCACCCAGTATATGATCATTAGGCAGGCCAGGGAGGGGATTAGTGCTCACATATAGTGGCTTTTGGGGGTGGGGATTCTGGTTCCCTGCCAATCCCCTTAGAACATGCCCCTGCTGCCTATACAGAAGCCCAGAAACTCTGCCTATCATCCTGTCCAAGACTTAAAGGAAGTTAACAAGATGGTTGAAATCATTCACCCTATGGTGAATACCAAACCCCTATACCTGTTGATTCAGATTTCACATGAACATACCAGCTATACTGTCCTGGAGCTCAAGGATGTGTTTTTCTCAACCTCCTTAGCCTCTGTCAGTCAACCAATCTTTGCCTTTGAGGACCTAATGGAAGGGAAAGGGAGGCAACTCACCTGGTATAGACTTCCCTAAGGGTCCAAAAATTCACCCACTCTCTTGGAGGAAGCCCTGAGTAAGGATCTGTCAACATTTCCAGGAGAGCTATCCAAATGTCACAGATGACTTGCTCCTGGCTGCTCCCGGCACTGAGGCCTGCAAGACAGCCATTCTCCAGGTGCTTGAATCACTGAGAAACTTGGGGTATCTCAGCCAAGAAAGCACAGCTCTGTATGACTTCTGTTATTTATTTGGGCTATGAATTGGAAGGAGGAGTGAGAAAACGCTCCCAAGCCAAGATTCAGGCAATCCTTCACATCGTAGAACCCCAAACCAAGAGGCAGGTGTGGGAATTCTTGGGAATTGTGGGATATTGCGGACTCTTGATTCCAGGTTTTGCCAACATTGCTAAGTCCCTGTATTCTACCCCAGCTGGCATGTCTAAGGAACTGGAATGGACAGCAGAATGTCAGGAGGCCTTTGACCACCTGAAATCATCTTTGGTGAGTACCCACATCCTTGGGCTCCCAGATCTAAGTCTTTCCACTTTTTTGTTGATGAACACCAAGGGGCAGTCCTAGAGGTCCTTACCCAATCCAAAGGATCATGACAAAGACCTGTGACTTACCTCTCCAGGAAACTGGAATATGTGGCGGCCAGGTTGCCTAACTGCCTCCAGGCAGTAGCAGCCACCACTGGTCTGGTCAAAGAGGCCTCTAAGTTTACATTTGGCCAGGACCTGGTTGTGATGGCCCCATACTTGGTGGAGTCCTTGCTCTGGAGTCCCCCAGAGAGATGGCTCTCAAATGCCTGCATCACTCAATATCAGATCCTCTTGTTCAACACTCCCCCCCCCCCCCAACCAGAGTGACTTTTTCTAAAACTGAAGCTCTCAATCTGTCCATTCTCCTCCCAGAAATGGTTGAGGGGGCAGTGGTGACACATGATTGTTTACAGATTCTTGACACTGCCCAATTGACTGATATCCCCATTCCTAATGCCACCCACACCCTTTTCATTGATGGTAGCAGTTTTATCCAGAATGGGATGTGCTATGCTGGAGCTGCAGTAGTAGAGCCCCCTGTGGTTGTCTGAGTACAGTCCTTAGAACTTGGGACCACTGCCCAACGTGCTGTAAGATATAAATCTATATCAATAACTCCAAGTATTATATTTTATATGATTTATTAATAATCACTTGAAGTAGAAGAAATAAAAGAACAAAGTAGATAACTAAAAATTCACCATGTGAATAAACTTTCGTGCCACCCTCTCCCCCCAGCTTCCACAGCCACATTCCAGGAAGAACAGAGCAAGAGGGAGGAGCTACACACAACTTCTCTCTTCCCTAAGTTAGTACATAACATGAGAAGGAACATGAGAAGCTGGGATTTAGAGTCCTGAGGAGCAAATTCTAATTATATAGTGCAGAACTGATTACACTGACTCAGGCCTTGTTTTGGGAGGTGGGGAAGTCTGTCAACATCTATACAGACAGCAGGTATTCATTTGCCACAGCCCATGTTCACGGGGCTCTGTACCAAGAACAAGGATTTCTCACCTCCAGTGGCAAAGACATTAAGAATGGCCCTGAAATGAAATCTGGCCCTCCTGGAGGTTGTGTGGCTTCCATCCCGCCTTGCCATCATCCACTGCAAAGGCCATAAAGCAGGTGACTCCCCAGAAGCTGTGAGGAATCGACAGGCAGGTGAAATGGCAGGGACCATTGTCTTGCAGCCAGTGTCACCCATTCAAGTCTTGCCAATGGAAGTGCCATGTCATCCACCAGTCCTCTGTTACTCTGCTGACAATTCAGACTGGGGCAGGAGGCTGGGCTCAACCCCTACTCCAGAAGGAAAGCTGGTCCTGCCAGATGGCCAGATGGCCAGACCCTCTTACCAGAAGCAGTGGGGAGACAACTGGCAAAAAAGAATACATGAGACCACATACATGGGGGGCACAAAACTGAGCAATCTGCAGGACAGACTTTTATTTTTACAATATTCACTGAATCTGTAAAAATATCACTTCTAATTGTGAAACATGTACCCAAGTTAATGGAAAAGGGGGACCAAAAGAACCAGTGGGTTGGAATAATATATTATAATATGAAGTGTATGGGTTACCTCAGTGTTCCTCAGTGAAGTAAGGCTGATGGCTGTATCCAGTGGGACCAGCGCACAATTAGGCCTCCAAGCAGTGTTGGAATAAAAGTAACAGATTTTATTGATAATAAAACAAAAGGATAAGGATGGGAGGATTAATAAACCAGGGTTGCCTAACACTATGAATTCTCACTTTCCTCTCCCTCTACTTTCCTGCATGGGAAACTCTTTGTTTGCTTGATGCTTCCTAAACCCTTTCTTTTCTCTGGCTAGTTTTCCCCAAGCCCTCTCTGTCTACACCTGACTCTATTTAATCCTCCTTGTTGGTTTCACACAATGTAATAGTGCTTTAAGATGACTAGACATGAACTCTTGATGGCTGAGTTCACTTTACCTGGGCCAGGCCCTGAGCTTAGCCTGAAGCCCACACCAACACTGACGCTCTATTAGGTCAGGCTTGATATCATGAAGATCTTCATTGTCTCTTTTCTAGTAAGGAAAGATTCTTCCCAGACAGTCCAAAGGCTTCCTTTCAACCTCACTGTAGATTTGTTATCAGCAGGATCAGCAGAGCTCAGTGGCCTCCTCTCCTCTCAACTCCAAGAACCAGGAAGCAAGAGTCCCTTCAACTGGCCAGTCCTCCTTCAAATCCTCTCTCTGGATTCCAGAATCTCCTGTCACAGCATTCCTAGAATGTGACCAGCTTAGTAAACTCATTTCTCTCTCTGTCATTTTCATCCTAACAGGGTACCAAATTAAGAAGATTGGAGGCGGGAGAACAATGGGAAATAGTATCTTTTAGTCCTGGTAGACACTTTTTCGGGTTGGGTAGAAGCATATCCAATGAAAATGAGATCACCTCAGTGGTGGTCAAAAAGTTGATGTTGGAAATTATTCCTAGATTTTGGCTTTCCCTTAGAATAGGATCAAATAATGGACCTACCTTCATAGCAAAGGTGACTGAACAATTGGCCAACGCCCTTGGTATAAATTGGAAATTACATTGTGCATTAAGGTCTCAAAGTTCTGGGCAGGTTGAGAGAATGAACCACATGTTGAAAGAGCCTTAACTAAGTTGCCTTTAGAGTCTGGTGAGAACTGGGTAAGTCTCCTCCCCTTTTTCCTCCTGAGGACTCAGTGTACCCCATATGTACAAGGCATTACCCGGCTGAAATTCTGTTTGGCAGACCTTCTCCTCTCCTTCCTAAGTGAGGTCTAGAAAGCCTGACTGAATATGACAACCAATATTTATTCTCTTAGACAAGCTCAGGAAAACCCTTAATCACACTGTCCAGGCTGCCCATCCTTCACCCTCCAAATGTAACATGCTCCCTTTTACAAGTGAACCAGGAGATCTTGTTTGGGTCTGGTAAATCCCTCCTGGGACTCTCAGACCATGGTGGGCTGGACCATACATGATAATTTTAACTATCCTAGTGGCTGCAAAGGTGGCAGGAAAGAATAAAATTAATAAAGGTTCCGCTAATTCAAACTTCTGGGACTCTGGACGTTGTTGTATGAAGTCTCCATTTCATTACAATTCCATAAAGTTTTTTTCTCCCAATACCCACAAGTGAATAGTTTTCTTACAAGACAGAATTTGGAATAGACTTATAATTGAATAGAAAGGAAATTGAACTAGCTTCAGAATTAAGAAACAAGATGGAGTAACTAGGGTTCATCCATATCCCCTCGATTCCCTCAGGGATAGGTCTAAAACTCTGTGCTGATTCAGGAGCAAGGAAAAAAGAAATGCTAGAAGTAAACAGAAAGGAAAAAGTTCAAATACTAAGGAGCCATCACAAAGACACACAAGATTTGGTACTTACCACAATAAAACAAAAATCACATAATAATATTCCAAAAAGCAACGGATATAAGTTTACAACCATGAATAACACCTAGTAAGACTGAGTATAATCCTAAGGGGGATTTTGGCTGCTTTAAGTGGATATGTAATGAAATAGAGATCTTTGAATCATTCTTGAAGAAAAGAAAGCTGAGTAGAAACTTTGAGACACTGCTGCACATGCATAGCAATGAAGAGAAACATAAAAGGTTAAACAGGGGAGCAATCAGAATGGATTATTCAAGGATGAAATGTTTACATTCTGAGAAGAATGACCACCTACTCAAAAATAATCTTGAACTCAGCATCAGTGTCAAAGTCTCTTAAATTTCATTCTACCTAGAACAAGTACTATGGAGCCACTGTTGTAAGAGTTATGGCCAGAAAGTGCAAAGTATGGGAGCAGGCAGTCTCTCCTTTTATCTTGGTCCCTGACAAGCTGCTCTCCCCTTCATTCATCTTTGGCTGGTTACTTGAGAGTTACAATCTGTTATAATGATAGGATGATTAAGGGGGTCACAACTAGGGGCCTGGGAGCCAGTAACTAGACTAGCAGGAGATTGGAGTTAGATGTTAACAAAGGTGAGCAGCCTCAGCTGGGAATGAACTTGGTATAGGTATAAATTCAAACCCTGATTGCTGACTGCCCAGTGAGTCTCCACTGCTAGCTGTTAGGCTCCTTTAAGATATTAGATGGATGTCCCAACCCTGCTGGGGTAACTGCCTCTTATTGGCTGAATGGCAGACCAGCAAGAAGTTGGGACTGAACTTCCTGTCTCAGCAATGGTGGTTAGGTTCAACCTCAAACTGAACCTTCAAACTCTTCAGTATTCTCTCTTCTTCCCTAATCTCCTTAGCCTTGGTGGTATAGGAATACTCACAAGATTCTCTGATTAAAGACTAAAGAATTTATTGAACTGGGGAAGGAATAGTCAAGGTAAGAGGGCTAAGGAGTTTCTAAGCTGTTGCTATGGTCACCAGGCTGGTGCTGGCTAAGGTCCTAAGAATGCCTTGGCAGTCTGAGGGCTGGCTGCCCTAGGCAAGAGCTAAACAGTCCCTGGTTAGATATTAAATTAATCCACTACCTACACAGTTGAAAAGGAAATAGATGTTGTTGGGTTGCTCTTGAAGAAAGTCCTAAGATCTAGGCTATCCTAATTTCCTACCCATGATTCCACTACCCTTTCACTACCCTTTCGCCACCCTTTCACCACCCTTTCGCCACCCGGGGCCCCAGGGGGAAGGTCAGGGACAAGTAGGTGATCTGGGCAAAGACAGGGGAAAACAGAACCCAGGGTTGGGTTTGCAGGGCCTTTCATAGTCACAGCCCAACTGCCAGTTGGCACCTGGTACATGGCACATGCCTTGCCAACATTCCATTCTGATAACTGACAGGTATGCCTGAGCCAATATTGCAATGCAAAAACCCTGCACTACAAATCTTATTCTGAAAGCTAGCTAATTGGAACGAGCAATTTATAAGCCCAAACATCCTAATTATTCAAGCTAGGACTATTTCAATCCTACATGCATATCCTATAGCCTTTTAACCAATCAGAACAAAGACTATTTCAATCCTATCTATCTGCATATCCCATAGCCTTTTAACCAGTCAAAGCAAAGACTATTTGAATCCTACCTATCTGAAATGGGGCTTACCTTGGTGACTGGTTTTGATCAAAAGACTCCATTGATTCCATCTTAATGATTCAGTGAGAGGAGTCCACTATCATACTGAACTTCATATCTCACAATTCCCATCAAGGAGGAAGTCACTGTAGGACCATAATGTCAGAATTAAATAAGAGAAAGAATATGGCAGTGTGTTTTTTTTAGTGACCCTAAAAGAAGAAATTAAAGGGATGGTAAATGAAATTAAATAAGAAAGGATAAGGAAGAATAGGGAAGTTTGTTGTCTCATATAATCAAGTAAAAGATCATTAAAAACAAGGAGGGAGGAGCAGAGTAAATACCAGTCACTTGAAACAGATTATTTTTATGAACAAATTAAAGGAAAATAGAAGAGAGAGAATGATTGAGATAGACAGAGAGGAAATAAGGAGAGTAGATTTAGTGATGGATTCATCATAAGCAAAGCAAACTCTTATCTGAAGGATAGTGAATAGAACATGAAGCATGAAGCAAGGGAAAAAAAAGATAAAAGGAGTAAGATCTTGTGTTTGGGGCTTAGATAAGGGAAAGAACTGAAGGGCAACTGAGCAAAATTAGTTTGCCATAAGTACAAAGCAATAGTGGTGAACACACTCTTTTCTTGTCATCCTCTTCTTCTATGTAAAGATGAGAGTAGAGAGT
The DNA here is from genome assembly GCF_016433145.1 of Gracilinanus agilis. Taxonomy (NCBI): domain Eukaryota; kingdom Metazoa; phylum Chordata; class Mammalia; order Didelphimorphia; family Didelphidae; genus Gracilinanus; species Gracilinanus agilis. The sequence continues at coordinate 273,931,407 of NC_058133.1, read as the reverse complement.
AAAGAGAGAAAAAATTTAAGAGAACAAAATGGAGAGAAATATGCAATTAAAGACCATAGCTGCTAATGTGAATAGAATAAATTCACCCATAAAACATGAGAATGACAGAATGAATTAGAAAATGTTGTAGAAAATTATTTGTTAATTAAGAGTTCATTAGGAAATAGACTTAAGTAGCATTGGTAGATATATAAGAGAGAGATTTAAAAATTGGGTTTCTTTAAATCTGAATGGAATCTCAGAGATGGATTATGGATAAAAGGTACTTTGAGAGTCCATTAATCCAACAGAATTCTCTCTTTGGACTAACCCTGTTCTGAAAGGAGGTCCTAAGAGCTGCTCAGCAAGATTGGAAAAATCTCAGTTTTTTCACAACTAATATTCATCTATCAGTCCAGATGCATGAAGGAGATTGTTGAATGCAATACCAGTGCAAGCCCCAGCAGGATTGCTGTGTGAGTGGAGAAATGTTGTGGAGATTCTAAGCTGTATTTTTCATCTAGATAGCCGGGAAGAGAAACCTAACTTATTCTTCTTGTTTATGAGTTTATAATTTAGGATAGGATAGTTAGATAAATATTTGGGGGTTTTAGATAAATTAAGAAGAGAGGATAGCCTCAACTCTGTTTGAAGGAGAAGCCAATCCTTGAGGATCAGATTTGGTTGAGTGGTTATAGTAAGATTTATTAGCTTAGAGACCTTTATATTATAAGAATTTCCTTTCTACCCATTTCCTTTTACTATCCTTTCCTTTAGTTTTTTACCCACAATAAAATTATATTTTTTTATATACTGACCTGAGCCAGAATTCTTTAGACTGCTCTGAGAAACCATCTTTCTCAACAGTCAAACCAACAGCCTGTCCACATAGGACACAATTATTGGTAATACCATACAATACCAATAATCTATAAGGGTTAGGAAACCCTTACAACAAAAGTAGAACTAACAACATGTTGCCGATAAGAAATATATCTGAAACATAAAAATTCACACCAAGGTAAAAGAAGGGGCTGGAGCAAAATCTATTTTGCTTTAGCTGAACAACAACAAAAAAAGCAGCGGTATTAATCATGATCTCAAATAAGGCAAGGGCAAAAAACCGGCAATTTTTTGTTTTATTTTTTAATTTTTTTCATGGTTACATAATTCTTGTTGTCTCCCTCCCTTCTTCCCTCCCCCCTCCTATAGCTGACAAGCAATTTCACTGGATTATGCACATATTATCACTCAAATTTTATTTCCATATCATTCATTGTTGTAATAATCTTTTAAAACCAAAACCCCAAATCATATACCCATGTAAATAAGTGAAAATCATGTGTTTTTTTTTTCTGGATTTCTGCTTCCATAGTTCATTCTCTAGATATGGATAGCATTCTTTCTCATAAGTCCTTCAGAATTTTCCTGTATCGTTGCTTTGCTTTTAGTAGCAAAATCAATTACATTTGATAGTCCCACAATGTTTTAGTTACTGTGTATATTCTCCTGGTTCTGTTTATTTCACTTCACATCACTTCATGTACGTTTTCCCAGTATTTATAGAAATCAAGCAGATCATCGTTCCTTATAGCACAATAGCATTCCATCACCATCATATACCATAATGTTCAGCCATTCTGCAATAGAGGGTCACCCTCTCATTTTCCAATTTTTTGCCACCACAAAAAGTGCAGCTATAAATAGTTTTGTGCGAACAGAACCTTTCCCATTTTTTTTTTATCCCTTTGGGATACAAACCCAGTAGTGGTATTGTTGGATCAAAGGACATGATTTCTTTTAAAGCCCTTTGGACATAATTCAAATTTCCTTCCAGAATGGTTGGATCGATTCACAACTCCACCAGCAGTGCATTACTGCGCATCTCCTCTAACATTTATTATTTACCTTTACTGTCATATTGACCAATCTGCTAGGTGTAAGGTGGTACCTCAGAGTTGTTTTGATTTCCAAAAAAAAAAAAAAGACAGTTTAAAGAGATCAACAAGGGAATTTCATTATGCAAAAAGGTACCCTAGATACATTATTTAGAAATGTACCCTAGATACAACATTTAACATATAGTCAATGAATTGCAAAGCATATAAGTACTTAAATTGCTAAATAAATTACAGGGAGAAATAGAGAGTAATAGTTAGAAATTCATTATACTCCCTTTTAGACACAGACAAATTTAACCAAAAAAAATAAGAAAGAAATTAAGGACCCAAATAGGAGTTTATAAAAGTTAGACTTAATAAAATCCCAGCAATTACCAAAAGGTAATAAAAAATAATATAAATATTTTTGAGGACTATATGGTATCTTTATGAAATTGACAATGTGTTAGAGTATAAAAACCTTACCAACAACTGCAGAAAAGCAGAAATAATAAATGTATAACTTACTGACCACAACGCAATAAAAATTATGTTGGAGACTAAATAATCCATTCATACACAGGATCAAGAATAACTTCCTCTTACCCTGAAGTCAGGGCAGGGAATCCTGGAGAAAGAAATGACTTCTGGGAATCAAATAATGTTTCTGACCGAGAAACAGTAGGTAAAACTCAGACCCACAAAGTAGATGCCAGGTGGGGAGTAGGAAGTGTCCCAAAAAGCCTATTCAGTTAGACAATTTAGTGGAGTGTAAAAAACCCAAGATTTTGAATCAAAAGACCTGGTTTGAATCTTGGCTCTGTCATTTATTCAGTATAATTCATCTTACCCATTCTGAACCTTAGTTTCCTCATCTTTGAAAAGGAAATGATAGGGGGCAGCTGGGTAGCTCAGTGGATTGAGAGCCAGACCCAGAGATGAGAGATTCTGGGTTCAAATCTGGCCTCTGACACTTTGTAGCTATGTGACCCTGAGCAAGTCACTTAACCCCTTACCACTCTTCTGCTTTAGGACAAATATGAAGTATTGATTCTAAGGTTTAAAAAAAAAAAGGAAATGATATCCTCTCTTGACTACCTCTGTTGTGGTATGTTGTGAATGTGGAATAGTTGTGGGGGAACTTGAGATGAACCCCAGGTTCGTGACAGGTTACTCTTTGCAAGAATACAAGTCTCCAAAACTTAGCTTAAAAATAAAAGGGGAAATTTATTAATTTGGAATTCATGTTGAAATGGCCAGGAGACAGTGTGCAGGTGGAGCACTGCTTCCTAGAGGAGATGTGTTCTGGGCTTTACATACCCTTTCCACAACAGGGTCTACATGACTAGAGAAAGGTGATGCTGGCATGTTACTGGGTCTCTGGAACCTGAGATGGGGCATGTGGTTACGTCCTATGTCTCAAAGTTTAAAGGGGGTGAACTGTCCAGTTTAGAAGACAATCAGTTATCTAGACATAAAGTAGATGTTTATTAGGAGCAAGCTGGGATGTGCCTATCAGTGCTGGTCAAGAATGAGAGAGGCCAGAGAGCCTCAAAGTCACCTTCATAGCATTTCAGGAATAGAAGAAAAAATTGAATTTTTATGTACTCTATCTGGGGTGTGAGGGTGCCTGGGGAAGCCTGTACCACCATACTCGAATGAGAATATGTATTAAAACTTTTTTGTGTTTTTGCTTTTGTTTTCCTGTATTAAAATTTCAGCTCTGTCATACACTACTTGTATGACTTTGGCAATTTATTATTTTTGTTTTTCAAGGTATTTTAAAATTAATTTATCTCTCCTATTACCCATCCTACATTGAGCTATTCTTTTTTTTTAATCCTTCATTAGAGATATAGTCTGGCAAATACATTCACATATTGGCCCTGTCCCAAAATATATATTTATTTCTGTTTTTTAAAGTTCATTACCTAACTGCCAGGAAGGGAGCAGCATATTTCATCTCCAGCCTTCTGAACATGTGGTTGATCATTGCTTTGATCAGCATTCTAAAATTTTTCAATGTTGTTTTTCTCTAAAATGTTGTACCATTTAAACTGTTCTCCTAGTTCTCACCATTTTGCTCTGCATCAATTCATAGAGGTCTTCTTGATTCCTCTGAAATTTTTCATTTCCTCTTTCCTTATGGAACAATAATATTACATTAAATTCATGTACTATCATTTCTTTAGTCATTTCCCCAACAGGATGTTACCTGGATTTCTAATTTTGAATTATCATGAAAAGAGCTACAAATATTTTTGTACAGAGTCTTTTCCACTTTCTTTGATTTCTTTGGGGTATAGGCCCAATAGTTATAAAGAGGAATCAAAGATTACATATAATTTTTTTAGAACCTTTTAGAGACCACGTGCCATGCCTTGCCCTGCCCCCAGAAACTGAGTGCCCCCCATTGCATTCAGAGGTGGGGCTGGACTCCCAGCCGGCTTACACCCTGGAGGGGAAGCTGCCTCTTGCTACCTCAGGGACCCTCTGCTGCATCCAGCTGCACTGGGGCCAAGGGAGGGGGCTGCTGCCAGGCTTCAGTCAGCCAAAAAAGACTAGCAGGTTCCAGATAGTGGGGGAAGGCTTGGGGGGAGGCAGATTTTTATTACAACTCAGGGTGCATTTCCTTGTTAAACCCCATTCAAATGCACCCCCCCCCACAGCCTCTCCTCAGTTCTGTCTTAGAGATGCAACCTCAGCACTTTTTAGGCTGCTTATATTTACATAACAATGGTGCACCTGTGAAGCCATCCCCATGCTGGGAGTGGGGCTGCCTGTTGGGCTGTGACCCACATTGGAGTGGGGGCAGGGAGTGGAGGGAGCACAGTGAGACTTAGCGGGGGAGAGGCAGGGGCACCCCCATCCCAGACTGGTGGCTGGTGGGGAAGGAAGGAAGGAAGTGGAGATCTTTCAGAGGTGGGGCTGGACCCAGTGGTGGGAGAGGAAACCCCCCCTCCTCCCTCCATGCAGACCCTAGTCCCAGACAGGGGAGGGGAAAAAAGGAGAGGGATGGCCCCAGAGCTTTGTTCAGGGAAGGGAGTAAGCACAAAGGGGTGGGGAGGTGCTGTGGAGAGGGGGAAGGGAGCAGCTCCCTCCAGTCCTTCTGCCTTTCTAACAACTGACTCTGCTAGGGACAACCCGTGTGCCCACAGGAGGTCTCTGTGTGCCATCTTTGGCACATGTGCCATAGATTTGCCATCACTGGTCTAGGCCTTTCTCACTCCTAATTCACACCCATGATTGCCTGCTTGTTTTCCCCTGACAAAGGGTATAAATTTTATCTTTTTAAGTAGGAGTAGAATAATTGATTGACCGTCATGCTCTAGCCCTAGTTTTAATATTTACTACTTTCAGCAAATCTACCAGTGCTTGGTTGAGTCTCAAATATAAGAAAAACTCTTTAATGACTTGGGGAGATTCTACATTGTTCTTTTGATTTATACTAAAGGACTTAAGGAAAGTGTATGTGGTTTAGTTCATAGTAAACCCAATAATTAATATTTTTCCCTCTCCAGAAAGATTAAAAATTCATATAAGAGGAGAAAACCCTCTAATTTACATGTCTGAGCCCATGATGTAATATCATTTCTGCTATGCAATATGAAGAGCAAAATGATTGACAGTTAGTAGTTTGGAACTTAGAATGAACCGAGCTTGGCATGAGCCAGCAAGGGCAAAGGCAGTTACTGAGAGGAGTCTAAAAGCAGGATTTAAATTAAAGGAGAAGTCTGAATTTTGAGAAGGTTTTGGTGGGAGGTTTTGGATGGGCTTGGATAGGCCAAAGGCCAATTTAGGATACCAGCAACCAACACTGATCACTACCATAGTCTCAAATCTGGTGTGACTCTATACTGTACATCCTAATTAATTACTCATCAAAAAAGAAGCAACATCAATTACCATCAAACAACCTGGTTTAGGTTTAAGCAGCCTGGCTTTGCGAGTTTGAAACTGGAAGGCAAACCACAAAAACTGTCAAGTTCAAAACTCTGATTACTTTCAATTCTCATAGCATCTCATCATCTGTAGCTTAAGCCAAGGATTTCCTTTTCCTCCCTTTCCTCCAGTTCCTGGTTCCTTTCCCCAAGTCTGTTATTATTAAATCTTAAACTCACTTAGGAGAATGTCATCTTTGTCTTAAGGATTAACAATCATATCGTGAGGTATTTGAAGAGAGAGAGATTATTTCCACAAAAGTTAAATCTCAGTCAATTGGTGTTATCCATATCTTAGACCAGGATAAGCAGGTAGAAGAGCTGTGTAATCTGAATCACAGTTTCTTCACTTGATTTCTTATTTCTGTGACACTTATATTGAAGTTGGGTGTAGCAGTTTCATCAGAAATATTCCTGAGGGGTCCTTAGAGTTTTACTAGCACAGTCTGTGTGCTACACTTAGGATTTCCACACTCACTCAGCTTCAGCTCCTCATACCATCAGAGGACCCCCCCCTTATTATATAACAATCATCTCTTCTTCTCTTCTGGGTTCTCTAGTGATTTAGGTCCCCTTCATAAGGTATTCATTTAAAGCCTTATCAGAATGACTATTAACATCCACATGATTGAATTTTAAGAGACTTTTTTCCCAAAGTGGAAAAATAGGGCCCCAGGTTGGTTTACTCTTCTCTCTATCATTCCAGCACTATCTACTTAACTGCCCTGATTTCTCCTGGTATCTTTGCTGGATTTTAAGCTTCAGGAAGGCAAGTTACATCTTATGTAAACTTTAATCTCTCCCACCACCCGGCACAGAGTTTTGTATACACTAGCCACTTAATAAATGCTAAATTAAGTAAATTTGAGTATAAGGAGGAGAGAAATTGAAAAATAATAGTGATATTCAAAAAAGCATAAAGTATTTTTTAAATGACTTCATGACCATCTAATTAGACTGTTTCTAAAGACAGAGCCAGCTTTAGATCCACCAGGATTCAAAGGGAGCCATCACACACCCTAGTGGTCACTGGCTAAAAAGCTTCCCCGGCTGCTCTGGAGTTAATTCTTACATTGCTCAGTGCCAGCATGCAAGTTGTTCTTTCAAACAGTTGGTGGCACCTGCTTGTTAGCACAGTTCAGTTTGTGCTGTAAGTTTTGTTTATTTATTTAGAATAAAGTTTTCATTCAAATTTTTATTTGTTTAAAAAGGAGTTACAGTATGCAAAGAAATCCCTTCCCACTTCAAAGCAGAATCAGCGAGGATTTGAAAAGATCGTCACTTCCATGAAGGGATGGAGAGGTGGATTGCTAGCGAAGGTCCTCCACCCAGTTTCCAAGCCTGCCCCCATCCTGCCAAGGAAGGGAAGAGCAAGTTCCCTGGACATACTCAGGCTGAGGGGGAGAGTGAGAGATCTGCCTTGCTCACCAGCGCCACCTACTGGATTATATGGAGTAGCTCAGGTCAGTCAATTCAGGGAAATAGTGCGAGATTGTGACCAATCCATCAATCAAAGGGGAGGAAGGAGAGACACTTCTCAAGAAATCCCTCCTTTTTGTTGCATCTGGGGTTTAGGTCTGGCTGATTGCTCAGGAATGCTTGAAAATCTTCTATCTTATTGCATGTTCATTTTTTTCCTGAAAGAATATACTCAATTTTGCTGGATGGGTGACTCTGGGCTGTAAACCTGGATCTTTTGCCTTCCTGAATACCACATTCCATGCCTTCTGATCCTGTAGTGGTCAAAGTGTTTATCGGAATGACATTAGCAATAGACCATTTGTGGAAAATGTTGAGTATATTGAAAACCCAGTTTTACCTCCCCAATACGGAGGCCCTGGATCCCTGCTATACTGCAATGGCTCTGGGAATGCATCCTCGTGAATATTCCCTCCACTGATGCTCACCTGAAGCCCTCCAACCCTGCCTAATCCTTTCTGACTCCTGTTCATGCTTCCATAATTCCCCACAGACACCCACCATGTTAAGGACCTTCTACAAATTCTCTTAAGATGGGCAAGATATNAGGATAAAATGTTAATGATGCTAAAAAGATGAAGACAGAATAAGGATAATTATAACAAGAGAAATAAATAATTGTGAGAATTCAACAAATAGACTGTACTGGAAGCAGATCATTATCACTACTGTCCAGAATATAGCATTTGTCCATAAAAAACTTCTTTAGAAGCTGACAAGATGGTAGAGTAAGAAACATTCCAAGCTTGCCTATCACTCTCCAACTGACCACAGAAGAATAAAAATACCTCATAGGAATCCCAAAATGTCAAAAAGAAAAAGAAACAAAACAAAACAGAAAAAGGGATGAAGCAGAGTTCCAGCTGAGAACAAAATGGACAGAAACCAAAGAAGATTCGTCTTATTGGGGTACATGAAGATAGTGCAGATGAAGTGGGACACTTCAAGAAAAATACCAAACACCCAGGCTTAGAAGTTTTAGGGACCTTTAATAACTGGCCCTCTGGGGCATCCTCCTCATATTGTAAGAAATCAAATGGATATAAAAGGATAGATTTAAAAATATTAGGGTTTTAAAGGATTTATTGGTAGTCATTAGAAAAATGAAGCCACCTCCCATACTAAGAGTCATTTGGAAAAACCCACCATTACCTCCACCACTATGCTGCTTCAGCTGGGAAAGAGAGACTCCAAGCACTTCCTTTTTATTCTTCTCTCTATGCTATTACACTTCCAATCTACATGATTATGCAATAGGAATCATGGGAAATGTAGTTTGAAAGAGTCCTAACTGTCCACAGGAAATTTAGGTCAGGGACTCCAAAATTAGTTCAAGGACCCCCACATTTCCAATATCAATTCCCCCCTGAGATCCGGAGGAAGACTGGTTTTCCAGATGGATCTTGTAAACAGAGCCAACTTTTAAATTACAGAAATTTGGGAATAAAAAGAAAAGAGGACAAAACCAATGATCCAATGATTGCTAGGCACATTGACAAAAAGCCAATTAGAGGCAGTCCCCTTTGGCATAAGAGTGTACATTGAAAACAAATGCATTCAACTCCTCATACTTCAATCAACTGCATCCCAAAGTTCATTTTGGATCTTCTTGATGCAGTGTAGGTTCTTCAGGCACCTTCATGGTGCCTACTTCAAACAGGTTCATTGTCTAGATTCTGGGGAGATGGCAAATTTCTTATCCTGAAATTACTCTCAAAAGAATTTAAACTTTACGTTATAGATTATAAAACATATATTCCTTTCTGAGGAGAATTACACATTCCCCCCTGAAATTACTCTCAAAACAATTTAAATTTTACATTATAGATTATAGTACAGACATTCTGATTATAAAACATACATAGCCCCCTGAGGAGAACTAATAACACATTCTTCCCTGAAGAGGGTTAAGGCCAACAGCCAGATAAGCTAAAGATACATAGCTGAGTTATGGGGTTGTGTGAATCAACTGGCAAAAGAAATCTAAAAAGATTTTAAAAATCCAAATAAAACAGAAAAAAAAATAACTTGTGAATGATATGTAAAATATCAAAATCTTACGTGCAAAAATGTAAGGAAAAATAAACTTACAACAGGTCCTTGAATCAAAACCCAATTAAAGTGATTTAAGCAATTGTGCAATTACCTATTCAGTAGCCATGACTACAGAAAGTTGCCACATTTATAAGAGAAATAAAAAGGCCAAATTTGTGTGCAAGGGAAGTATCTTTCCCTGGTTTGATTTGCCTGCACTTCTCAGGGATGGGGTGAGCCAGGATGATGGCTAGCCTTTTGTACTTGACTAGGATGAAACTCAGGGAAGGCTGGCCTCTAACATATGTCAGAAAAGGTTTCCCTTTTAAACTTTTCCATGAACTTCTGTGAGTGTAAATGGCTTTTACAAAATAGCAGAGTTATAATGCACATTCAAATAAAGTATCAAAATTTCAAAAATTACTATAATACATTGAAAGACAACAGCAAACAAATCCTTATGCGTTTTCTATATAATCACTTGCTGTGATATTTTAAAAATGTATACTTGTCACAAATTCAACAAGTATAGCAAATCATTCAACCTTTGCTGAGATATTTTTATAAAAAATCTATTGTTGCCTCCATCCAAATATGGGACAGANAGAAAAAGCCCAATTCTAGAAAAATATTTCAGCAAAAGAGAGGTCCAAAATGCAAACAGAAGAAGAGAGCAATATAAAAATGAAAACATTTGAAACTTCAAAGGAAAATGTGAAAGGATGTCAAGCCCAAAATGAACCCTGGGAAGATTTCCCCAAAAAAGAATCAGAAATAAAGAGATTTAAAAGAAAAATTGGAAAAGAAAATGATAGAAAAATCTGGCTTTGGACAAAAATATACTGAAGAAATTAGAAATAAACAGATTTAGAAGAAAAATTGGATAAAATGACAGAAAAAATCTGGCTTTGTACAAAAATATGCTGAATAAAAGTTTTCTAAAAAAGGAAATACAATATCTCGAACAGGAAAATATGAGTATCCCTTCCACATCAAAGGGGTTAGAGGAATAGCACTCCCATGATCTGGAAAATTCATGTGTAATTTTTTGGCTCTCTCTTTTTACCAGAGAAGTTTGAATTTTTTATTTTGGGATGTGTTTACAGTAAAATAAGTTATAGATATGTATGATATTAAAAGATAAAATACATTGATATTTGACAGTAACATATATACTTTTTTGCATTTCTGAGTTTCTAAATTTTTTCTGTCATTTTATGGGTTTTATGCATTATCTGTGACTTCTGTAAAACTCCAAAAAATTATCATTTAATTCCTTAGGTCAACCTACAATATATCAAAACTGTGATGAGAAAAGTCACAGAATGGAAGGAGTACTTATAACTTTTTAAGAAAGGAAGCACAAAGTCTCAAAGAAGAAAAGACTCCCAAAAACATGAGCTGAAAAAAATCAAAGATAATGACTGTATACGAAAACAGGAAACAATAAAATAAATTCAAAGAATGAAAAAATAGAAGAAAATCTGAAATCTCTCACTGGAAAAACAACTGACCTAAAAAATAGATCCAGGAAAGACAATCTAATTACTATTGGATTAGGGGAAGAGCAGTTAGGTGGTTTGGTGGATTGAGAGCCAGCCGTAGAAATAGGAGATCTTGGATTTAAATCTGGTTTCAGACACTTACAAGTTATGTGACCCTGGGGAAGTCATTTAACCTCCATTGCCATCAATGAACTCCCTAAGGAAAAAGCCCCAGGACAAGAGGGATTCACAAGTGAATTCTACCAAGCATTTAAAGAATATTTCATTCTAATATGATATGAATGATTTGGAAAAATAGCTGAGGAATAAACTCTATCAAATTCTTTTTATGACATAAACCAATAAATGTTGATAACTAAACCAAAAAGCACAAAAACAGAGAAAGAAAACTACAACTCATTCTCCCTAATGAATTTAAAAAAAAAAAAAAACAAAAACCCTTACCTTCCGTCTTGGATTCTATACTGTGTATTGGTTCCAAGGCAGAAGAGTGATAAAGGCTAGGCAATGTGGGTTAAGTGACTTGCCCAGGGTCACACAGCTGGAAAATGTCTGAGGCCAGATTTGAAACTAGGACCTTCCGCCTCTAGGCCTGGCTCTCAATCCACTGAGCTACCCAGCTGTCCCCACACCCCGCAGTGAACTATTGATTCAAAATTCTTAAACAAAATACTAGCAAGGAGAATACAATAATATGTTACAAAGATCATCAACTATGAGCAGGTGAGTTTTATACTAGGAATGCAGGGATAATTCAGTACTGAGAAAACTATCAGCATCATTGATCAATTATATCAATAACAAAACCGATAGAAGCCATATGATTGTTTCAACTGATGCAGAAAAATTTTTTGACTAAATAGAACATCCGTTTGTATTAAAACCGCCAGAGAACATTGGAAGAAATGGAATATTCTATCTATATATCTATCTCAAACCATTAGCAAGCATTATCTGTAATGAGGATAAACTAGAAGCTTCCTGATAAGATCAGGAGTGAAACAAGGGTGCCTCTTATCACCACTACTATTTGACATTGTACTAGAAATGCTAACTATAACAATAAGAGAAAAAGAAGAATGGAAGAAATTGTAATGGGTAATGAAGAAATAAAGTTATTGTTATTTGCAGATGATGTGATGATATGCCTCGAGAATTCTAGAGAATCAACCAAGAAAATAATTGAAATAACTAACAACTTTATCAAAGTTTCAGGAGATAAAATAATAATCATCAGCATTTCTCTATAGAGAAATAAAGCCAGCAGAAAGAGATAGAAAAAGAAATTCCACTTAAAATAATTATAGACAATATTAAATACCTGGGAGTCTACCTATCAAGACAAACCTAGGAAATATAGGATCACAACTATAAAACACTTTTCACACAGATAAAGTCAGATTTAAACAACTGGGAAAACATTAATTGCTCATAGTTAGGGTTTGTTATTCCATTGTTCAGAGTTCAAAAGTCTGTTAAAGTTGTTGTTTTTAATAAAGTTGTCACTGTATAAATTCCTTTCTTCATCATTCTGATTTCCCTGATTGCTGATCAGCTCACAGTGTCCTTGTCAGGATACTCTGAAACGGACATTGATTCATATAGCACTGAAGAAGTAAATTGAATTTTGTAGGATTGTCATTTTTATTATATTGACATGAGCTACCAAGAAGAAATTGTTATTTTATCCAAATAGTTAGATCTCTATTTCTACAAA
>NC_058133.1:273902767-273918372 GCF_016433145.1 Gracilinanus agilis | reverse complement strand
ACTAAACTTGGGGTTTTGTCAGATTAAAATCAATATTCAATAACTCCAAGTATTATATTTTATAAGATTTATTAATAATCACTTGAAGTAAAAGAAATAAAAAGAACAAAAGTAAAAGCCTATGTAAAGAGAAGTTTTCCCAGCCGCATTCACATGAAAAGAGCAATAGGTGGGGTCACACACAAACTTTATCTCCAAAAGGTAAGGATATAACATGAGAATAAAAGTGAGATATTGAGAATTGACATCCTGGGGAGCAGATTCTAATTATACTGTTTCTAGATTCCAAGTTGACACTGCTAATGCCTCATCATAGTCTAGAAGTGACCCATGGCCTATAAGAAATGATGATTTACAAGATGATTTCAGAGAAAGCTGAAAAGGCCCGCATGATCTGAAGCAAAATGAAATAAACAGAACCAGGAGAACACTGTTCACAGTATAGTAACAGCAATATTATATGATGATCCACTATGAAAGACAGTTATTCTCAGCAATACAATGATCCAGGACAATTCTGGAGGACATATGACAAAGCTATATTCCTCCAGAGAAAGAAGGAATTGGATGCAGATCAAAGCAGACTATTTTTCACTTTAGTTTATTTGTGTTTTCATTTTGCCCTTTTGCTTGAGTATTCCCTTACAACAGTGATGGGCAAACTATTCCCCGCTGGCCAGATCTAGGCTGTAGTTTGCCCATCATTGCTTTAAGCAATTCCCTAATCACTACATCTGGATGTGGGGGCATAGTCATTAGGGAATTCCTTAAGGCAGTGATGGGCAAACTATGGCCTGGATCTTGCTCTTGGGGAATAGTTTGCCCATCACTGTTCTAGTCTATTCCTATGTTATTAGTATATTAGGAGCTAACTATAACTAACTATTTATTGTTAGCAACTAACTATCCTTTGTTAGTATTTACTTATCCTATAGTTAATCCTAATTTTGTTAGTATTCATACATTGTTTTATTCCATGTGTGGAAACAATGTATCCTAACCTGTTTACATTTTGTGTTTCTGTTTTTTATGTTGCTATTTTGTTATGTTCTGTTGCAATATGTTACTGTAAAATATATAATATTTACCAAAACTTTAGATTTCCTTTCTTCTTATGATATTTCTGAAGAAATATCCTCTTCTCAACTTTTCTCCTCTTCTCCAACTAAGTTCTTAATAATTATGTGTAATGTTGGATGTAATGATACTATTTACATTAACTAGATTCTTTTTCAAACATTTAGTCCAGTGATGGGCAAACTTTTTAAAGGAGGGGGCTTAAGGAAAGGAAATGCTCATCTGTCAGTCTGTTTCTAAGGCAACTCTTTTGAAGTTTCATTGTATTGTATCCTACTCATTGTATTCATCAGATTAGGAATAAGGTTGTGTGGCCAATAGAATATTTCAGGGGGCTGCATCTGGCCCACAGGCTGTAATTTGCCCATCACTGATTTAGTCCATTAATTACATGATTAATTCTCTTCTTTGGAAATTCCTTCAAAACAAAATCATCAGCTCAATTTTTAAAAGTCTTTCAGTCTCAGTACAATGTCCCTTAATTCCTGAATCCTCATCTTCATCATCCATGCCCTCTACCATCCAAACGTCCTCTTCCACTGGAATGGTCCACTCCTTACTGATTTTTTTGACTGCAGACTCTAAATGACTGAAGATCTCAATTTTACATAATGTTTTCTTCTTCATCATTAACAATTTCTACATTTTCATTATCTATACTATGTTCTAATTTAATATGTGAAAAGTGATACCATGAATCTCTACCTAAAACCTTTACTGAAGATGGTAAAACTAATACAATTGTATAAGGACCAACGCAACTCTGTTCTGTTGCTGATGTTTTGGCAAAATTTTTCACATACACATATCATCTGGTTGAAAATTATGAAGAGAATAATCCAATGGACCAGATTGAATTAATACTCCCATATCTTGTGATCCTCTTAGCCTTTGTTGTAATGCACTTAAATATGAAGCAATCTGGCAATCACCTCTTAAGAGTAGTGCATAAACAACCTTATAAGTCTTTGTCTGTAGTGGAGCATGTCCAAAGAGCATTTCATTCGATGATATATGTAGATCTGCTTGTATGTAGGTAAAACAAAGCTATGGGAAGAATATCTGGCCATTTGACATAAGTTTTGGTGCAGTTTCCCTACCATATTATTGAGTTCCCTGCTCATACACTCTACCTGACCTGAACTTTGTGGATGATAAGGAACATGATAGTCAGGTGTTATTCTTAGGTTCTCATAGACTCTTCTAGGGATATCTTGAATGAAATGAGATCCCTTATCAGAATCTATGGTAAGAGGCACACTGAACCTAGGAACAATTTCTTTAAGTAACACTTTCAAGACAAAGCTTGCTGTGTTGGTATTAGATGGAAAAGCTTCAAACCATTTAGTTAGTCTATCAACAATTATAAGACAAAACTTGTATCTCCTAGCTTTAGGCATGCTGATGTAATCAATTGGCAAGCTCTTTAATGGACAATATGCTAAAGACCTACCACCAAAACCTTTCTTTCTGAATGTACTTTGATTAAACTTTTGTGTGACTGAGCAACTATTACAGATCTTATTTGCAACAGTACTTATTCCTGGTGCAATCCATAACCTTTTTTTTTTTAAACCCTTAACTTCTGTGTATTGGCTCCTAGGTAGAAGAGTGTTAAGGGTGGGCAATGGGGGTCAAGTGACTTGCCCAGGGTAACACAGCTGGCAAGTCTCTGAGGTCAGATCTGAACCTAGGACCTCCTGACTCTAGGCCTGACTCTCAATCCACTGAGCTACCCAGCTGCCCCATCTCATTGTCTTTTGATAGAATCTACAACAGCTTGTGAACCAAATTCACCTTTTGTGTGGATAGCTTGACATAAATAGGTATACAAGTCTTTTGGTAACAATCGTCTTCCAGCATCAGTAATCCATATCCCATGTTCTTTCCTTACTCCAATTTTATCTTTCCATTTCTGGATTTCTGAGTCTACATACACTGTTTCTAGATCATCTGACTCAATTGTTGTTAAGTTCATTATATAAATTGGAGCATTTTGGGCAGCATACTTTGCAGGAGTATCAGGTCTGTGATTACCTTTAGAGATTGAACCTCTACTATAAGTATGGCTTCTAGAATTGTGCTAATTAGATTAATTCTACCCTGCTCTTGTTTAAATTTAATCACTGGAGGTGAAAATATCTCCACTTAACTCACAAGTTTGGAGGTGTGTGACCCACATGTGCTAGAGAGAGTGACAAATCAGAATTTACTGACTACCTCCTGGGCAGTACTAAAAAAAGCATCTGTTGTGATTGGACACGTAAACTAAGAGGAAGGCACAGGAAGTGATACAAAAGAAACCCCTTTAAAAGAGAGTTCAGTGGGTTCAGCTGGACTCCTCTGGTTCGTGGCTTGGAATAGGTGATAATCTAGAGATGGGACCGTGACACCTTGGTTAGATTGTTCTTAAATCTTTCCTTTGGAATTCCACGTGGTGAGTGTAAAAACTGAATCTTCCTGAACTTCTCTTAAGGAACTTCCCTTTCAAAGAGACTCTGTGATTGAAGTTTTTCCTTCATTTACCTCTGGAGCCTTTTGGCCTTGACCCTCTGCTCAAGGCTTGGCCTCTGAGGACTAGTTAGATTTGCTTGGGTTAAACCAGGGACCTAAGAGAATTATTTAGTTTGTCAGGTTAATTATTTTACTTTATCCTCTCTTTCGTTTTCTTATTTTCTTTTCCTCTTCTCATTTGGAAATAAACTTCCATACAAGCCAATTTGACTTGAGGTTATTCCTTAATTGGGGATTGATAATTATTCAATTCCCTGGTGACCAAACCTTTTAATATTCACCCAATCAAAACCCCTTTAACCCTCTTACACAATGGATTACTGCTAACTGTTTAGGCTTTTGGATCACTTCTAATAACTCAGTTATTATTCCTGCCTGGGCAATTGGTTTTTCCCTTGCAATAATAAAACTTCACTGTTTCTAGATTTTTCCTGTTGTATGGCAAACAGAGGATGCATATTGTGAGTCTGTGTATATATTAGCACTTTTACCTTCAGCTAGAAGACAGGCTTGCTTCAATGCCACTAATTCTGCTCCCTGTGCACTAAGATTAGATAATGAGCCATACAACAGAGTCTCAAATTCTGTGACAACTGTAGTACCAGTACATCTGATTCCATTACACAAATATGAAGAACCATCAGTGAATAATACCTAGTCTGTATTTTTGATTGGAGTGTCTTTTAAATCCATCTTAGGCATATCCACTAGATCTACTACTTCAACACATTCATGCAATGGTTCACCGTTCTTTGGCAAATCAGGAAGAAGTGTAGCTAGATTTAGTACACCACACCTCTTTAACTGGATGTTCTCACTACTCAGTAGAATAATTTATACTTAGAAATTCACTGTTCGGAATAAGCTTGAGTATGAAATTTCCTGATTAGTGCATCGATTTTCTGTGAGCAATAGACTGTTAAAGGATATCCCAAAACTAGATCAGCTGACTTCTGAACTAACTCAGCTGCTGCTGCCACCCCACTTAGGCGGGGTACTGTACCAGAAGCTATGGATCAAGTTGACAACAATAGTAACAAATTGGACAATAACTTTGTCCTAAAGTCTATGTAAGTACACCAGAAGCTATGCCTTTGGTTTCATTCACAAATACTTGAAATGGTTTCTCTTAGTTTGGGATTCCTAATGCAGGGGTAGATAATATGGCTTCCTTAAGCTTATCCAAGGCTATACAATGTTCAGGTTTTATTTTCAGAAGTTCTGCTTCTGTATTCCTGGATAGATCTGTCAAACACTTAGTGATCTCACTATATTCAGGAACCCACTGTCTACAGAGAGCAGTAGTTCCAAAAATAGCTCTGAGTTGCTTCTTGGTCTTAGGTGCACTCACTTTTTGTATGTCAGCTATTCTCTTTTGAGTGATACTTCTAGAATCCTCTGACAACACAAATCCAAGATATTGCACATGAGGGAAAACTCCCTGTAATTTTGCCTTGGAGATTTTATGTTCTCACTTATATAATTCAATCAAAAGAATCTTGCTATCTCTTAGATATACCTTTGTATTTGGGGATGCTAAAAGAATGTCATCCACAAAATGCACCAATTTATTCTCCTTGAACTTGATTGTTTTAATATCTCGATTTAGAATTTGAGAGAATTGGCAAAATAAGTCGGTGAATCCTTGTGGCAAATGAATCCACAACCTCTGGATTTTCTCTCAGGTAAAAGCAAAGATCTTTTGATAATCCTTGTGGGTGGGTATTGAGAAAAACACAGAGCATAAAACTACCATGGTGAACTATCTAGTCTGACAGAATGGAAAAAAAATTTTGCAGCTGGACTTGGTACAATTGGATGTGTTTTGAAGACATAATCATTAACTGCTCTCAAATCTTGGGTAAATTGGCATACGGATCTTCCATTTTCATCTAATTTTGGCTTTCTAATAGGCAAAATTGGTCTATTAAACTCAGAGAAAAAAGATATAATTATCTCTTATTGGATTAGGGACTCAATGATTGATCTTATACCTTATATTGTTTCTTTAGTCAAGGGATATTGAGGCACACAAGGAACTCATCTTTTAATACTCTAATATTTTTAAATCTATCTTCTAAATCTATTTTATTTCTTACAAAACTCAGTCTCTACCAAAAGTATGACTTCTGTAGTGGATTACTACCAACTTTTCTGGTTTCTGGATAGCATCCCAAAACTCAGTTATTATTTCTGCATATGCAGTTGGGTTTCCTGATGCAGTAGTAATCACTCACTCTTTCCAAATTTTTCCTGTTGTATGACATACTGAAAAAAGCACACCAAGAGTCTGTATAGATATTAGCACTTTTACCATCAGCTAGAAGACAGGCTTGATTCAATGCCACTAACTCTGCACCCTGAGCATTAATATTTAGAGGTAATGCACCAAACCACAGAGTCTCAAATTCTGTGACCACTGTAGCACCAGTACAACGAATACCATTACACAAATATGAAGAACTATCAGTGAACAAAACCAAGTCTGGATTTTCAATAGGAGTCTTTCAAATCCATCCTAGGCATGTCCACTAAATCAACTACTTCCACACACTCATGTAATGGTATGCTTATATAATATAGTCCTCACCTTGACTAGAGTAGCTGATTTCAACAAATCCACATCTGTAGAAGACTTTGAACATAGATCCTTAGGGATATCCGCAGGTATTGGAAACACTGAACCTGAATCCCCTCTGTACTCACTGAATCTAAGAAAAACATAGGAAAGGCTTTCAAAGATTCTTCTGGAAAATGTAATGAAACATCTCCAGTTTGAGTACAGTGGATCATTGCCCTCAGTTTACATAATAAATCTCTTACCGAGAGATTCATTGGGTAATCTAGCATACAAAGTGATTCATGCTCTACCAATTTGGTTGCAATTTTGCTACTCTTTGTGGTCTTCCAATAGTTCCTATTACTTCCATTGTAAATAGCTCTACAGTTCTCAGGAGGACTTTGAAATACTGATTTACTCCCTCTAGTATCAACCAGAAGATCATAAATCTGGTCTCTAATAGTCACACACACACATGCCATTACATGTTTTTTGATGTTTGGAATGTCTCCAACACTGGAGCTAACTCAGTAACATCAGTGCAAAGCTCACTAATCTCCTGTCCATATAAACACACATCTGCTTGAATTGCATGATTTCCCCAGGATTTTACATCTTTATTGCCTTCATGAGATTTAACACTACTCTCATTGGTCCCCTTAACTTCTACATTACTTTCATTGCTCTCATTTACAATCACATTTTCTTCATCCATTTTACATTCTCCATTATTTTCCATTATTTCACCATCATTAGAATTTTCAACTATTTTTTCACTGCAATTTTCTTTTTCCTTACATTCATTAACATTAATTACATTTCCTTTTGGTTTCATTACATAATTTACAGATTAATTTACATTATCTTCATCACATCCAATATCATTAACCTTAAATCCATTTTTCAGTAATTCACTTATCACTTGAGAACTTGTAAAAGTGAAATTTGGGAAATGCCATCTAAAAGTATATATATATTTTCTATGGACATGTGGGAGACTTTGAAACTACATTTCCCATGCTTCCTCATGGCAGACAGGAAGTGGGAGGATGTAAGAGAAGTGATATAAACTCCTGTAGTGTCTTCGAATGTCCTCTTTAGCTACTGGGCGCAGGATGAGAGGGGAGGTAATTATGGCTGAAGCGGCAGTTTTGAATTCTTACAAGTGTGTGTTCTAATGACTTTATCTATCAGCATGGCTTTAATTAAAATACTAATTTCTATATTTATATCAGCATTTATTATTTTTAAACGTAATAAACTCTGGGTACACCTTTATAATGAACATGCCGCTTTCTTCTGATCTCCCTTCTGGACTTCCTGGATATACTTTGGTCTCACTCCTGATTTCACCCAATCTTGCATTATCTGCAAATCTGGCACTTGAACCCCTTGGCAACAAGCATTAGGACATTCATTACCATTAACCTGACGCAGATTTTTATTTCTTTTGTTGTTATTCCAACTATTAAATTCTGTCTTCATCCATTATTATATCCATTGTTACTATATACGTTTCCTCTTCAAAGATGCTTTGAGAATTGCCCCCTAGAGCAACAATCTCTTACAAGATGTCCCACACAATTACACAGATAGCACCTTGGAGCAAACCTATTTTCCCTAGTGACCATTCGATTCCTAGGTTGCACTAATCTTAATGCTGTTACAGCCTTAATTTTTTTGATTTCACTATCCTTTGCTTTCTTATTTGCTTCATTTAATTGCTATTTTCAAATCCTTAATAATTGAAACTTTCTCCTCAGAACTTTTATCTTTGTCCACTGCAAACACATAGCAATCCTTCCTTTCTAATTCCTCTAAATTCATGGTCTCCCAATCTGGACAATTATTTCTAAAAAATTGCTTAATGCAGAACAAGAATTTTTAACAAATAACTTCCTGATATGTGGAATTGTTTCTTCAGAAAGTACATTCAGACCCAATTGCAACTCAGCTGCAGCGATTAATTTTTCTAGAAATGTCAGTGGTGACTCCCCAATATCTTGCTTAATTCTCTCAAACTCTGGCCATGCATCAGGTCTTCTAGCATTCTTTTTTGTTACCTCTAGTATAGACTCTCTAGCTTGCTTTAACAGCCTGTAATTATACACAGAATTTAAATCAATTTCCTCATACTCCTCAGACCAGGTGTCAGCAATGTATGGCTCTCGAGCCATATCTGGCTCTTTTGAGGGCCAGATATGGCTTTTTTCTGCAGGAGCCATAAAGTCAATTTTTTCCAGGTGCTGTTAACAGGAGCATGCACCGTTACAGGAGCATGCACTGTGAGCACTGTACGGCTCTCATGAAATTATATTTTAAAAAATGTGGCATTTATGGCTCTCATGGCCAAAAAGGTTGGCGACCCCTCAGACCATGGTGTTAAATTTGGATTATTCTTGGTTTGTTTATTGAATTGCTACTTCTCTCTTCTAGTTAATAATTCTTTTAATAAAATAGAGAAGTCAGTGAAGTCTGGGTCAAAGATCTTTATTGTCTTCTAGAACTTCCAGATCACCTTATGGGGTTCATCAAAGAATCTTGGTGTTCTCTTTTTTATGGAGTCTAACTCTGCTGAGGAAAATTTCTTATGGGATTTTAGATGAATTATCCCCCTGTCTGCAGTTACAACTGGTATATCTCTCAATGGAAACAATGAAACAGGTGTTTCATCCATTGCCTCTGTTTCCCTTTCTAATCTAGAGGTTGTTGACCATTATCAATACCTTGTCCATTAACCATTGCATAGTACTTTTCCATATTATCAATTTTCTGTTGCAGCAAGACTATCATCTATTTCATTTCTGAAACCCTTGACACCATAGCAAAACCCACTCTTGATTTTAGAGTAATAATAAAAATCCAAAGTAACTTATAGACAACAGAAAAACAATTGATAGGTATGAAAAAAACTGTAATCAAGAAATAAAGGGGCTATAGAGGCTTATATTAGAGGGGCTAGGTGGTACCAGCTGAGCCTTCTAGGCAGGGAGACTATACCTCCCATATAAGTTGACTTGGAACAGCCAGGAGTGTGTGGGCCTGAGCTGAGTTGTTTCAGTCAGTCTCCCTGTTGTCTCTAAGCTCCCTTGAGGTGAGGAGTGCAGAGCCCCTCCCTTCATGGTGGAAACATGGAAGCCAAAAGGAAGTGAACCCGGTTCACTTTCTGAGCAAGATGGATGCCTGGTCTAGCCCCCTTAGGAAACAAGGGATAGCTATCTTCCCCTATTGAGCCCTGGCCCTAGTTGATGGTATAAATGAATCAACTGAAGCTCTTTGAATAAGGCCAAGGGGTTTATTAAACACAAGGGTAAATTGAGGGAAGAGGGTCAAGGTCTGGAAAAGCTATCACTATGAGTGAAGGGGCCAGTGCTGGCAGAGAGTCTCAGAAGGTAGGTCAGGCTAAGGGAACCAGCCCTCATCCAGGGATAAATTCCACTGTCCTAATGTAGAGTGGTCAACCAGCTTGATAAATGAGGGTAGTGAGTTGGTTTAGGGGTATCCTGCCTTAGTAAGTAAACTAATTTCCCACATTCCTCCTCCCACCAAGTTTCCTCCTCCCAGGGCCCAAGGGGGAGATACAGGGGATAGCAGGATGTCAGGGAAATGTCAAGGAAATCAGAACCCCACAGTTGGTACTCCAGAGATATTTATAGTGCCAGCACCATCAGTTTGGCCTTGAGACCAGGTACTGGCTGGGTCAACATTCCATTCCACTGACTGCCAGGATTGCTTCTGGTGATTTTGCAAATGGAAGAGATTCTTGCAGCAATCCTGCATTACAAAACTCGCTGCATAGATGATCTCATTAATGGTTTCAGCACTTCCCAGGCCAATAATATATAACAAAAGTCAGGGATTATAGTCACAGACAGATACAGTATGAGGATTACACCAGCAAACACAGTTCCCATTATTCCCTATAACACTGTAACAGTTATACACCAATAATGTGGAAATAACACACGATACAAAATTGGTGTTGTGAAATTAGAAGCCACTATGACAAAACAAACCTCTACTAAAGAGTTTACTTGCCTTTCAGGGCTGGACAGCAGCTGCTAGTTTTGGTTGAAAAGTCAATGTGACTTCAGTGCTGGATTTCAGCACTGGAAAGCTCCAGTAGCTACTGTTAAAATTCCACCCAGTTTGTCAGCTCAAGATTCCGAGCAATTTGGATTATTAATTCAGTGTCTGAAATCAAATATTGACCCACAGTAAAACCTTAGATATTATCAGGTTCAGACCATATGGCTCACCATTGTAAAAAGTAGATGGGTTTGGGGAATGGATTAAACTGGGCCAATGTGATTAGGTTAACTGTGGAATAACAGGCTCAGTCTAGGTAAAACCTGTCCTGAATTAACAAGTACAGACCAGTATATATCAGGGATAGATGTTGGATTTATTAACAAAGGAAGGTGAAAAGGGAAATTTGGATAATCCTAATCTAAAGCCAACTACCTAAAACCCACAGATCTAAATATCTCTTCACAGAGATTTCTTCAGAGTGATTTTCCTACTCTACTCCTATCCTCACTATTTAAAATCCCAATTCATGTTCTTGGCTAAACTAACACTAAAACTCCCTGTACTGATTTTAAGGAAAGGGTCTGTGTAAGCCTGATAGGGCCCTACTAAGGCCCAAGATCCAAAAGGCTCTAGGCCTGGTCTCACAATCAGATGCCAGATGTTTCAGGATCACCAAGAACTCGGCAGATATCAATCAGCCAGCAGGGAATCAGGATAACAGAACAGCAGGTAGGATGGGAAGATAAGGTAGAAACAGCCACAGGGAAAATAGTCTGTCTCCTTCAGGTTACCCAGAGAAAGGATACAGGTCAAGTCCAACTGTCTCTTAGTAACAGCTTAGCTCTCCCCTGAAGAATTCCAGAATTTTGTACTCTGCTGACCATGCCTCTTCCCTGTGCAAACTTACATACATTCCTCCTTAACTTTTTCTTATAACTCAAGTGACTCATGAAAAAGGCTGTCCATTATTAAAGAAGAATCTGATAGTCTGAATGCAGATTGAAGCATGCCATTTTCACTTTATTTCCTCCATCAGTTTTTCTCTAGTGTAAATAATCTGTCTTTCACAATATGATAAACATTGTATGATAACATATATACAACTTTTACCATATTATCTGCCATCTTGGGGGAAATGGAAGGTATAAGCGGGAGAGAGAGAACAAAATGTCAGAAAACAATCACTAAAAATTTTATCAACATGTAATCTGGAAACAAAAATTTTTAAAAAAGGATTCATGTCTTGCTGAATCCAAGCCCAGTGCACTACCTATTGTGCCACATAAACATCAATCCTGTAGGACATATAGTCAATGCCACACAGTTTAGCACTTAATTTTCCTTTAGTTTTTTTTGTATATTTATATATGTGTGTATATATACATCTATATCTATATATTTCTATTGTTTTTCCAACTGAGCTATGAGCCCTTTGTGGGCATGAATCACATAAAATTCTTTGTCTTTATATCCCATAGGAGCTAGAACTGTTTTGACAATATGGGAAGTCCTCAAGAAAGATTTATATTTTAGAGCTGGAAGACTTTAGAGACCATCTAGTTCAATGCTCTTGTTTATGGATGGGGAAAACTAGATCCAGAGAGCTTAGATGACTTTAAATCTTCAGTCTACTTTGGCTTCCATGGGAGAAGTTTGTAGGGAAAGGAACATGAGAAGATAGAAGCACATGAACCAAATAAGAAGGGGAAGAAAATCTTGAAAGTGACTTGGCAACATTTGAACTAGTGAAGTATGTCCAAGTTTAAATCTGAGAAGGAAAATTCTGGCAACATTATGGAAGAATTAAGCAAAAGTTCAAAGAGAACAATCTCTAGGTCCAGATATTGATACATACCTACTTCTAGATTGTAAGAGAAGAAAGTTCAAGGTTAATTAAGGAGAATATAAAAGAATTAAAGAGAAATAAAGAATATAAATAAGGATTAGGGAGTTGAATGTGGAGAGATAGATTCAGAAGAATAAGGAGAAGGTAGTGGGCAAGAGAAGGCATGGTAAGGAAAGCTAAGGAAGAGGTAAGTGGAATGAAGTGAAGATTAAATAAATTAATAGAGTAGATTTGTGAATGGGACAAATTGACTATAAACATTTTCACTCTTAAGATTTAATAATTGCAAAATATTTTAATCAACTATTTTGGATTGGGCTATTAATACCCACAAGGAGTTTTAAGACACAAGAATGAAATATCTCAACCATAATGAATGGTAAGAGAAATTGTGAGTAAAGGCAAGGGATCATTAAATCAATTTGTCAATTATCCCACTCCAATGAAAGTGACAATCCACTGCTCTTGAATACCTTTGTCAGTTGAGAACAATAAGTCACGATTTCATGTGATAGTCCGAATCTTTTGTTTCTCCAAATGAATTTTGTCATTTTTTTTTATTGTTTGGTAAAGTATTTTTAGATAGTTTGATTGGTATGGTCTGTGTAAATTGACTTTTATTTTATTACATGTCCATCTATGAACACTGAATATTCCTCCAGCTATTTAAGTTTCTTTAAGGAATATTTTGTAACTGAATCTATACAAATATCTTTGTATCTGGTGTTCTAGTTTTGCCCCAGTCCTAGGTTCTATACTTCTGACTTAGGGATGGATGTCTGTCAGTCTGGGGAAACAGTCTCTGGTCTCCAAGCCTTCAGGACCTTGGCATTCACTGCAGAGATGCCCCTGAAGACCCTGTGCCCACAGCTCCTCCTCCTGTTCCCCCCTCTCAGAGATTCTACACCCCTTCTCAGCTTGAAGAAGCTACAGAAGATTGAAACCATTGGCCCTCTTCCCTTAGACATTTGGAGAAGGGGAGGGGAGACCGCATGGGACCTTGTGGGACATTGTACCCCAGAGACAGCATAGAACATTGCACCCCCATAGTGAAAAAGTTTTTTTCAGGCAAACTATAGGCAGGAAAATCCCTTTGCTTCCACTATGTACCCTTCCCCTTATTTTTTTTTAAAACATTTATTTATATTCATTTTTAACATGGTTACATGATTCATGCTCCTACTTTCCCCTTCATCCCCCTCTTTCCCCCCACCCATGGCCAATGCATATTTCCACTGATTGTAACATGTGTCCTTATTCAGGGCCTATTTCCATATTGTTGTTAGTTGCATTGGTGTGGTAGTTTCAAGTCTACATCCCCAATCATGTCTGCCTCAGCCCCTGAATTCAAGCAATTGATTATCTTCTATGCTTCCTCTCCTGCAGATCTTCCTCTGAATGTGGGTAGAGTTCTTTACCATAAATCCCTCAGAATTGTCCTGAGTCATTGCATTGCTGCTAGTACAGAGGTCCATTACATTCAATTTTACCATAGTATATCAGTCTCTGTGTACAATGTTCTTCTGGCTCTGCTCCTTTCACTCTGCATCTGTTCCTGGAGGTCTCTCCAGTTTGCCTGGAACTCCTCCAGTTTATTATTCCTTTGAGCACAATAGTATTCCATCACGAGTATATACCACAATTTGTTCAGCCTTTCCCCAATTGAAGGGCATCCCCTCCTTTTCCAGTTTTTTGCCACCACAAAAAGCGTGGCTATAAATATTTTCATACAAGTCTGTTTATCTATGATCTCTTTGGGGTACAAACCCAACAATGGTATGGCTGGATCAAAGGGCAGGCATTCTTTTATAGCCCTTTGAGCATAGTTCCAAATTGCCATCCAGAATGGTTGTTTTTGTTATAAATAGTTTTAGTTATAAAGATTTTTCCCAATTTGTTGTTTCCCTTCTGATTTTGACTACATTGTTTTTGTTTGTACAAAAGCTTTTTAGCTTGATATAATCAAAACCATTTAATTTACATTTTGTAATTTTGTCTAACTCTTGCTTGGTTTTAAAATCTTTCCTTTCTCAGAGATCTGACAGGTATACTACTATTTTATGTTCACTTAACTTATTTATAGTTTCCCTCTTTATATTCAAGTCATTCACCCACTCTGAATTTATCTTGGTGTAGGGTGTGAGATGTTGATCTAAACCTAATCTCTCCCATATTGTTTTCCAAATTTCCCAGCAGTTTCTGTCAAATAGTGGGTTCATGTCTCAGAAGTTGGGCTCTTTGGGTTTATCATACACTGTCTTGCTGATGTCATTTACCCCCCAGTCTATTCCACTGATCCTCCCTTCTGTCTCTTAGCCAGTACCATATTGGTTTTTTTTATACATTTATTAATATTCATTTTTAACCTGATTACATGCTTCATACCCCTACTTTTCCCTTCATCCCCCGCTCTCCCCCTACCCATGGCCAACGCATATTTCCACTGATTGTAACATGTGTCCTTATTCAGGGCCTATTTCCATATTGTTGTTAGTTGCATTGGTGTGGTAGTTTCAAGTCTACATCCCCAATCATGTCTGCCTCAGCCCCTGAATTCAAGCAATTGATTATCTTCTATGCTTCCTCTCCTGCAGATCTTCCTCTGAATGTGGGTAGCATCTTTACCATAAATCCCTCAGAGCTGTCCTGTGTCATTGCATTGCTGCTGGTACAGAAGTCCATTACATTCGATTTTACCACAGTATATCAGTCTCTGTGTACAATGTTCTTCTGGATCTGCTCCTTTCGCTCTGCATCAGTTCCTGGAGGTCTTTCCAGTTCACCTGGAACTCCTCCAGTTTATTATTCCTTTTAGCACAATAGTATTCCATCACCAGCATATACCACAATTTGTTAGCCTTTCCCCAATTGAAGGGCATACCCTTGCTTTCCAGTTTTTTGTCACCACAAAAAGCACAGCTATAAATATTTTCGTACAATCTACATCTATGATCTCTTTGGGGTACAAACCCAACAATGGTATGGCTGGATTAAAGGGCAGGCATTCTTTTATAGCCCTTTGAGCATAGTTCCAAATTGCCATCCAGAATGGTTGTTTTTGTTATAAAGATTTTTTTCCAATTCGTTGTTTCCCTTCTGATTTTGACTACATTGTTTTTGTTTGTACAAAAGCTTTTTAGCTTGAAATAATCAAAACCATTTAATTTACATTTTGTAATTTTCTCTAACTCTTGCTTGGTTTTAAAATCTTTCCTTTCCCAGAGATCTGATAGGTATACTATTTTGTGTTCACTTAACTTATTTATAGTTTCCCTCTTTATATTCAGGTCATTCACCCACTCTGAATTTATCTTGGTGTAGGGTGTGAGATGTTGATCTAAACCTAATCTCTCCTATATTTTTTTCCAAATTTCCCAGCAGTTTTTGTCAAATAGTAGATTCATGTCCCAAAAGTTGGGCTCTTTGGGTTTATCATACACCGTCTTGCTGACATCATTAACCCCAAGTCTATTCCACTGATCCTCCCTTCTATCTCTTAGACAGTACCATATTGTTTTGGTGACTGTTACTTTATAGTATAGTTTAATATCTGGTACTGCTAGGCCCCCTTCCTTC
>NC_058133.1:273901775-273902267 GCF_016433145.1 Gracilinanus agilis | reverse complement strand
ACTTAATGGGGCACTATAGTACTGATAAACTCCGCCAAGGACGGTCCCAAGCCCGGCTGAAAAAGGAGGAGGGTTGGGCGAGGGGCTAGCAACCCCATCCCGTAAAAAATCACACTTGCTATAGAAACCGCAACCTCATCAAACAAACAAAACCGACGATTGCCTAGTCTGGAGGATTGCTCTCCAACAGAGCCCATGACACGTGCTGGTGAAAGCCTCTGGGAAGCCAGCTCGCCGATAAATCTTCTGACAACCAAGGCAAAACCAGAATAGCGACATGGAACGTTAGAACCTTATATGAAAGCGGAAAAATCGCTCAGGTAGTAAATGAGATGAAAAGATACGACATCAGGGTCCTCGGTTTATGCGAGACCAGATGGAATGGAAGTGGCCAGACCAGTCTGACATCAGGCGAAACCATTATTTACTCTGGCCATGAAGACCCGGACCATTCCCACACCCAGGGAGTAGCGCTGCTCATGACACCTGAAG
>NC_058133.1:273884608-273901683 GCF_016433145.1 Gracilinanus agilis | reverse complement strand
GGGGAAGAAGATCACCATCATCCAATGCTATGCACCCACCAATGTGGCAGAGGAAAAGGAAAAAGAAGAGTTTTACAGCTCCCTACAGGCACTACTTGATGGCACACCAAGAAGAGACCTAAAGATCGTTATGGGAGACTTGAATGCAAGGGTAGGAGAAGACAACACAGGAAAGGAATTCATCATGGGAAGGCATGGAGTAGGCACCTGTAACGAAAATGGAGAGCTCTTTACGGATTTCTGTGCCTTCAACGATCTTGTTATTGGGGGTACTATATTCCCACACAAGAAAATTCATAAGTCAACCTGGACTTCGCCTGATAGAAGGACGGAAAATCAGATAGATCACATCACAGTTTCCCGCAAGTGGAGAAGAAGTCTTCTAGATGTTAGAGCAAGACGTGGTGCAGATGTGGCCTCGGACCACCAACTACTGGTGGCAACTTTTAGAACCAAGTTGAAATCATTCAACGACCTTTCAGGCAGATTACAGCATAAGTTCAATGTGCAAGATCTAAAGACCAGAGAGGAAAAAGAAGCATTCAATTGCGAAATCAAGAACAAGTTTGCGGCCTTGACAGGACTCACAGGAGAGACAGTCGAAGACCCCTGGACCAAACTCCAGCAGACCTGGAAGACCACCTGCGCAGAGGTCCTGAGAAAGAGAGAGAGAAAGCGCAAGGAATGGTTAACACAAGAGACATGGGCCAAGATACAACAGAGAAGAGATTTGAAACAGAAGATCAGCCAATGCCAAGTCAACAGGTGAAAGAAGAACTTCGAACACTGTACTGGGAAATTAACCGTCAAGTCAAGAAGAGCACAAGATATGACAAGAGACGGTTCATTCACGATATGAGCAAAGAAGCAGAAACAGCAGCTGGGCAGGGGAACATGAAGAGGCTATACGAAATAACAAGAACTCTATCGGGAAAGAACTACAACCCTAGCAAGCCAGTGAAGGACAAGACCGGCAAGACAATAACAAGCAATGCAGGGCAGAGAGCCCGACAGGCAGAGCATTTCGAAGAAATCCTGAACCGACCGCCTCCACCAACTGTTCCGGACATACCACCAGCCACTGAACTGCTTCAGGTGAACACGGGCCCACCTACCAAAGTTGAGATCATCAAAGCCATCAAGACCATGAAAAATGGTAAGGCTGCAGGTCCAGACGGCATTCCCCCTGAGGCACTCAAGGCAGACCCAGAAATGTCAGCGGAGATGCTACAACCCCTCCTGCAGAAGATCTGGGAACAGGAGCAAGTCCTGACAGACTGAAAACTAGGCTACCTGGTGAAGCTACCCAAGAAAGGTGACCTATCCCAATGCAGCAACTGGCGAGGAATCATGCTTCTATCTGCTCCCAGCAAAATCCTGACCAGAGTCATCTTAGAAAGACTGAAGGAGGCCTTGGACAAGAAGCTGAGAATAGAACAAGCAGGGTTTCGTCAGCACAGATTGTGCACCTACCATATCGTCACCCTAAGAATCATCATCGAACAGTCCATCGAGTGGCAGTCTCCCCTCTACATGACTTTCGTGGATTTCGAGAAGGCATTTGACAGCGTGGACAGGAGCATCATCTGGAGATTGATACAACATTACGGGATTCCCCCGAAGCTCATCAACACCATCCAGCAGCTATACAAAGACTTTACCTGCCAGGTCATCCATAATGGGAAACTGACGGCTCCCTTCAAAGTGAAGACCGGAGTGAAGCAAGGCTGCATGCTTTCGCCCCTTATCTTCTTGATGGTCATAGATTGGACCATGAGAAGAATTACCAAGGACAACAATGCGGGCATTCAATGGACTCATACCAAACAGCTCGAGGACCTTGACTTCGCAGATGACATCTGTCTCCTTTCTCACAAGCAGCAGGATGCGCAAGCCAAACTTGCACGACTCTCTGAAGAAGCGGAGAAGACAGGTCTGAAGATCAACAAGAAGAAGACCAGATGATCACAGTCAACAGCACACAGGACCTGCCAATCCAACTACAGGGAGAAAACATCAAGGAGACGGACCACTTCATCTATTTGGGTAGCATCGTCAGTAAGGACGGCGGAGCAGACGAGGACATCGACAAAGCCAGACAGGCATTTAACACCCTTCGGTCTGTCTGGATCTCCAAAGCACTGTCCCTCGTCACTAAGCTCCGAATCTTCAATACCAACGTAAAGGCCGTCCTCCTATATGGAGCAGAAAGCTGGAGAGTGACAAGTGCCAACACCAATAAACTCCAGGTATTTGTTAATAGATGTCTACATCACATCTTGAACATCAGATGGCCTGAAAAGATCTCCAATGCTAGTCTCTGGGAAAGAACAATCCAGTGTCCCATTAGTCAGGACATAAAGAAACGTAAGTGGAGATGGATAGGACATACGCTACGAAAACCGGAAGACAACGTAGCCAGACAGGCATTGGGCTGGAACCCTTCAGGGAGGAGGAAGGTCGGAAGACCAAAACAGACCTGGCGAAGATCTGCCGAAAATGAAACAAAAACGGTCAGAATGACATGGGCCCAGCTGGGGGAAGTTGCCCAGAACAGAGTCCGTTGGCGTGAGATGGTTGCGGCCCTATGCTCCTAAGGAGTCAACAGGAATAATAATAATAATAATAGTACTGATATAACTGCACACATACATATAAAACTCCTTTACACTAAGAAAATTGCTGAAATAAAGAGAGAAAAATTCAGGAAAGAATACTTTTTCCTCTCCCTCTCTCAAGTCAGGCAACAGGAGAAGAAAAAGCTGCCGGCCTGCTGGTTAAACCATTTGGCCACATAAATTAAGTAGGAGATCAGGAGATTACAGAAAATAACATGACTTGTGTGTAGGCATTAGTAAGTAGTGGGGGAGGAGGGTACCTTTTCATGGAAAACTGGCCAGCACACATCACACACATTTCCTGGTACAGGTGTTTATCAGTGCTGCCTACTCAATCATTCTGTATCAAATGAAACAACTATTGGGGAGAAATGCTTCTCACTAATGAAGCATATGTAAAGATGTAATCTGACTATAGTTCCCCTTTAAGAGCAGATAGAAAAGTTAAAGACAATAACAATCCCACAAATAGGGAGTGCAGACTCCATGAATGCACTGAGATAAAGCCATGTAAATCAGAGGCAGAGGGGTAGAGAATGTAGACAAAAGTGATCAATCACTATACAGAACCCCAAGATGTCAATAAGAGGTGTGGGAAGAGTAAAAGGAGGGCAGAAGGAGGAACACACAGCACACCTACCAAGCCAAACTAAAAACCAGGATTCGTCTCGTGTGGCAATATCAATGAGGGAGCCTTCTATCTTAGAAGATAGTCGCAGTACCAAAAGGATCACGTGACGTATCACGTGGCGCACAATGTCATGTGTAAATTGTTAGTTACTGTGCCGCAGTTGACTTTATGGTTCCTGCAGAAAAAACCATATCTGGCCCTCAAAAAAGCCAGATATGGCTTGAGAGGCATACGTTGCAGACCCATGCCTTAAAAGAATCATCCATAAATCATTATGACAATGAAAAAGAATCAACGGCAGAAGAAGACACAATATTTGATTTGCAATCAATCCAAGACCTAGAAACTGATAGCGATGAATAAATGAAAGCACAAAGACTTTATCATGAACTTTTGTTACCTGTAATCACCTTTATTAAACCGCAAAGGAAAAAAAAAAGAAAGAAGAAAAGATTAGTCACGTTTCATGGACATTTGAACTTTGTTCCTGACAAAAGTTAACACACTTGAACATCAGTTCCAGTGCAAGATGACAAGCACAGGTACATGAAACGACACAAGTCAACACACCAAAACATCAGTTCCAGTGCAAGTTGACAAGTGCAGGATTACATCAAATGACACAAGTGAGGCATTGCTGACTTCGCAGATCATCACGAGATCAGCAAACCTGAGAACTACAAAAGAAATCAGTGACCGAATACACAATTGGTGTAAAGGACAACAAACCACACTGTGAAGAGGAGCATCGGATCAGCGTTGGACACATGCATTGAAGAACATAACTTACACCCAACAGAATTCTCATTGCATCCAACACTTAGATTCCAATCACGGATTATATACATTTTGCAGAAGAATTCTTGTGGAGTAAGTATGTAACACTTCATTACACATGTAGGTCACACTACACAACACATAGAACATTTTTCTTACTTCACATCTACATGTGAAATATAAATTTACACTTAAGAGAAGAGCTTGTCTGCCTTAGCATAGGGTTTTCCTCTTATTTTGGCTCAGACACCTTCTACTCAAATCACCTGACATTTCTTGTAAACATTTATATATGTAAATTTTATTTACTAACATTTGGCAATAAGTTTTACTAACACACAGGGACAGTTAGTTTCATGAGTTAGAACAGGGACAGAATTTTCTAAACTTTCTTTGTAAATATTGTACATAGCTTAAATCTATAGTTTAAACAAAAGACTTACAAATAATTATAGTCTTACTTATTCTTACTAACGTTTCTAACGTATGCATAAGTGTACTAACATGTTCATATACTAACATTAGAAAGCGAATTAGAATTTAGAAGCTTAGATTGCAGGAATTTAGTTGATACTTTTGTTGTTAGTTCATGAAATTAGATAGATACATAGATAGAATTTATTACTTTGTTTTAGTTAGCAAATGTTAGCTTTAAGACTGTTTGTGAATGTTTGCATTTAATTTGCTTTTCCTTTCTGTTCAAAATTTTTTGCAAAACTCAAATCCCCAATCCTTTCCTATGCCTTTCCCATAACCCATCTTAGTTTTAGCTTAGATTACTCTTAGAATACTTTAGGAGTAAGCAACCCTTTTCTTATTTTGCAAAACGTAGATAGGGATAAGAGCTTAGTTAGAATTTAGCTTAGAATAAGAGTAGTAACCCCTTAGATCTTAGTAACCAGAAAATGTTGCAAGCTGAAAATTTTTGAAAGACAAATGAGCAGACTATAATGCAAAGATGCAATAAAGGCTTTTGCCCTTGCAAAAGTTAACTGAAAACTTCTGGCAGTTAGAAGCCTTAGAATGCTGACAGAAGCACAGTTGGAACCTGAGGCTTGAGAAGAGAATCCATCTTATCCTGGGGCTTTTTTCTTAGGGAGTTCATTGATGGTAATGGAGGTTAAATGATTTCCCCAGGGTCACATAACTTGTAAGTGTCTGAAACAAGATTTAAACCCAAGATCTCCTATTTCTAGGGCTGGCTCTCAATCCACCAAACCACCTAACTGCTCTTTCCCTAATCCAATAGTTATTAGATTGTCTTTCTTGGAAAGGGTAGTAAATCAAGGGAGGGGACAAGGGGGATTGATTTAAAACAAACCACTGGTTTAAAAGGAAGTACCGTAAAAAGAAGGGGTAGAACTAGGAGAGGATACCAAAATGTTAGGGAATACACAGCTAAAAATTATAACCCTGAATGTGAATGGGATGAACTCACTTATAAAACAGAAGCAAATAGCAGAGTGGATTAGAATAAAAAGGCCTACCATATGTTGTCTACAAGAAACACACGAGGCAGGTGGACATACACATGGTTAAGGTCAAAGGTTGGAGTAAAATCTTTTGGGCTTCAACTGAGAAAAAGAAGGCAGGAGTGGCAATCATGATGTCTGATAAAGCCAAAGTAAAAATAGATCTGATTAAAAGAGATAGGAAAGGTAATTACATCCTGACAAAAGGCAGTATAGATAATAAAGAAATAACAGTACTCAACATGTACATACCAAATGATATAGCAGAATACTAGCAAAAAGACTCTAGCAAGTAATCACGAGGGTTATTCATTATGATGAGGTGGGATTTATACCAGGAATGCAAGGATGGTTCAACATTAGGAAAACCATTCACATAATTGACCATATCAACAAGCAAACCAATAAAAACCATATGATTATCTCAATAGATGCTGAAAAAGCCTTTCACAAAATACAACACCCATTCCTACTGAAAACACTAGAAATTTTAGAAATAGAAGGGCCTTTCCTAAAAATAATAAAAGGTATATATCTAAAAGCATCAACAAACATCATCTGCAAAGGGGAAAAATTAGAAGCATTCCCAATAAGATCAGGAGTGAAACAAGGATGCCCATTGTCACCTCTATTATTTAACATTGTACTGGAAACACTAGTAGTAGCAATAAGAGAAGAAAAGAAATTAAAGGTATTAAAATAGGCAATGAGGAGACCAAGCTATCACTCTTTGCAGCTGATATGTTGGTCAACTTAAAAAATCCTAGAGAATCAACTAAAAAGTTAGTGGAAATAATCAACAACTTTACCAAAGTTGCAGGATACAAAATAAATGCACATAAATCATCCTCATTTCTATATATTTCCAACACATCACAGCAGGAAGAGTTAGAGAAATTCCATTTAAAATCACCCTAGACAATTTAAAATACTTAGGAATCTATCTGCCAAGACAAACACAGGAATTATACAAACACAACTATGAAACCTTTTCCACCCAATTAAAACTAGACCTAAATAATTGGAAAAATATTGAGTACTCATGGATAGGATGAGCTAACATAATAAAAATAACCAACCTACCCAAATTAATTTACCTATTTAGTGCTATACCTATCATACTACCAAAAAACTTTTTTACTGAATTAGAAAAAACTATAACAAAGTTCATTTGGAAGAACAAAAGACCAAGAATATCAAGGGAAATAATAAAAGAAATATGAAGGAAGGTGGCCTAGAGGTACCAGATCTTAAACTGTACTACAAAGCAATAGTCATCAAAACAATATGGTACTGGAAAAAAGACAGAAAGGAGGATCAATGGAATAGACTAAGGATAAGTGACCTCAGCAAGACAGTTTTCGATAAACCCAAAGAACCCAGCTTTTGAAACAAAAACCCATTATTTGACAAAAACTGCTGGGAAAATTGAAAAATAATCTGGAAGACATTGGGCCTAGATCAACATCTCACACCCTATACCAAAATAAACTCAGAATGTGTGAATGACTTGAATATAAAGCAGGAAACTATAGGTAAATTGGGTGAGCACAGAATAGTATACTTATTAAATCTATGAGAAGGGAAAGATTTTAAAACCAAGCAAGAGTTAGAAAAAGTCACAAAATGTAAAATAAATAATTTTGACTACATTAAACTAAAAAGGTTTTGTACAGACAAAACCAATGCTACCAACATTAGAAGAGAAACAACAAATTGGGAAAAAATCTTTATAACAAAAAACTCAGATAAAGGTCTAATCACTCAAATATACAACGAGTTAAATCAATTGTACAAAAATTCAAGCCATCTCCCAATCAATAAATGGGCAAGGGACATGAATAGGCAATTCTCAGATAAAGAAATTAAAACTATCAATAAGTACATAAGAAAGTGTTCTATATCTCTAATAATTAGAGAAATGCAAATCAAAACAACTCTGAGGTACATCCTCACACCTAGCAGATTGGCTAAAATTGGCAAAATTGGGACATTAATTCATTGCTGGTGGAGTTGTGAACTGATCCAAACATTCTGGGTGGCAATTTGGAACTATGCTCAAAGGGCTTTAAAAGACTATCTGCCTTTTGATCCAGCCATAGCACTGTTTGGATTATACCCCAAGGAGATAATAAGGAAAAAGACTTGTACAAAAATATTTATAGCCACACTCTTTGTGGTGGCAAAAAATTGGAAAATTAGAGAATGTAATTTGATTGGGGCAGCTGGATGGCTCAGTGGATTGAGAGCCAGGCCTAGAGACTGGAGGTCCTACGTTCAAGTCCGGCCTCGGACACTTCCAGCTGTGTGACCTTGGGCAAGTCACTTGACCCCCATTGCCCACCCTTACCACTCCTGGGCCAAGGACGGTCCCTTGCCCGGATGAAAAAGGAGGAGGGTTGGGCATGGGGCTAGCAACCCCACCCTGTAAAAAGCATCTGCTAAAGAAACTGCAACCTAAAGTGGAGGCAGCTGGGCTAGCTCAGTGGATTGAGAGCCAGGCCTAGAGACGGAAGGTCCTAGGTTCAAATCCAGGCTCAGACACTTCCCAGCTGAGTGACCCTGAGCGACTGTGTGACCCATTGCCTACTGGTTGTGGCCCTATGCTCCTAGAATGTAGTCCCAGGATAAAAAAAAATTTTGATTGGGGAATGGCTGAACAAATTGTGGTATCTGTTGGTGATGGAATACTATTGTGCTCAAAGGAATAAAGAACTGGAGGAATTCCATGTGAACCGGAATGACCTCCAGGAATTGATGCAGAGTGAAAGGAGCAGATCCAGGAGAACATTGAACACAGAGACTGATACACTGTGGTACAATTGAATATAATGGACTTCTCTACGAGCAGCAATGTAAGGATCCAGAGCAAGGCTGAGGGATTTATGAGAAAGAAAACTAGCCACATTCAGAGGAAGAACTGTGGGAGGAGAAACACAGAAGAAATACAATTGCTTGAACACATGGGCTGATGGGGATATTATTGGGGATGTAAACACTAAATGATAACTCTAGTCCAACTATCAATAATATGGAATTAGGTCTTGATCAATGATACATGGAAAACCCAGTGGAATTGTGTGTTGGCTAAGGGGGGTTACGGAGGTTTGGGGGTGATGTGAGGAAGATTTATTTAGCAATTTATGTAGCAATAGTTCATATGGACCTAGTAGGAATGGCTGGAGCATTCCAAGATGGAATGAAGGAGCTGGAAGTAGCTCTGAGAGAGACTCCATTAGTGGTTGGCACAAACTGTTGTTAGCCCTGGGAGATCTCAGACCTGCATCCTGATTCCCTGGGATCCTGAGTGGTGGTGGATTTCAGCAAGTGGACAAGATCTGCAGAGCTGCACCAAGCGGAGGAGGAGTTTGGGATCTGGTGGACAGCATCTCAAGCACACTCTCTCTACTTGGATAGCTTGGACCACCTTGGCTTTTTTGGCATTCTGTGATCATCTGTGGATTACTGTGAGAACCCCAAAGCCACCCTCATGCCCTTTAGCTGTGATAGTCAAACCTGGCTGGAACCAGGTTTGAAGCAGCCATCCCAGTAACTCCTGAACTGCTCCTTTGAGCCCAGCCTGGCCTACGTCAATTAGAATTAGAGTAGACAAGTCCTCCCCTTGCCCCTGTGATTTGCCCTTTAGGTTTTTAAGTACAGAATTCCCTATCCCACCTTAATTTAGTTAATCATAATTAAACTGTTTAAAACTTTTACCTTGCCTGCTGGTTCCATAGACCCTGGCCTAGGGTGAGCTGGGTCAACTGCCATTCTTGACAGTTACCAGCCTAGCAGTGAACTCAGGTCTCCCTATCCTGGTTGGTTCTGTCTCTCCATCAACCCAGTGTGTGTACCCACAAACCATTTAGGTCACATTTTACCATCCCTGGTGTCCCATTCTTTTTACAGGGGAGAGGGAAAGAACATGAAATTTGTAACTAGAAGAAAATATACAAAATAAAAATAAATTAATTAAAATAAATTAAAAATTAATAAAATGAAAAAAAAAAGTTTGACTGATTTTGCAATGACCATGAGCAAGGTGGTCAACCATGGGGACTAAGAGAAAAGGCTTGAATACCAATTGGTGTTTTGGGCATTGGTCTGCTCCTATCCTTGGATCCTACCACAGATCCTATATCATGCCAGAATGGTTGACATAGAAGCAACAGGATTCTCCCAGTGCCATACAGGGTTTACCCTGCTTGAGGAACAGGAGGCCCAACCCCTGCCTATTTTGAAGTACCATCTCAGCCAGAGAGGACAATTATTTTTCTAAGAAATTAACAGAGGTTTCCAATTCACTACGGTCTAGGTCAATCTGCTGTGAAATAGACTAGAAATTTTGGGTGCCTTGAACTAGCGAAGTATAAGAATGGGTGCTCTACAGCACTGAAGAAGACCAGGGAGGTGTTCATCAGTGTGTGTTCAGCCTACACTGAGGGTGGAGGTGCCAAGGCTGGATCTAGGGGAGAATGAGTGGGAGATTTTGAGCACAAAGAGAAGGGGAGAGGCTCAGAGGAAGAGTGTTGCTGCACTGGCAATGCAGCCCCCTTCTGGGTCAAGCAGTTTTATCCTGCAAAACAAGCTTTATCAGGGTGCCCTGGTTTCCCATATATTATTCCCTGGACCTCATGGGACACTGAGAGGTCTGTGATGGAAGTTCTGAACCCCACCCCCCTTTCTCTGGAGCATGACATTGGGGTTTATCTGGCTCCACAGGGCAGGGGTCTCCTGTCCCCAGGCTGCACAGAGAAATTTACCAGGCACTTTGCAGGGTGTTGGCCCTGCTGATAGACAAGCATATAAATGTACTTTAGCCAACATCAATTCCCCGTTTGTGCCACTGACCAGACCCTGTAAGAGCCTGCTGGATCCCTCCAGCCCATTCCCAGGAGATTTCATTGTTCCATCTCAATTCTCCCTCAACTAGTAATGGAGTCAAACCTTTGACTCAGCGTCAGGTAAGGGTATATAGTGGGAGCAAAGGAAT
The DNA here is from genome assembly GCF_016433145.1 of Gracilinanus agilis. Classification (NCBI taxonomy): domain Eukaryota; kingdom Metazoa; phylum Chordata; class Mammalia; order Didelphimorphia; family Didelphidae; genus Gracilinanus; species Gracilinanus agilis. The sequence goes on along the minus strand of NC_058133.1, from coordinate 273,891,192 downwards.
TTTCCTGCCTATAGTTTGCCTGAAAAATTTCTACATTATGGGGGTATAATGTTCTATGCTGTCCCTCTACTTCTCCAAATATCTAAGGGAACAGGGATGATGGTTTCTATCTTCTGTAGCTTCTTAAGAGCTGATAAGGGGTGTAGAATCCCTGGGAGGAGGATGGAGGGGCTGTGGACACAGGGTCTTCAGGGGCGTGTCAGCAGCTAATGCCTTGATCCTGAAAGCTTGGAGACCTGAAGGACATGTCCAGTGACTGTTACCCTTGGTGAGCAGTCAGCTCAGGAGGGAGAGAGTCAGTCCCTAAGGCAGACATATAGAAACCAGGACTGGGGCAAAAACTAGATAACAGAGAGAATTAGTACAATAGAAATTGATATTAAACATTAACATTTGGGTATCTTAACCAACAGACTTTGTCTCCAGAAATCATCCTCTGACAGGAATTAATCCCTTTAGGAAATTTGATTCCCAAGTTGTAGAGTTGACGTGTGATGTTTCTGTTAAAGAATATTCTTTTGCAAAGCCAACATTTACATCATAGTTATAAACACTTGAGTAACTACTTCAAAGATGAATTTTTTTACCCCAGATCCTGGAAACCCAGAAAGCTTTGAGTTATTTTTCCAAACACAAGATCCAAACTTTAGTCATGGTAAATCAAGGCTATCCCTACAAGCCATTTATTAATAACTCTACCTAGTTCTCAAAGTATTTTCCCTAACAATTTGATAATTTTCAATTATTAATGTAATAGGTTATTTGGGGAAATGGAAACTTTTATTTCTACAGTTTACATTATGTGCTGATTATGGGAATTTTTAACAAAAGAGAAGGCAGACAGGGAAAACATTTCCTCACATCCCAAGGGACACATAGTGAAGGGCTTCACATACAGGCCAAAGCTGTGACTGTCACATGCCATCGTTGTCTCAGTGAAGAATTAGCAGCCTAGATGGTCAGAAAAGGTCCAGTCCAAGTTGAGCCCTGGATTGCCTCTCTAACCATGACAGGATGTTCTCTGTCTTATGTGTACTTTGTCACCACTGGATCCCAGAATCTTCTTTTTCTTTAAAGACAAGTCTTACCCATTACAGCTCAGAGAAACTCTGCTTGTCAGCAGTCCTGAAACAAATTTCCATACCTTGAAACAAAGGCTGATCACTCAATTATTCTTATATATTTTGGCAATAAGGAACAAGAGTGCTGAATTGAGTAGCACCACAGTAAATATAAATCAGGGCTGGATCATCTCCTGGACCTAGGCCATTTGAAGGACTAAGAAAAGGCCATACGGAATATCTTCAGGGTTACTTTCCAGAGAAATTTTAGAATCATTTGTGATTTTCCAACACCTCATACCTTAATTTTAGAAATTATTGGTCAAGGCACAAATTATAAGAACAGAACATCTATCTGTTCTCTTTCACCTCCCCCTATCTCTTTCTCCATCTCTCTCTTTACAAATCTGCATATTCAAACCTTATGAACTCCAGAGAAAAGTCCTTCTTTCTTCCATATTCAAAAACAACATCCCTCTTCTCCTTCTCTGAGTTGCTTTTACCGTCATAAAAATAAACATTCCATTTGGTATTCCTGCAAGTTCTAATCAAAAACTCCAAAGAATCCTGATTTAAAGGATTATCTCATTGAAACACTGTATCTTTTGCATAGTGCTCATCAGTTATAAATTTTAGGTCATATTAGCAGCAATTCACATACTAGTCATAAAATTGTGAGCAAGCATTTTTCACACATATGCCATTTTCAAAATCCTGCCTGTTCCTTGTACAGGTCAATATTTAATCAAAACATTAACTAACAGCTCGGGTCTCTCAAATAATTCCCAAATTTCATGTGAGGTAACTCATCAATTAACTTATTTTATCATTTTGGACCTGGAATGTTTGCATTAAGCTTCTATATCTTCAAACAAGCCATTCAGTGGGACATGGCTGGCAAGTTTTACTCGCTTGAACAGCTAGCCAGTATGTGGAGCAAATGTTTGAGATGTTCAACTTCAACAAGGTGAGTGGAGACAAAGAAGAACAGGCATCTCAAGGCATTTTGGAACGCATCAAAGAAAGAACAAATCATGCCACCTCCATGGACCTCAGTTTTCCCCTCTGTAAAAAGAAGGGGTTGGACTAGATGGCTTCTAAGATCTAAATCTATTGTCTTAGCAATGAGAAAGAAAGCTTAGAAATCAAAAGATCAAATTCTAGAGCTGGAGGAAGCCATTTAATCTAACCCACTCATTTTATAGAGAAGGAAACAGTTCTAGGGAGAGTGACTTGCCTAGGGTCACATAGGTAGTGGAACAAGATTCAAACCCATGTCCTCTAACTCCATTTCTAGTATTCTTATTCTATTGGAGCTGCACTAGTTCTATGAAGTCAGGAGAGGAAGTTTTGTTTTTGTTTCTCCAGGATCAAAGCAAGAATGATTTTAAACTGTAGTAGCATGAGACACGGGTTAGTTGTTAGGGAAGACATTGGTTTTGGGGGACTCTAATTCTTGCCCATCTTCTTCATGTTCTTGGTCAGTGCATTTCCCCAAACTAGGTATGGGTTTCTAATAGGGTTCCTGAGAATTAGGGGGATTTTAGGAAGGAGAGGAAGAGCCAGCAGCCATTTTCTTAACTTGGACTCTGCAAGAGCTTGAGGTTAGTTAGATGACCTTAGATGAAGCATAGATGAAGCCTAAAATTGGCCATACTAACCTGAATATAAGTGGCTACTGGAACTGGAGGGGAGTAGATGGGGGGCAGGGAGGAGCCAAAAGAACTACTCTTGTCCCAAACTCAAGAATATCTGAGCCTGTTCCTGAGATGACCAGGACCCCTTCCCTGTCCTCAGCAAATAGTTACTGCCCTGACCCTTATAGCTAGTTGTTGTTTAGTCAATTAGTCATGTCTGACTCTTCATGACTTCACTTGGGATTTTTTTTTGTAGGGGAGGTTTCTTGGCAAAGATACTAAAGGGGTTTTCTTTTTCTTTCTCCAATTCATTTTTACAGATGAGGAAAGTGAGGCAAACAGGGTTAAATGACTTGTCCAGGGTCACATCTGAATCCAGATTTGAACTCATCTTCCTGATTCCAGGCCCAGTATTCTATCCACTACATCCCCTAGCTGCCTTCTATCCCCTCCCCTTATAGGTTAGACAGAATTAATATTGTAGGTGAAAGTACATAGATATAGGGAGTTTGGAAACAGATTCTAGATGTGGCTCTGCCACTACTTTAGAGAGAGGGATTCCTAAGCACTAGATCTGTGATTTCATTGGGATAGAGAATTCCTAAATGAAGCAACTCCATTTACCAGTGCAGGTGGGGCACCTCTTCTGCTCCTTATAGATTTTGCCAGAGTGCCTTGAGATTACTTGTCCAATTATTTGTCAGAGGTAGGACTAGAACCTAGGTTCTCTTAGGTCTTTAAGGTAATGCCATGGAATGGAAAGGTCTTCCCAAACTGGGATAGCCTTAGAGAAGCCTAAGGAGCCTTCATAATACAGGAGATCTTCAGAGTTCAACGTTATTTTCTTTTTACAAATAAGAAACTGAAGACCACAGGTAGAGTGACTTATCCACAATCACAGTGTCATCTTATTACCACAGATTGTTCTACAGGCATTTGACCAATTCACCTCATAAAAAGGACATGACTTGGAGGGTTTTCCATCAGCATTGGTTGGAAGTGAGGGTGGGAGAAGTACCTACACAGGAAAAATTTTAGCTCTTTCAAATTTTAACCATTTAAAAAATTGAGATAATAATGCCTGGCCTGCTTGTCTCACCCAGCTGTTGTCAGGTGCATCTCAGGCAATGAAAACTATGACACAAGTTCTTATTAAGCTTGCCTTTCTCCACTATCCCCTGGACCCACAACAGACCACTCTTTCTTGATTGCCTTCAGAAAATCCAAACAAGCCTATTATATCACATTCCTTTCTTTCTGCCTCCTTGGCCCAGGCAGCAGGCTGCACGCTCTTTCAGGAGAAATTGTTCACTGAGCCTGGGAAGGCAATAATGAGCCATCCTTGTTTCTTCCTGGGGCCAGGATTAAGCAGAAAGAGTTTTGGAGAGGCTGACCTGAGCCCTGTTGGGATGGACCCAGATGGAGCCTCAAAGAAACACAAGGAAGCCTCAAGGATGATTTTAACTCCTTGAGTCCATCCCAACATTAAAGATGTATAAATCAAAATGCTAGTGAAGACCAAAAGGAGAGGAGAGAGTTGTTGACAAGCATGATGGTCAGTTCGGTCTGGGGCTCATGTCACGATGCTCTTAGCAGACAGAAGGTCTTGATAGAACAGGACACAGGACAGGCAGGTGTGGATGTTTTGGGGAAGGAGGTCAGACAAGCTCTCTGGGGAAAGAAAGACCCCACTAGCTAACTTACATTTCTATAATGACTCGTCTTCCTAGAGAGCTTTAGGGTTTTCAAAAGATTTCTTCAAACAGCCCTATCAAGTAGCTGGTGAAAGCTTTAGTATTCCCAATTTACCTCACACCCCTGAGCCCAAATCTAATGTTCTATCCACTATATCATATTGCCTGGGGGGGGGGGCGGAGAGGAAGATCAGGGTATGTCTTAGAGCTGCTATTTAACAGACCCACAGAATCTGGTGAGGTAGAAGCTCCCAAGGCAAAGGGAGAAGAGAAGTGGGGGGTTGTGTGTGGAAAGGATGGGAGGGAGGGCTACGGACCCCAACTAAACTTTGTATTTTATCTCCCCTTAAGGAGGAAGGGACTATGGCTCATTTATTTCTGTTTTTCTTTCACACCAACCACATTGTTGGACATATAACAGGAATCAAATAAGTGTTTGCTAAATGAATTTCATACATTTCACTGTGGTATCTAAGGCCCTGGTAGTCTCTATCAGCTGTAGGTAGGGTTGAGGCTCATCAGGACAAAGATCTGAGAAGTGGTTAGTGGGCAGAAATGAGAATTGGACTTGGGAAACTCACTTTCTGCCCAATTACATCAGAGGATGGACAGTGAAATATTCCTCCTGCCTCTTGCTGGAAAGGTTGTAGACTACAGGTATAGAATGAGGCACACATTTTTAGACAAGGATAATATGTTTATCTTTTTTGCTTAATTAACTTATTTGTTATAGCTTTATTCTTGTTGTTTAGTCATTTAGGTCATGACCAAATTTTGGAGTTTCAACACACACACACACACACACACACACACACACACACACACACAATAATCCCCTCTCTCAAGGAGTTTACATTCTACACATCACCCTCGACTGGACACATTCCCCATTTTTGTTATTGTTTTTAAATTTTTAAATATTTGTCCATGTTTACATGATTCATTTTCTTTCCTTCCCCTCTTCCCTCCCTCCTCCCAGAGCTGACAAACAATTCCACTGGGTTATACAAATGTTATCACTTAATATCTATTTCCATATTATTCATTTTTGCTATAGAGCAATTTTTTAAAGCCTACACCCCAAATCACATACCCATATATACATGTGATAAGTAATGTTATATGTTTTGCTTTTGGATTTCTAGGCCCATAGTTCTTTCTCTCAAGGTGGATAGCATTCTTTCATATAAATCCTTTAAGAGTATCCTGGCTTGTTGCATTGGTACTAGTAGCAAAGTCCATTACATTGGATTGTTTCATGATGTTTTTTACTTTCTGTGTACTCTTTGTTTTAAATTCAGGGAAGTGCTATTTGGAAGTGTCTAGCAGACTCCCTATGGACACGTGGGGACTATGAGACTACATTTCCCATGAATCCAACAGGGTTTCCAGTTTCCGGTTTTGGGTGGGGGAACATCAGAAGTCCCCCACACATAGGACAGTTTAAATTTGGACGAGGGCCAAATGGTTTTCCATTTGGTTTTCCTGAAGGGTTGACTGATGGACGAGAGAGACAAGATGGGCTCTGGCAGTAAATTTAAAAGATAGCCAGGTGGGGTCATATATATTTTACCAACATGGCCATGGCTTTAATTAAACTACTAATTTCTCTTATTTTATCAGTCTTTATCATTTTTAATCTTAACAGTACAATGTTCTTCTGGTTCTGTTCATTTCACTCTGCATCAGTTCATGGAGGTTGTCCCAGTTCATATGGAAATCCTCCAGATCATCATTCCTTACAGCCCAATAGTATTCCATCACCATTATATACCACAATTTGTTCAGCCATTCCCCAACTGAGGGACATCCCCTCATTTTCCAGTTTTTTGCCACCACAAAAAGTGTAGCTATGAATATTTTTGTACAAGCACCATTTTGGGGTTTTTTGGACAAAGATACTGGAGTGGTTTACCTATTTCCTTCTCCAGCTCATTTTATAGATAACAAACTGAGACAAACAGGGTGAAGTGACTTGCCCAGGGTCCCACCACTAGTAAGTGTCTGAGGTCAGATTTGAACTCAGAAAGATGAGCCTTCATGACACCAGGCCTAGAACTCTGCTCTACACCACCAAAGTGGTCATTCATGACAATGGCAGGTTCTACTGAGGGCAGGAGAGCAATGGCAGGGATGGGGGTCCATAGATGATGAATTCTTTTTAAAGGAAAAGAATGTGCTTGAGCTAGAAA
>NC_058133.1:273862437-273884108 GCF_016433145.1 Gracilinanus agilis | reverse complement strand
TGCTTGGATTGCATTGTCTCCGTGTGCTCCTTGGGTGGCAATCCACTTGGACCCTAACAACCCCAAGCTGAGTGTCTGTATCAGTACACAAGGCTCCTCTTCCTGGCCACTGCTAATGAGACTTCCCAGGACTTTGGGTATTCTGAGAGCAGTGTGGGAACAGAGGAGGCTGGGACACAATCACTGTGATCAACAAAGAGGTGAAATACCAATGAGTGAGTGTCATTTCTGTAGGGGAGAAACGAACAAAATAGAAAAATGTTTTCTGCTCCTCAGTGTGTGTCTCCCAATGATTGTAAGGAGGACAAACACTCTGTTTCCATTGAGGCTCTCAGTGCTTGTGCTCTTCTCTAATGGGAAAAGTATTTTGTCATTCTTCTGAATACAGAGGAAGCTCTTGCACTTATTTTCCTCGTATTGTAAAATAAAAACTTATTTTACACTCACATTGTTTCTCTCATGGTTACCAGATCCCAGTATGTGGGAGAAAGCCTTCATGGGATCTCTTTTAAACAGGATGAATAGAAGGACTCTGGAATGGGTCCTTTTTGTGATTCATCCCAACCATGGCAAAAGAGGAGAAAATCAATGGCAGGTTTTGTTTTCTCATGCACAGGGTAGTGTGTTGTGGACTGGGAGTTAAACTCAGGGTCAGAAAGTCCTGTGTTCAAGTCCTGATTCTGACATATATCAATTCTATGGCCCAGGACAAGTTAGCCTCTTAGCATCCTTAGGAAATGCTCTGAGACTAGAAGTTTGAGAATGATGATGCTGGTAAAGAGAGCTTCCTTCCTTCCAGTGAAGCCTGTGGTCTGAGCCAACTACTCAGCTAGAACTTTATTTGTTATATCCAGGCAGCATTTTGTGGTCCTCTCCTTTTTTTCCACCAGAAAAGATATTCAAATTTGGTGAAGTGTTTTACTAAATTCAAGGATTTTCTCATCCCATCTACCTTGGTCATGTTACCATATGCCTATACTACTACTACTACCCTATAACTCCTCCCCATACTAAATTAAAGATCAGATTGGGTATCGTCACATTCTAATCCAACATCAATTGAAGGAAATTTTTTTTTTGACAAAACACCAAATTTCTTTTTTTTTTAAATGTTGTGAAACATAGGAATAAATAGATCTTTCTTTTATTTCTTGTGACAATATCTAACAAAAACCAATGAGCCTTGTAATATCTGACAATATCTAACTAAAACCAACATTACTTGTAATAGCAAAACAGCACTAGAGGACATTCTATTTGTGTCAGGGCTAAAGCAAGGTTGTTTATTTTCATGCTGTTTATTTGATTTACTTATAGACACTCTAGCCTTTATTTTTAATCCATACATTCCTTACTTTTTAATAGTATTTCTTATAAGCATAACCTAGGAAGATTTGTTTTCTTATCCAATATTCCACTCCCTTTAGTTTTATTGCATTGCTTAATACACCCACATTTAAGATATGAGAGTTAGATTAATATTTCCCTCAATTTTTGTCTTTTTTTTAATATCTGAATTAGCATTTCCCCCCTTCTTCTTCTAAATGAGTGCTTTTTCCTAAAGTTGATTTTCCTTAAAGTACTTTAAAACAACTCAATTTTTAAAAGCTCTTTTCCAACCTGTTATCCATAACCTTCCACCTCCACCTCATTACCTTTTCTCTGGTTTTAAAGTTTTACTTAGCTGTTTAATATAATTTTCTTCTTCTTTATATTTAGCTATCTATTTCTTCCCCTCTGCCTCCTTTCATTTAATCACTTCATTCAAAATCTTCACTATTTTACCTTGCAAATTCTTATTTAAAAATTATGTTCTATTTTATAATACAGATTTCTCATAACCCCGTGGAATTGCTTGTCACCTCTGGGAGAAGAGAAAGAAGGGTGGGAAAAATAATGAATTGGTACCCATGGAAAAATATTCTAAATAAACAAATAAGCTAAAAAAGGACAAAAACAACAAAATGTTCACTCACATAAATATGTAGTGGAACATGCTGAGAGACTCATGTGTGTGTGTGTGTGTGTGTGTGTGTGTGTGTGTGTGTGTGTGTGTAAGTATGTCTGAGTGTGAGTGTGAATGTGAGCATGTGAGAGTATGAGTGTGTGTAAGTGTGTGAGTGTGTCGGGTGTGTGGAGGGAGCTCTGCAATCTCAGTCTCAAGGCGGGCCAGGCTTCATTCCGTGTCAGCATCAACCGTGAGGGATGCTCTTAGCTGATGTCTGAGACCCGACAGCTGCTCTTCCGGGAGAGAATGGACAGAGAAGGACAGAGACGCTTCCAGAGAAAGGAAGACCAGCACCCTCTAACGGGGATGTCATGGGAGCGAGGAGGAAGGACAGAGTGTGGACCGCAGGTCGTGGGGACCATCTCTAGGGGATTCCTTTAGGGCAGTGATGGGCAAACGTTTTAAAGAGGGGGCCAAAGGAAAGGAAGAAAGCTTTAGGCGGGCCAATATAATTATATGCCCACCGGCCGAAATTTGCCCATCACTGCTTTAGGGAGCGAATTCTGTCTTTCAGAGGGCGAGTTCTCTGCAGTGGAACAGAAAGGGACCTGCGAGGGTAAATAGAAAAACCTGGAGAAAGTTTCTGAGGAATCTGCACCCGCCCCTTCCATCTATTCCACTTGGGCTGCTTTAAAGTTACTCGCTTTCAGCCCCTGCTTCATACTGCTCTGCTCCAGAAGGACCTTCCAAGCTCCATTCCCCAAGGGAGAGCACTGACCAATCAGCAGCCAAAGAATCAGTGACCTCATCAGTTACTAGGTAAAAGTGTTACCTGATGCTCCACTGGGTTGTTTCTCTCCTCCTGGGCATCCAGCTGCTGAGGTTTGTAGAAAGCTTCTTCCCCAATGCCATTTCTTACCACTTTCCTCTCCACCCGCCTCAGTTTCTTACATGCCTCACTGATGGCGTCTGAATACAGAGTGAAGCCCACCATTTTCCACTTTTATCTTCTTCATAATATTTAATCTTTCTTCTTCCACAACACGATGAAAATGAAAATCCTATTTTGTAAGATAGCACATATCACAAATATCACATATCACAAATATCCAATTGCTGACCGTCTCAGGGAAATGCAAAGGGAGGGAAGGAGAGAAGGTGGAACCAAAAATGTTAGAAAATGAATGCCTTCCCCTATTTTTTCATAGATGAAAAAATAAAGCATTACTGAAGGGGGGGGGAAAGTCTGGATATCATATGATAAGAAACTGTCAAGTAAAATTGTCCTGATATTCTTCAACAAAAGGGTAAAACAGGAATTGAAGGAATCTACTGAGCAACTCTTGAAAGAGATCCCCAAATGAACATTCCCAGGAATATTACAGTGAAATTCCTGAATGGCCAGCTAGGGACTCAATGGAGTGAGAATGAAGCTTAGAGAAGGCATGTCTTGGGTTCAAATATGGTGTCAGACATTTCCTAGCTGTGTGACCCTGGGCAAGTCACTTACCCCCCACTCCCTAGCCCAAAGCTCTCTTCTGCCTTTGAACCAATTCACAGTATTGATGCTAAAACAGAGGGTAAGGGTTAAAAATAATTCCAGCATTTTCAGGCTAAGGAGAAAATATTGTAATAAACCAGAAAGAAACAATTCAAATATTGTGGAGCTAGTTAGGATTACACAGGGTTTCAGCAGCTTCTACATTAAAGGATTGGAGGGCCTGGAATATATTCTGAAAGGGAAAGGAGCTAGGATTACAATCAAGATCATCTACCCAGAGACACTGGATATAAATCCTTCAGAAGAAAAAATTAATATTTAATGAAATAGATGATTTTTAAGCATTCCTGAGGAAAAGACCAGAGCTGAACAGATAATCTGATTTTCAAATACAAGACTTAAGAAAAGCATAAAAAGGGAAACAAGAAAGAAAACACATGAGGGATTCAATAAGGTTAAACTGTTTATGCCGGATGGTTTTACTTGTAATTCTTTTAAAAAAAATGTTTAAAATTTTAATAAATTTCCACATAAGTTTTCTCGAGATATATGATCCAAATTGTCTCCCTTCCTTCTTTCCTCCTCCCTCTCAGAGCTGGCAAGCAAGTCAATCTGGGTTATACATGTATTATCACACAAAACACATTTCCATATTATTCATTTTTGTAAATGAATAATCTTATGAAGTCAAAACTCCCAAACATATACCCAAATAAACAAGATATCAACATTAGGGCAGGAGTATCCATAGACACAGAGTTCAGGATTAAGTTTTATATGCTGGGATGTTAAAAAAAATTAAAGAGTGAGAAAGAGGATTGCACTGGGAGAAGAGGGAAGGGAGAGGTAGATGGAGTAAATTATCTTATTGCAGAGCTTTGAAAGAGTTAATCCAGTGGATGGGAAGATGGGGAGGGTGGTGGGCAATGTTTGAGCCTTTCTCTCATCAGAATCAATCCAAAGAGGGAATGACATCCACACTCAGATGGGTATAGAAATCTCTAATAGCCTCTAGGGAAGTATGAAGGAAGGGGAAGAAGGGGGGGATGGATAGAAGGGAGGTAAATTGGGGGACACAGCGGTCAGAAGCACAATGAAACTTTATGAAAAAATGTCCATTTCATTGCCTGACCCACTTGGTTGAAGCTGTTGGATCTCTAGAGTTTGGAAGTTCTGAGTTGTGAAGGGCTTTGCTGATCCATTGTCTGTATTAAGTTTAACATTACTATAAAGACTCTCTCCCACCCTGGGACCACCTACTTGCTTCAGGAGGGTGTGAACCTGACCAGGTCAGACTCAGGACAGGCAAGGCTGTTGGATCAGTAATGAGAATGGCCATAGCAGGAGCCCCTGCATTTCCAGCCTCAGTGAGATGGCGAGACCCAGGCTTCAAAACAAAATGATATGAACGTATCTCTCTAATTCTTCATTCCTAAATCTAATGGTATCTTCTTAGTTCTCACTCTTCCTGAATTCACTCTGGTATTTGATATTGTTAATCAATCTCTGTGCACGAATATTTGCTTCTCCCTCAGTTAAGTGACTCTGCTATCTCCTTGGGGCTCCCACTTGTCTGATCTCTTCTTCTAAATTCTCTTGTTAGATGATCATCCATGCCCTGCTCCCCAATCATGCTTGTTCCCCAATACTATTTTTCTCTCCCCACATCTCAGTGATTTCATAAACTCTCACAGGCCTAGCTGTGTGACCCTGGGCAAGTCACTTAACACAGATTGCCTAGCCCTTGACATTCTGCTGTCTTAAAATTAATACTAAGACAGAAGGTCAGGAATTTAAACAACAACAACTCCCACAGGTTCATTTTTAAATTTCTATATGTATGACTGCCAGGCCTATGTATCTAGCCCTTATCTATCTAAACTCCTAAGGCAAAAAATAGATGCATTGATGGAGACTTGTGAGAATATTTTTTGGTAGATGTCAACTCATGGAGAACTTTGAACCCAAGCAGTTGTTTTGACTCCCCTGTAGGTGACAGGGGTAGATAAGTTGCCACAAGTGCTACATGTAAGTGTTGGATCCTCTTGGGAGGTCCTTTAGGGCAGGGAATGTTTTCTTTAAATCTTTGTATATTTAGTCACAAGTATGGGAGCTTGCACATAGTAGGTTCATAATAAATCCCTGCTCAATGAATTAAATATCTGCAGCAGAGGCAAATAGACCAGGAGCTCTTCAGTAGAGAGCTATAACAGGAGAGAGGCATAGAGGCTGGAATGAATGATTGGGGAGCTATGGCAGAAGTAGAACTCGGGATCTGGAAAACAGGAGATTTGTTCTGGGAGGAATATGAAGGTTCAGAAAGACAGAGGTGCTATGAAGGTATGTTGTTCTTAAGTCATTCAGTAGTGTGGAGATCTCTTTATCATCTCTGGTAATCTGATAAGGACAGTTTAGTTGATAAGGAAATAAGGACAGAACAAGGGAAATGTCTTTTACTTCATGCTTCCAGCTCTGGCTCCAGGAGCATGGAGTTTATTATATATATATTTCAAGACTCATTTCACACAAAAGAACCCCCCCCCGAAACTTTGCAGATGCGCAGAAGTTACAAATTATGTCACATCAAAACACAAAACATTGGCTTCAGCATAGACCAAGGCCAAGGCTGAATTTTGACTAGGTTCTTATCAGAAAGCCAAGTTGGGGAGTATCTTGGCCTTGGCTATACCAGGTGGCAGCATTCCTTGCTGTGTTAGCAGTGTTAACCCTTTAAATTCAGGTTTGATAGGAACTTAAAGCTTTTCAATAAGGCCACAATATTTTTCAACAAGAAATCACAAGGATCACAAAAGGGGTCAAAAGAGGAGTCTCAGATTTTTATCTATTCTCTTATTGGCTTCCCACACAGTAGTGTCTGACTATTTGTGACTGCATGGATGAAATACATGTTTTGTTTTATTTTTTGGTAAGGATATTGTAGTTTTCTTCCCTAGTTTGTTCCCATTTTACAGATGAAGAAATGAGACAAATAGCATTTTAAGTGACTTGCTCAGGGACACATTGCTATTAAGTGTCTGAGGCTGGATCTGACCTCAGATCTTCCCCATTCCTGACCCACTGCTCTATTCACTGTGCCAGCTAGCTGTTCCCTATTATAGGTCTAGAGGAAGTATAAAGGGAAAGAGAGAGAAGAGAAACTAGAGGAAGATACTTGGGACCAGATGTGCAGAAGCTACTACCAGCAGTGAAGCCTGCAGTGGGCAGAAGATGCTCTAGATTTATCCCTGAAACAGAATGACCTCTTGATCTTGATATGTTCAGGGCTCCTTTTTCTATCATCAGGGTCGATCCCAGGCCAGAATCTGTCCATCTTCACCCTCAGTCCTTAGTGACCACAGAGATAAATGACAAGGATTCACTGACTCAATGAACCCCGTCACCTAGTAACTACTGGATGCTGATTCTGATGCTGATGCTGATGCTGGTTTTGAAGCCAGGCTGCTGAACCTAGAGACCTCCTGGGGCTCAGGCAGAGCTGACCATGGACACATCTCTTACACTTCCATTTTCTCAGGCACAAGAATTGAGATCCCAACAGCCAACATGCAGCGTGACATGTTATTGTCACAACCTGCCCTACAAGCTAGCTGGAGAGATAGAGCTATCTTGTCCCTAGTTCTTCCCTGTATTTCTAGTCTAGACCTTGACCCACATCTGTATGACACTGCTAATGCTCCAAATTCCTCCTGATCCCAAGATCCCAAGTGCTCTGCTTTCTAAGTATCCAGGTCTTTTCTGCCTGCCTGCCTGCCTGCCTGCCTGCCTGTCTGTCTGTCTTTCTCATCTCTCAGTGCCGCTGTCTTTCTCTCTTTCTCTCTGTCTCTACCTCTGCCTCCCTGTATGTCCCTGTCTCTCTTTCTCTCTGTGTGTCTATGTCTCTTTCTGTATCTCTCTTTCTCCACCCCAAATAACTTCTTTCTACACTGATGATTTCTCTAAGCCCCTGGGCCAGACCTCCATCTGCTGGAGACAGATGATGCTACTCATTCCTCTATTTCTCATTGGCTGGAACAATGTCCTTCCAAGGCAAGCCTGGAGGGTTTTCCCCAAACAGCTTCCTCAAAGCTTGTTCTTCAATCCTGTTTCCAGGAAGCTCAGAATTCAGCAGCCCTTCCCTGCAACTGAAAGAGAACTGCTCTGTTCCTCCCTTTCTGATGGCAGCTGAGGGCTTTGTGGCTAGGACCCCTGCCTCTGAGGGATAAAGCCTGGAGGACAGTCTAAGAAAGATGGAGTGGAGTGTGTATATGTGAAGTAGGGTAAGAGAAAAGGACATGGGTCAGCTATCAGAAAAGACTGACCATATACTTTCTCCTGAGAGAGGCTGTTTCAAACATCTCCCACTTCTTCCCTACATCAGTCCTTCTCTGCCTCATTGAGGACCTCAAGTGGAGATATTTCATCAAAGGGCATTTGTGACTGAGGGAGGGCTGGGCATGGATCTTTCTCAGGCTCTTCTTTTCTGAAAACTAATTGTAGAATCTTCTCCAGAAGAAACCTCTGTATTAGCTCTGAACTTGTAAGAGACAACGAAAACTCGGAATTTTGTCCCTAGTGATTCTTGTACTGGGTGTCCTTTTCCTTTATCATATTACTACATGCTCCAGTCATAATCCTTGTGACCTGGCTCCCATCAGGTGGAGGAAGAACAATGGGTATAAGAGGAGAAATGAAGGAGGGACAGCTTGGTGAGGAACCAGCTTATGTGGAGGGATAGGTGACACCTGACTGATGGAAAGATGGCTGAGTGCAATGTTGTATAACTGATGTATAACTGAGTAAGTGGCTTCCTTCATTTGGCTGAAGAGACTTCAGAGATATTATTCAGACATGTGGGAAGAGGACAGCAGGAAGTAGTAGAGAAAAAAAACTATAGAATGACAGAGAGGCATGAGAAACTGCCTCCATGCTTTTGTTTTATTTAGAATTACTAGGGTTCCATTAGAAGTATTAAGCCTCAAGCTATGTAGATATATGACAAATTTCCTGTGGACATGTGGGGGACATTGAGACTACATTTTCCGTGACCCAATGGGTTTCTGGCTTTGGATGTGACAACGGGAACCAACGTAGAGCGTGACTTAAAATTAGGGGTGGAGCCTAGGTTCACACTCTTCCTATGAAGCAGCCAAAGGAGATGGAAGGTATAGACTGCCTGGGAGTTTGAAGAGATCTTAGCTAGGCGCATGGTCCGATTTTATTCTATCAACATTGGCCCAAATAAAATATTAGTTTTCCTCATAATATCAGCCTTTATCAATTTTAAAAATAACACTTTCTTTGGACTCATTTGAAATTCTAGAGACTTCTGAGAATGGACCTTCTCTGGAGGAGACTGTTCTCTCTCTCTCTCTCTCTCTCTCTCTCATTCCTTATAACATCAGTGGAGCTACTGTCCTCCCTCAAATATTTACAGTCTAGGGAATGACATCTTCACAAAAGCTACTTCCCTGATTACTTTTATAGGGGTAGGGTAGCCCCAAGCTAACACTTCTCAACTTGGCTCTTTCCCTCCAAATGCTGGTTACACAAAAGACTAAAAGAGCAAAGGATGAATTAACACACTTATTCAAACAAATGACAAACCCAAATCAAAGTTTTCGGATTAGAATATGATATAAAATACACAAAAGTAAATGAACTCTTCATCTAGGGGTTTGATTAGTTTTCAGCTCAAACAAGGAATGTGTGAACAATATCATTAAGAAGTCTAGGCTTAACAATCTCCAATGAACAGTAATGAAAAAAATTAAAAAAGGCTGCAACGACATTTCAAAGAAATTATATACCTTTTCAAGTTTGTATTTCTGCTACAAATATGGGGTAGTTAAATATAAGGAAGGCTATAAACCTAATCAATGCTAATAATATAAACAATAAAACTATATAATAATATAAAAGATGCTAAACTGGCTTTTGAAAAAAAATTATACTCATTTCTGTTTAAAAATACAAGGAAGCTTAGGAATAGTTTTTCCTTGAGTAAATAGTATTTATTTAAAACCAAGAGCAAATAATCTTTCTAATGGAGAAGAGAAGGAGACTTTTCAAATAAGATGTGGAATAAAGCAATAAAATAAGCTAAATAAATCTTCAATTTTTTCCATGTTGCCAATAAAACCCAACAGGAAGAGATAAAGAAATTCCATTAAAAATAATTATAGATTGAAGAAAAGATTTAGAGTCACTCATCTACCAAAACATATCCAGGAAGTAGAGGAATGCAACTACACAACACTTTGCAGAAATAGAGATCTAACTATTTGGACAAAATAATAATTTCTTTTTGGTAGCTCATGTCAATATAATACAAATGACAATCCTACTCAATTCAATTTACTTGTTCAGTGCTATATGAATCAATATCCATTTCAGAGTATCCTGACAAGGATTCTATGAGCTGATCAGCAATTGGGGAAATCAGAAGGATGAAGAGAGAAATTTATACACTGACAACAACTTTAACAGACTTTTGAACTCTGAACAGTGGAATAACAAACCCTATCAATGAGCAATTAATGTTTTCCCAATTGTTTCAATCTGACTTTATTTGTGTGAAAAGTGTTTTATAGTTGTGATCCTATAGTTCCTAGGTTTGTCTTGATAGGTAGACTCCCAGATATTTTATATTATCTGTAGTTATTTTAGGGGAATTTCTTTTTTTACATCTTGCTGTTGGCTTTATTTCTCTATAGAGAAATGCTGATGGGGGTAGCTGGGTTGCTCAGTGGATTGAGAGCCAGGCCTAGAAACGGGATGTCCTAGGTTCAAATTTGACCTCAGATACTTCCCAGCTGTGTGACCCTGGGCAAGTCACTTGACCCCTATTGCCTACCCTTACCACTCTTCTGCCTTGGAGCTGATACACAGTATTGACTCCAAGACAGAAGGTAAGGGTTAAAAAAAAAAAAGAAATGCTGATGATTATTATTTTATCTCCTGCAACTTTGATAAAGTTGTTAGTTATTTAAATTAGTTTCTTGGTTGATTCTCCAGAATTCTCTAGGCATATCATCATATCATCTGCCTATTTCCCTTACCATCCAATATACCACCTTGTCCATTCCTTTCTAAATTCAGCCATCCCTTTCATTCCTCTTCTATTACCTCAATCACCTTCTACCCCTCCTTATTAGCAAGGGAAAAGAGAGCACACCAACTTTAGTGACTTCACTTTATTCACTACATTAATTGGCGAGCCAGCTAGGAGCCAAACCTAGAATCTTCTGATCCGCAGTCAAACTACTGTTCCAAGTACTGAAACAATTGAGAGAAGGGAATTGGACAAGCACACAATTCTCCAACTAGAGATTTTGGAGTCCAAGTACCTAGGAAACCATACCACCACTAAAAACCAACCATCCACAAATACCGTAGTCTCTCTTTTACCAATTGTAGACAAAACAATTGTGCAGCCTGGTGAAGGGGTAGTGCATGTGAAAACATATAAAGCATTCACCCTGAGTGACATGGAGGTCCTTAAAAAGACCCTTTCCCAAATATTTTGAAAAACCTTTCAAAAGCATAAAAGAATTAAAGAGGGTGTTCACATTATTTAATCCCAGTTTTGATGACATGGAATTTCTTTTAAGGGAATTTTACTCTTCCTCAGAAAAGGAAAAATTCCTGAAAGAAACGAGGACAAACCCAAATTTACAAGCCTTGCCATTAGTTCATCAGGATCTAGATTTCATACAACATGCAAACCTTAGGTACTTGATTCAGTGTAGAACAGACTTACTAGAGGCAATGAGAATTCATGCAAAAAGACCAAATTCTTGGCAGAAATTTGAAAAGTTAAAACAGGGGAAGAGGAACAGCCAAGTAGTTTTCTGGATAGAGTAATTGAGGCAGCAGAAACAATCCTTGGACTATGTAATACTCATGCCCAGGACACCATAGATCATATCCATAGGGAAGATCAATCCCAATACAAAATTACTTTAGACAAAATTGTCCACAGTGGGAATCACTGCCACTGGAGGATGTAAGGCAACATGCTTCTTACATCCGTGACTCAAAGCAGAAAGAAGCAAGGATAGCAAGACAGACTGACTCAGACAAAGATGAAATGATAGCTGTTTTAAAAAGACTATTGAAACAAGTAAGGTGAGAGAAAGAAATTGAGGAGGTAAAATTTTTTTCCCTACAAACTAGTAGGAGCAAAAATCAATACAAGCAACGTACAATTAATACCCAAAAAACAAAATCATCTTTCCCTCAATGCTATCTTTGTGGATGACGAGGCCATATTATCTGTTTTTGTAGATTCAAACAACAAATTGATTTCTCCAAAAATGACAATTATAATCAAAGAGACAGAGGAAATAGAAGGACCTATTATAATTCAAAGTGGTCCAAACAATAATGACACAAAGAGAAATGAAGAAAGCAAACATGATGGTTTATGCTATAGCCATGCATGTAAGAAATTTAGTCAACTCCCATCTTTAGAAGACATGGAAAGATACATAAAAATGGGAACGAAGCCAAAATCATTATGAATCGAGATTCCTTATCCAAAAAGCTCTAATCATTATAATTTAGGTGTGACAGTGTGTAGTCTGAGTGAGGAAAGTAAAATTGAAAAACTGGGCAAAACCGAACAGGTGTTTAAAGCAAGCTACACAGAATATGATGATATGTCTGTGGTAGATAATCAACAATAGGAAGAAATAGTGCAGATGCACAGAGAAATTTATGGCAATAGTAAAGATGATTATATAAGGGGTCAGCTTTCTCATTCCATCACAAAAACATTGGGTTAGAAGCATAAGGATCAATCAAGCAATTGCAACTGCTCGCATCATGAAGCTTTGCAATCTTGTTCAAAGTCATCAAAACCTCAAACTCCTCTTTTTATTCCAAGTCTAAAACAAAGGGGCAACTTGGATAAAAAAATTATGGCAAGAATTTATGATGTTTCCATAAAGGAACATATTTAGTAACCTTGGGGGAGTTAAATGCCAAAATTCTATCTCATTCAATTGCTTCAGACACAATGTCATAGATTCAGGTTAAAGAGCAAACAAATCAGTACATTGGCAAAGACTTAAATTTGAAAGTGCAACTCACTGATTTGCAGGGTTCTGGCAGCTGTTTAGGAAATTCTACATCCACCTTTCTCAATTCCTTAGCTAAAGAATTCCAACCTGAAGCTTGGGGAAGGGAAAGGGAGCAGCTGTCATCCCCAGTAACCAGTGTGATTAATAACATCAGCAATGAAGCTTGTTCAGTGATTGAAGACAAAACACACCAGACTTCAGTCACACAAACTTCAGGGCAAGATAGGGAACATCAGTTAGCTTTTAAGTCAGTAGTTGTACCAGAGGCGTTGAAGAGAACACAATTTATCTATCATACATTCTCATTTACAACTGATGGGAAAACTTCTGATTTGGAGCCTGACAGTTCTTTAAATGTCAGAGTGGACAGTGAATCAGATCAAACCTCCATTTCTGCGGCCCTTAGCAAAAGCCAATATGAAGTTTGCATAACTGATAATGACTCTCCAACTCACAATGAGAAAGAGAGATTGTTCTTTAAGCCAGCTTTCTGTTATTCTGATTCTGAACTGAACTTACCTGGTGGTGCTAAAGGAAGTTCTAGTTTAGATACAAATGACCATATGCACTACTGGATCAATAATAAGTGTACACACAAGACTGAGGATTCTTTATTACCCATAGTACCAATGAAGTCCAATGACAGTGGAGAATCAATACTTACCCTAGAAAGTGTGGGGTACACTATGAAGGACTACTGGACACTTGTTCTGTTTTGTGCGAGCCACCCAAAGGATGCCAATATCAGGGTAGTTTGAGAGTAAGAGGAGCTTCTGGGGTAGCACAACAAGTCCCAAAGCTAAAAGTTAAAATGGTATAATTCGGTCCTCTAACTCTCGAACACACCTTTTTATTGATGCCATTGTGTCCTTTGAACCTCATGGGACCAGATCTCCTATGCAAATTGGCTGCCACCATCCAATGTCAACTGGATGGACAAATTTATCTTCACCTACCCAAGAGATCTCTGAAACACCATCCCATTTTATTTTGTAAGAGGGAGATTATAGGTAATATATAGATATATATTTAAGGTGTGGCCACCAGGAATCAATAATTCAGATTGATTCCATAATTAAAATAGACCCAAGTCAGGATCGGGTTTAAGGTAGTTTATTTACAATTAAGAAGGTAAAAGGTAGGGAAATAAAGAGAGGGAGAGGCTAGTCCAGGCCTGCAGAGGCCTGGATGGAGAGAGAGGGTTAAAAGGCTGATTAAACTAAATTACACGCCACTAGGCCTTAGCAATCAGAGAGACAAGAGCCTGCTTAAGGTAGAGTCTGGAAAATGCCAAGGTAGGCCAAGGAAGTCAGCTTAACTTACCCATGTGACCATTCAGAGTGGAAGCAGCCTGAGGTCTCACCCGAGATCCTTCAGCAACAAGTTCAAAGTGGGAACTGCCCCAACAGGAAGTAACCAACATACTTGAAGAGATAGTGTCTCTCGTCACTTCCTGTGGGTCCACCTCTAATTCAGGTGGACAAATGGCAGCCTCTACATTGATTTGGACTGCCCAAAGGGCAGTGCCTTGTTCTTAATTTGTTACTTATTGTCATGTGTGGGTAACTCATATCCCCTCCCCACTAAGGGAGTTGGGGATGATATCATCTCAGGTAAGTAGAGTTTTGACTATGAATGGGCCAGAGCTAATTCCATTTACACAATTTTTAGACCCATGTAGTGAGGAACACATTTACCAATCAACTGACAACATCTATAAGGTTCCTGATGATATTCCTGATTATGTGTGGGCTAAAAATTCAAATGAGGTGGGCAGGATATTATCAGTGGAACCAGTAAAAATAGAGGTAAAAGAAGGTTTACCTCCAAGAATTCCTCAGTTCAGACTTAGCCAAGAGGTGATCAAGGGAGTGAAACCCACCATAGAGAGCTTATTGCAGCAGGGTATACTAAAATATGGCTTTTCAAAATATAACACACTAATCATGCCTGTAAAGAAAGCCAAATTATCTCCTGATGGGAAGACTCAACGGTGTTTAGTACAAGACCTCAGAGCAATAAATGACCATGTGCAAAAGACTTATGCCATGGTGTTCTGGACCTGAGAGCTGTGTATTTCTCTGTTCCCCTGCACAGAGACAGCCAGAAGCTGTTTGCTTTCACATGGGAAGGCAAATCCATCCAATGGACCCATTTGCCTCAGGGTTTTTCAGGTTCAGCTTCGGTCTTCTGTCAAATCCTACAGTGAGACCTTGAGTTGATCACTTTCCAAGACAGCAAAATGGTATATTATATTGATGACATCCTGCTAGTGTCATCATCTGCTGAAGTCTATTATAATGACAGCATACACTTAATCAAAGAGCTAGGCAAACATTTCCAAAACAAAACTTCAATTTCTAATGGAAAAAGTAAATTATTTAGGATTCATCCTAGAAAAAGGCTCCAGAAGGATTTCCCAGAAGAGAACACAAGATATACAAAATTTGAGTTTGCCTAAGGCCAAGAGACAGCTCAGGGCAATTATCAGAGTAATGAGCTTCTGTAGATAGAAACTGAATTCCAGGTTATGCTCTCATCGCTAAACCTCTGATAGAGCTAACCAGGAAGGAAGTTCCAGAACTGTTAAAACTAACTAAAGACCATGTCTATGCAATAAAGAAATTAAAATCACTCACTCTATCAGCTCCAGCCCTAGGTATCCCCGATCATGACAAACCATTCCTCCTTTACGTTCACGAGGAGGAGTGTTCTCACTCAATCATTCGGGAATAACCTAAGACCAGTTGCCTATTATAGCTCCAAATTAGATTCAGTAATCTGTGGTATGACAAGCTGTTTAAGAGCCATAGCTGCTGTAGCCATCATGATTAAAAAAGCATTATCCTTGGTATTAGGGAGTGAACTGAAAGTATTTTCCCCACACCAGATGGAAGGTACTTTAAGAAATACCACACTACAAGTGTTCACCTCCCCAAAACTATCACAATACCAAGCAATCTTGTTGGCTAATGAAAATAAAACTTTTCACTGGTGCAGAAACTTAAATCTTGTGACTCTGATTTCACCTCTGTAGGGAAAAAAGTCTACATATCTGTGAAGATGCATAAAACAAGGGCAGATTTATCTGAGAAGCCCATGGAAAATCCCGATATGACATTATTCACAGATGCATAGTCATACATAGTAGACAATCAGAGATATACTGGAGCAGCCATAGTGACAGTCTCTGAGACCCTTTGGTACTCATCATTACCATCCACCATGAGTGTTCAAGGAGCAGAATTAGTCAGATTGATACACGCTCTGAAGCTTGCCGAAAACTGGAAAGTGAACATTTTTACCAATTCTCGTTATGCTTTCACAGTCGTGCATCATTCTGGTGAAATCTGGAAAATCAATGCGCCATTACATCCAATGGTAAACAGATATCATATGGGAATTTAATTAATCAGTTGTTGGACGCAATCCAATTACCAGCCCGAGTGTCAGTCATTCATTGCAAGGCTCATACCAAGATCCAAGGGCCAATGGAATCAGGGAACAAATGTGTAGATATCACAGCCAAATTTGTGGCAAGGTATGGACCACTTACAATTCTGAACTTATCTTTGGTGGAGGAAGATGATCTCAAAAATGTATACTCCCCAAAGGAAGTGAAGAATTGGAAGAAACATCACGGTGCATACTTAGCTAACGGAGTTTGGTTGGGGGCAAATGGAAAACCTAAAGCCCTATATTTCACCTTCTGGATTGCATTACACCAAAAAGGGCATTATGGAAGTCTGGGCATGGCAGATTCCTTAACTAGGTATTAGAATGCAAGGGGCATATATGAAATTGCTATGAGAGTTTCACAGAGGTGCAAAATTTGTATGCAATTCAGCCAGATAATCACAAAAGTCCACAGTCTGGGAGGCAAGACTAGTCTATACACTATTTGAATGCTTACAAATTGATTACATCACTATGCCAAGGAGTCAAGGTTACAGATATTCATTAGTGATAGTGCATAGATTAACTAAGTGGCCAGAAGCTTTCCCAGCAAAATGTAACACCTCAGCGTCTATTCCACTTCACATTGCATCAGATTCTGGGTCCCATTTCACAAATAAGATTTTAGCTACAGTATATGAGACCTTAGGAGTCAAACAACATCTTCACTCAATATACAGACCACAGTCCAGGAGACAAATTGAACGTGTGAATAAATCTTTGAAGACTCTAGTAGCCAAAATCTGTGCAGAATCTCACATGAAATGGCCTGATGCTTTGCTGTTGGCACTATTCCACCTCAGATGCCAACCCAACAGCATTACACACGTATCACCGTTCTGTTATATTGAATCTCTGGGAGATTGAAGTTCACTTTTCATCGACAGATAAGTCAGTTGGATAGAATGTTCCCAGAGAGGCATGTGGACTCAGGAGGGAGCAGTTGAGAACCCTGAGAGAGGTTCTTGGGTCTTTTACCTGTCCCTGAGGCTAGAGATCAGTGTGGATCCTGGTCTTTGGAGATAAAGACTTGCAAACTCAACCCTGCAAGCTCCTCCTGTGTTTCCTGTACTGTTATCAATCTGTACTAGACCACCATCTCTGTGTCTACTGCCCCTAGATATTAGGTAGTTCATCATCTTAGCTATCTAGGCTTCCCAGGGCCCGGGAGGGATCTGGGAAGTGGGCAGGAGAAGAAGAAGAGGGTGGAAAGGGTGGATATATCTCAACTGATAAGGCTTAAGATCTGTTGAAGAAGAAGCTGAAGATTTCCCAGCAGATTACCCACTCTGGTTTAGCCCTGGCCAGGCTGTACCAGAGAGAAGCTAACATCTTGATTCTTTCAATTGCCTGCAGTTAGAGATTCATTAGTATCAATTTAAAGTAGGGTCTCCTATTACCTCCATCCCACACCATTATCCTTTTGTATCAAATATATTTAAAGTTAAAGTACCTTCCTGAATTGGTTTCCAAAACTTATTTGGGAAGGGAGTCACGCAGTCAGATTACCAACGTTACCTCAGCTGAAGAGCCCAATAATTAATACCAATTAACTCTAGGTGGGTCCTGAAAGGATAAACACTTTGACCTAAAGGATCCTGCCTGGGCAACTGTTATAAAGGAGAAGTACCATATTATCATCTCTCTGTACATCATCTTCATTTACATCAAATAGTTATTAGTACCTCCTTTTAATATAACAGTTCAAAATGCTATATGGCCATCCACCTTACCATGGCAAGTCACCTCAAAGCATTCACAAATTATCACATCTGAGTATGGAATGCAAACTCTATGAATATATTAAATTACTCAAGCAACACTTAAATCAACTCCATAAATTAGGCTTGATACATCAAAGAGTACCCTTTGATTTTAGTCTACACAACTTCCAACCTGGAGATTATGTTTACATCGAAAACTTCACTAGGAAGTCTGTGTTAGAACCCAAGTGGCATGGCCCATCACTGGTAATCCTAACAACTCTGAGTGCAATGAAAGTTAAAAGAAGAGATCCTTGGTTCCATGTCACCCATGTCAAGCCAGCAAAAGACATGTCCCAACAACAACCACAAGACCCAGTTATCATACAGTACAAAGATCAACTAGAAAACCAATCAGTCAAATAAGTCCTCAGAAAGTCCACAGCCTATACATGAGACCATAGAACCAGAGCAACAATCAGAACAACAATCAGAGCATGAATCAGAACCAGAATTAGACCAAGAACCAGTGAACGATTAGAAATTAAACCAAATTTTCTACCCAAATGATTATCCCAATCCCAATTATACCTTAAAACAGTGGTTTGCAACCTTTTTGGCTGTGAAAGCCATAAACGCCACATTTTTTAAAATGTAATTTCGTGAGAGCCATACAATATGTTTAACACTGAATACAAATAAATATATGCATTTTATGTAAGAACAACACTTTTAAAGTACAATAAGTCTCTGAACTATTTTTAATAACGTTATTATGTGCTAACCAATGATGAACAAAGTACATTAATGTGTCTTCTGGTGCTTCATGGTTTTGCTGATTATTAATCAAAATTATTTTGATTATTAATCAAAAAATAAGACTTAATGGGGCACTATAGTACTGATAAACTCCGCCAAGGACGGTCCCAAGCCCGGCTGAAAAAGGAGGAGGGTTGGGCGAGGGGCTAGCAACCCCATCCCGTAAAAAATCACACTTGCTATAGAAACCGCAACCTCATCAAACAAACAAAACCGACGATTGCCTAGTCTGGAGGATTGCTCTCCAACAGAGCCCATGACACGTGCTGGTGAAAGCCTCTGGGAAGCCAGCTCGCCGATAAATCTTCTGACAACCAAGGCAAAACCAGAATAGCGACATGGAACGTTAGAACCTTATATGAAAGCGGAAAAATCGCTCAGGTAGTAAATGAGATGAAAAGATACGACATCAGGGTCCTCGGTTTATGCGAGACCAGATGGAATGGAAGTGGCCAGACCAGTCTGACATCAGGCGAAACCATTATTTACTCTGGCCATGAAGACCCGGACCATTCCCACACCCAGGGAGTAGCGCTGCTCATGACACCTGAAGCAAAAAAGGCGCTGATAGGTTGGGAACCTATCTCGCCAAGGCTTATGTCAGCAAGGTTCAACTCAAAGGGGAAGAAGATCACCATCATCCAATGCTATGCACCCACCAATGTGGCAGAGGAAAAGGAAAAAGAAGAGTTTTACAGCTCCCTACAGGCACTACTTGATGGCACACCAAGAAGAGACCTAAAGATCGTTATGGGAGACTTGAATGCAAGGGTAGGAGAAGACAACACAGGAAAGGAATTCATCATGGGAAGGCATGGAGTAGGCACCTGTAACGAAAATGGAGAGCTCTTTACGGATTTCTGTGCCTTCAACGATCTTGTTATTGGGGGTACTATATTCCCACACAAGAAAATTCATAAGTCAACCTGGACTTCGCCTGATAGAAGGACGGAAAATCAGATAGATCACATCACAGTTTCCCGCAAGTGGAGAAGAAGTCTTCTAGATGTTAGAGCAAGACGTGGTGCAGATGTGGCCTCGGACCACCAACTACTGGTGGCAACTTTTAGAACCAAGTTGAAATCATTCAACGACCTTTCAGGCAGATTACAGCATAAGTTCAATGTGCAAGATCTAAAGACCAGAGAGGAAAAAGAAGCATTCAATTGCGAAATCAAGAACAAGTTTGCGGCCTTGACAGGACTCACAGGAGAGACAGTCGAAGACCCCTGGACCAAACTCCAGCAGACCTGGAAGACCACCTGCGCAGAGGTCCTGAGAAAGAGAGAGAGAAAGCGCAAGGAATGGTTAACACAAGAGACATGGGCCAAGATACAACAGAGAAGAGATTTGAAACAGAAGATCAGCCAATGCCAAGTCAACAGGTGAAAGAAGAACTTCGAACACTGTACTGGGAAATTAACCGTCAAGTCAAGAAGAGCACAAGATATGACAAGAGACGGTTCATTCACGATATGAGCAAAGAAGCAGAAACAGCAGCTGGGCAGGGGAACATGAAGAGGCTATACGAAATAACAAGAACTCTATCGGGAAAGAACTACAACCCTAGCAAGCCAGTGAAGGACAAGACTGGCAAGACAATAACAAGCGATGCAGGGCAGAGAGCCCGATGGGCAGAGCATTTCGAAGAAATCCTGAACCGACCGCCTCCACCAACTGTTCCGGACATACCACCAGCCACCGAACTGCTTCAGGTGAACACGGGCCCACCTACCAAAGTTGAGATCATCAAAGCCATCAAGACCATGAAAAATGGTAAGGCTGCAGGTCCAGACGGCATCCCCCCTGAGGCACTCAAGGCAGACCCAGAAATGTCAGCGGAGATGCTACAACCCCTCCTGCAGAAGATCTGGGAACAGGAGCAAGTCCTGACAGACTGAAAACTAGGCTACCTGGTGAAGCTACCCAAGAAAGGTGACCTATCCCAATGCAGCAACTGGCGAGGAATCATGCTTCTATCTGCTCCCAGCAAAATCCTGACCAGAGTCATCTTAGAAAGACTGAAGGAGGCCTTGGACAAGAAGCTGAGAATAGAACAAGCAGGGTTTCGTCAGCACAGATTGTGCACCTACCATATCGTCACCCTAAGAATCATCATCGAACAGTCCATCGAGTGGCAGTCTCCCCTCTACATGACTTTCGTGGATTTCGAGAAGGCATTTGACAGCGTGGACAGGAGCATCATCTGGAGATTGATACAACATTACGGGATTCCCCCGAAGCTCATCAACACCATCCAGCAGCTATACAAAGACTTTACCTGCCAGGTCATCCATAATGGGAAACTGACGGCTCCCTTCAAAGTGAAGACCGGAGTGAAGCAAGGCTGCATGCTTTCGCCCCTTATCTTCTTGATGGTCATAGATTGGACCATGAGAAGAATTACCAAGGACAACAATGCGGGCATTCAATGGACTCATACCAAACAGCTCGAGGACCTTGACTTCGCAGATGACATCTGTCTCCTTTCTCACAAGCAGCAGGATGCGCAAGCCAAACTTGCACGACTCTCTGAAGAAGCGGAGAAGACAGGTCTGAAGATCAACAAGAAGAAGACCAGATGATCACAGTCAACAGCACACAGGACCTGCCAATCCAACTACAGGGAGAAAACATCAAGGAGACGGACCACTTCATCTATTTGGGTAGCATCGTCAGTAAGGACGGCGGAGCAGACGAGGACATCGACAAAGCCAGACAGGCATTTAACACCCTTCGGTC
This sequence comes from Gracilinanus agilis, assembly GCF_016433145.1. Classification (NCBI taxonomy): domain Eukaryota; kingdom Metazoa; phylum Chordata; class Mammalia; order Didelphimorphia; family Didelphidae; genus Gracilinanus; species Gracilinanus agilis. The sequence continues at coordinate 273,862,856 of NC_058133.1, read as the reverse complement.
TGTCTGGATCTCCAAAGCACTGTCCCTCGTCACTAAGCTCCGAATCTTCAATACCAACGTAAAGGCCGTCCTCCTATATGGAGCAGAAAGCTGGAGAGTGACAAGTGCCAACACCAATAAACTCCAGGTATTTGTTAATAGATGTCTACATCACATCTTGAACATCAGATGGCCTGAAAAGATCTCCAATGCTAGTCTCTGGGAAAGAACAATCCAGTGTCCCATTAGTCAGGACATAAAGAAACGTAAGTGGAGATGGATAGGACATACGCTACGAAAACCGGAAGACAACGTAGCCAGACAGGCATTGGGCTGGAACCCTTCAGGGAGGAGGAAGGTCGGAAGACCAAAACAGACCTGGCGAAGATCTGCCGAAAATGAAACAAAAACGGTCAGAATGACATGGGCCCAGCTGGGGG
>NC_058133.1:273844089-273861937 GCF_016433145.1 Gracilinanus agilis | reverse complement strand
GGAAGGAAGGAAGGAAGGAAGGAAGGAAGAAAGGAAGGAAGAAAAAGGGAGAAATCAAAGAAGGAGGGAAAGAAGGAAGAAAATAAGAGAATCAATTGGAGACAGAGTCAAGAATGTCAAACTGTCACCTACAGAAGATAACCATATTGGGAATCTCATCCTGGAGAAATTGAGAGAACTGTCAATGGAACAGAAACTCTGATCTGCACAAATGACAAATTGTCAGGATCTTCATGACATTTGGTCCTCATTCTAGGCTGCCACCCTTAAGAAAGGTCCTTTATTTTGTCCACTCTGTATCTGAGACCCAGAAATAGGCAGTGAGTGGCAGGGTTGCCAGTTGTTACCTGTTCCTGTACACAGATTTAGGGCTCTCTGTGCTGGATATGGGAACCCTTTATGCCTGGAGGCACTGTCTCTTCCTGCTCAGGAATGCTCCCTATCTGAGCTCCTGATCAGACTATCCTAGATGTCTGCAAACCTCTCTGTCTCCCTATGTCAGCCTGAGCTGGAAAAATGGTGGTGATTTTTTTCTTGCATTTCCTGCTCAAAATTTGATCCTGTCTTTTTTCTAGATCAGGGAGATAGGTGACATAGTGGATAAAATACACTTAATAGCTATGTAACCCTGGGCAAGGCACTTAACCCTTTTTACCTCAGTTTCCTCCTCTGTAAAATAAGATGGAGAAAGAAATGGCTAAAAACTCCAGCATCTTTGTCAAAAAAGAAAATGAAATGAGACCACAAAGTGTTGGATATGACTGAAGTGAACAAAGAACAATATAAATATGGAGATATATCCTCTGTAAATTTAAGTTCCTTGAATTTCATGTACATTTTTACATTTTTGCATCTACACTATGTTTAGCATAAAGTATATGCTAAATAAGTTTATTGATTAGTTGATTCACACAAATAGCACTTCAACTATCAAAGGAAATATAAAAGTGAAGCCCTATGAAACATGAGCCTCTTTGATTCCTAATAGGATGAAGCTCTTTTGGTGAGCATGAGGAACCAAGGATGTCCTGGCATAGAATCCTGGTCCTTTATCAAATGAGTATTGGCCTATAGGCTTAAAACTTTTTTCTTTTTAATTTCAGCTTGATTCTGGAAAAACCACAGTTCCAGAGGAACAGGCAGGAAGTGGGGGAGGGAGGAAGGGAACAAGAGTAGTTTCACTTTCTGTTGAAGACTGACTTGTAAAAAAAAAATGGAAATTCCACACTCAGTTTCCCCTATGTGACTCTTTTTGCAGTGACATTCATTTGCATTAAAATCATTACAATTAATATCTTAATTCGGCTCCAAGGAGACACAGAAAAACAGTATAGGTTCAAGGCAAGAACAATCACACTCACAGATTACACAATATCCCAAAATAAACCCCTGTACAACCCCTTAGAGTATAGAAATTTCCCCTAGAATCAGCACAGCAGAAAACCAGCAGTTAGTGAGTTAATACAAGTTTCTAAAGTTCCCAGCAAGAAAATACCTGGCTTGGGTTTACTTCCAAACTCCCACAGATCAAAGAAACAGTGAAACACAAAGAAAAAAAGGGGTTGATAAATTAGCACAGAATCACCCTACCAGAACTATATTCTTAGTGATCCTATAGCAGAAAGAACACCATGGGAACAAAACTTGGACCAGATTGATATTATTGTATCTTATTGGATGTAATCAACTACCATAACTATCTCCTTGATTTATGATGGGAATGAATAGTATAACGTAACTATATACATGATATAATTAGTTAAAATATAATTAACTATTATGCTTAGCTAGGAACTGATGTTCTAGCACTTTACAGATGGCTGAAAAGAATAAGTTCCAACTAAGCCAGACCATAATGAATAATGCTTGACAAGCTTGCTTCTTTGTTTAACCACAGTAAGATAATTAGTAAATGCCAATCTTGTGATGTTTCAAAAGTTAATCTGTGATTTTGAATGTATGGGAAAATCAAAACCTCTATGAGATCATAAAGAAAAAAGGGTATAAAAATGAAAATCAGCAGATGGCACTAGAGAAAACAGCCTCTGCAATTTGACTTGCACTCTGGCTCATTTTCATTTCATTCTTCGCCATGCCATCCTACCTCCAGAGACCCAACCAAGCAAAGAGGGGGCTCTTCGCACCTTTCCCCATTAATAATTTTAATATAGTAATTTACCAAGAAGTACCTTTCCTGAGTGGTTATTACACCCAAGCCCTTGGGAAGGGGAGATCAATATGCAGTCAGATAACATTTACAATAGCTAATCAATGGCCTTATCAACAACTACTCCAACCTCAGGTTGGGCCTAGAAAGGTTAACCATCTATCTCACCACTCAAGGGTCCCTAACCTGGGCAACTGTTACAAGGAAACAAGTGACAGGCTTATTCACTCAAACCTGTCAGGGAGGAGAGGCATAGATTACATCCATATATAGCTATAGTGAGAGTGTAGTAGCCAGAAAATAGAGACTCATAGTTCATAGCTTGACAACACTATGCTATATCAGGGTAGCTACCAGAGACTCATAGCTCATAACTTGGCTCATAACTTAACGCCTTTTCAAAACTTCCATGTAACTAGGAGTGAATGCCTTGTATGTTTTGACATGCACCACCCCCTCTCCAGGTTGCACAATAGTCCTGTCCACTATTGGAAGTACAGAGACCACTGCATTTTGAATTGGTTGCTCTTTCTTGGTTTCCTTTTGCCCAAAAAATTTTGATTCCACTATTTCTAGTTGTAAGATCGTGTGCTTATCGAGTTCCTTGCCTTCATGGATTTGCTTTAATACCTGGAACAGTAGTTTGATGTTCTCTACTGATTCCTTGCTATCATTATCGGGTTTTGGAGAAGATGCCTTGTAATAATTGAACAGATGAGTCAGTACCGCTTTTGAAATTGCCATAAAATGCCATAGAGACAGAACAATTGCCACTGCTGTGGGTATGAAGCATATGCATTCAGCCAAAGTGAAAGCAAACCATTTATAATAATCATAGATTTCTATTATTTGTTGTATCAAATTTGGTACCTTTATTAGCCAAAATGTATATAGTACCTGCATAAAAGACCAAATAAGCAAGGAAAGACTGCCTAATACAAAAATCATTCTTGTAAAATTCATTTTCTCTTGCTTCAGAAGATTGTAGGTTTTGTTTGACTTGGCTCGCCAGATGTAATAAGGGAATTTGGGAAAGGTTTGTGGTAAAAGGGATTTTGAAGGGAGGCTGTCTGGGACTTACTAAGTAAGTAATATGGGTTACAAGTAGGATGGAATGGGGAGATTCAGGATATAATATGAGGCTGAAGTCAGGGAGTATAGCACAGAAAGTAACAAAGATCTTCAGGGAGAGGAGGAATTAATCTAAACAGGCAAAGAGCAGCAGGGCTTATAGACTAGGACTCAGACTAAAGACAACTGGAGGAAATAGACTGAATTGAAACAGGCTTTAGTTAATTTCACAGGAAGGGATTTGTTTTAAAGTTATACCTTCCTTCAAGATGGATACCCAGCTTCCCTTCAAGTCCAGAGTATGTTGGTTCTTTCCCTCTTCTTCCCCTTCTTACTAATTAACTGACAAGTAACTATCAGATCTATTGAAACACAAAAGGGTTTATTGTCTTCTACGTTGATTTGTCAGGAAAATTGGATTAAGGAAGCCCTAACAGTTGTCTAAAGAAACCTCAGGTGGGGAAGGGAGGTAGAGATGGGGTTTTGAGTAAGGTCCTGCCTTTACTCAGCTCTCAAGGTAATCTTGAACTAAAGGGAATAAGATGATAACTAACTAACCTCTCTAAATAAAATACTACCAAATTATAGTTAAACCCCTCACAGATTTGAACTACTCTCTGATTTAATCTCCTTATTCACTCCACGGACATTTAAGGTAAGGGAAGGAAGATAGGAAAATGAAGTAGGGTATGGAGATACAAAGGGTTTATCTAAATTAACAATTTCTTAAATAAATATTCCAAAGCTAGACTAGGTTTTCAATTCTACATATAGGCCAAAGAAGCAGCTCAGCTGGTCTGATTCTCTCTCCACGAGATTCCCAAACCAAGTGCCACTCTCCTTCAAGATTCTAAACTCCTAACTGATTTCAGAACTCAGCCAAAGCTTGAAAAAACTCTCCTGACCCCCTCTCTCTCTGTACTACACTCATAACTTGACAGCACCATGCTCTATCAAACAGTACCACTACTCCCTTAATAGAGTAGCCCTAACCCTTAACCCCGAACCTTAGATTCCCACTAAGGAATGTATGGCTATTGTTAAGCTCCAGGACACCTGTACCTGTCTCCCAGCCCCTGAAATGTATATATTCCCTCCTCTGAATGCACTACTTGGGACTCACTTGCTGAATTCCCCCAGCACTCACTGGTAATAAAGCTTTCTCCTACTTTGATTGCATTGTTTCTTGTGTTCCTTTGGTGGCCACCCATTCAAACCCTAACAAGAGGAGTGTGTGTTTCCTCCCTCACCAACTATAGCCAGCTTAGGCCTTGGGCACCTGATCCCTCCTCCAGTCATACTATCTCTGAGATCTACATACCATCCATTATCCAAGATCAAGAGGAAGATATAAGGAGATATCTAAAGATATATATCAGCCATTTATTTCTATTTAACACTATAAGACCTCGTCCAAGATGGAAGCTAGTTTCTTAGGAAACTAGGAAAGTAGTCAGCCCTTTTCACTCACCCAACAAAGTAGTCCAGGAGTCAGAATCCAAGGTTGATGCCACGATCCAAACCTGCAGCCTCCAGTGAAGTTCATTTGAAGACTATCTCCTAGAGACACTCTTCACTAGAGTCAATTTCACCAGCTTGACTTTTCAGAGATTTTCATAGCTTTTATGATGGTTTCCTATCCCTGCCCCCTTTGCATGGGGGCCAATCACAGTTTCCAAATTGTCTGAGTCCTCATCTTTGGATTTCACATCTTTCTGAGTGTGTGAACTCTTAAGTTTCTGGCTGTTTGAGTTTGGGGAAAAAAGGTGGAGCTCTCCAAGTATTTTGCTGGCTTCTCACCTAGCATCAAGTAAAGTGTGAACTCACTAAGTGGTTTGTGAGCTCCTCCACCTAGTTCAAGCTTGTGTTGATTCAATCAAAAGGTAGACAAAGGACAGCTAATCTTGTCCTCACAATCTAGTGAGGTACTAAATAGGGGTACTTAAGTTATTGTCAAAGTTTTAACTTCAACTTGTGAAAGAGAACAAAGGATTCCTTTTTCACAAGTGGGAACTCAAAGAGAACCAAGAATTCCCTTACACATAAGGCAAAATAAAGGTAAGGATTAGGTAATTAGAGTTAAAGGACTTTCCCAGCTAAGAAGCACATAAGGGTAGATTTGAGCCCAACACCTCCCATTTCCAGGCATTTCTCTCTGTCCACTGAGCCATCTAGCATCCCTAAGGGCATGAAACTTTGAGCAATTCCATTCAAATGCAAAAAAGATCAAGCAGAGGATTGGCAAAAACAATGGACTTGCCCTTATCCCTTTTTTTCCTTCACTCACTGATGCAGGCAAAGGGGAGAGAATGAACACTTAAAAGGGGAGGAATAATCCCTGATGAAAGTCCAGCTTTGGAACTAAGTCAGATAGACATTTCATGAATGGAAAGTTGTGCTGGTCCTGGTACATGGGTTCTAGTTATTTTAAAAGGGTATACTAGTACCTCAGGTCAGGATTTTTGATGAAACTAGAGATGATAGACCATGATGATGCACTAGAACTTCAAACCTAACCTAAGACTAAGAAAAGTAGAGAACAAAGAAAAAGGACCCTGAAGTACCAGGAGTGTAAGTTGCTGTGGCCACATGTATTCCTTCCTGGTTACTAACTTTAGATGTGTCCACTTCTCCCACCTACTCTGTGTATCTGTGGGAGATTGTAATCAAAGAAACTCATCCTCTGAGTAACAAAGGCAGTTCTCTAAAACTATAATTTTCAGAGATGGAGTTTCTTCATCTGAGAGTTTTCTAAAACAATGAAATCACATGTCCATCCCAATGTCCTTGCCTACAATTTCCCTGCAGTAAATGTCTTTGATTTCCAATCCAATAATCAAACCTAATAAACATTTATTAAGTACTTACAATAGGTGAGGCACTGTGAATATAATTAATAAAAAGAAAGACAGTCCCTGTTGTTGTGATAAGGGTATATTTAGTTTTCATTTAGAACAGGTTATAAAGTCATAGAAAGGGTTTGTCCACTTTTATGCTGGTCCTTTTAAGGGAAAGACACAGAATTTTCAGGGGTCACTTTAAGAAGCCAAAGATAAAGGAGAAGTAGTTGGAGAATTCTGGGCCTGTTTCTTGGACTTCCTCTTGAGAGCAGGTGGTTGGGTCTTTCTCTGAGAAAAGAAGAATTTATAGTGACTTTAGACACTGATTATCTGAGAGTTGAAATATATACTAAACTGAGAAAATGTTTACTGAATGCTTTTCCCCTCTGAACTAGAAGAGAAGCTAAAGAGCAGTTTATGTCAACTAATACAGACAGTTGGAGTGGAACTGATAGCAGAAAAAACTGTTGACTTAGGAGAGAGAGAGAAGCTGATTCAGTTTCTCTAAAAGAAGATTTTGTAAATCACTTTAGGATTCATTATAAATTAAGGTTTATTGGCTAGTATAAGGTTAAGCATCTACCTTGGTAAACAAAGAAGAAGCTCCGTGAGGAGTAGTTTTGGGGTGTTGGTTTATTTAGAAATTTTGGTGGTAGGTTTAAAAGTCCTGTTTTATTCATAAATCCTGTTTCCTGTCCCTGTCTCTCCTCATAGAAATAAATAAATTAGTTGGGTCAAACTGTTTCCTGATGTCCATGCACTGCTTGTGAATCAGTTTAACCTCTGATAACTTATACTCATAACAGCGGGACATTACCAGTCATACAGCAATACCTATATTTTAATACCAACAGTAAGATCAATATATCAGCTTATTAATAATTCTTTGGTTATCAATACACCAGCTATTATTTAACTAATACTGTGTCTACAATGAGTTTATTTTCTAAAGGTAGAGATAGCACAGAAAAGGAAACAGGCAAGGGTGGGGAAGGAAATGGGACATGGACACCAGGCAATACCCAGCATAGGGGACAACTTGTTCAATGGAGTTGAAAAAAAGTGGACTGATCTGAGAGTACAGTTTCTGTTCTCTATAAAGGAAGGCATTGGGAGGAATTTGTTACTCTGCCATCCAATCCTCCAGACAGAGAGGAGAGGAGACTGAGAGAGATGGATTCAATCAAGACTTGAGTTAAAACAGGATGGGAGAGATTAGGTTTAGATCAGCATCTCACTCCCTACACCAAGGTAAATTCAAAATGGGTGAATGAGTTGAATATAAAGAAAGAAACAATAAGTAAATTAGGTGAACATAGAATAGTATACCTGTCAGATCTATGGAAAAGTAAAGATTTTAAGACCAAGCAAGAGATAAAAAATATTACATAAATGTTAAATAAATAATTTTAATTACATTAAAAGAGTTTGCACAAACAAAACCAATGATATCAAAATTAGAAGGGAAGTAACAAATTGGGGGAAAAAATTTCTAACAAAAAACCTCTGACAAAGGTCTAATTACTCAAATTTATAAGAAGCAAAATCAATTGTACAAAAAAAAAAACCAAGCCATTCCCCAATTGATAAATGGGCCAACGACATGAATAGGGAATTTTCAGATAAAGAAATCAAAACTATCAATAAGCACATGAAAAAGTATTCTAAATCTCTTATAATTAGAGAAATGCAAATCAAAACAACTCTGAGGTACCACCTCACATCTAGCAGATTGGCTGACATGACAGCAAAGGAAAGTAATAAATGTTGAAGGGGATGTGGCAAAATCTGGGCATTAATACATTGCTGGTAGAGTTGTGAACTGATCCAACCATTCTGGAAAGCAATTTGGAATTATGCCCAAAGGGCTTTAAAAGACTTTCTTGCTCTTTGATCCAATCATACCACTGCTGGGTTTATACCCCAAAGAGAGAATAAGGAAAAAGACTTGTACAAAAATATTTATAGTTGCACTCTTTGTGGTGGCAAAAAATTGGAAAATGAGAGGATGCCCATTGATTGGGGAATGGCTAAACAAATTGTGGTATCTGTTGGTGATGGAATACTATTGGGCTGAAAAGAATAATGAACAGAAGGAATTCCATGTGAACTTGAACAATATCCAGGAATTGATGCAGAGTGAAAGGAGCAGAACCAGGAGAACCTTAAACACAGAGACAGATACACTGTGGTACAATCAAATGTAATGGATTTCTCTACTAGCAGCAATGCAATGATCCAGGACAATTCTGAGGGACTTATGAGAAAGAATGCTATTCATAGCCAGAAAAAGAGCAGTGAAAGTAGAAACACAGAAGAAAAACAACTGTTTGATCACATGGGTCGATGAGAATATGATTGGGGATATAGACTCTAAATGATCACTCTAGTTCAAATATTAATAATATGAAAATAGGCCTTGATCAATGACACATGTAAACCCCAGTGGAACTGCTCATTGGCTATGGGAGGTGGAAGGGAGGATAGGAGGGAAAGAACATGAATCATGTAACATTGGGAAAATATTCTTAATCAATTAATTAAATAAGATCAAAATAAATTTTAAAAAAAGACTTGAGTTAGTATAACGATGATGAGTTTAGAGATGATAATCCTATAATGTAAAGGAACAATCTTCCTTAATAAAGAGTAGGAACAGGACTCAGATCATTGCTCTTTGCATTGGCTGCTCTGTTTGGTTTCAAATCCACAAAACAAGAAACTCTCCCCAACCAGGTACCTTCTGGTCCCCCCATTCCTCCCTTTTTCTATCTCCTTTTGTGCATCTTCCTCTTTAGATTATAAATTCATTGTGGGCAGGGACTGTCTTTCTATTTATTAATTCTATCCCCAGCTCTTAGAAAGGAGCCTAGCATATTGTAGGAACTTATCCTAGGAGAAGCTTCTTGTTCAGTGGGGTTGAAACCAGGCAAAGGAGCAGAAGCAAAGTAGAGATTTTAGTTTAATTACTGTCTTTTGTTTAATATTAAAGATAAGGACATCAGTTGAGCTATAGTTTGGGGATTACAGATCCTCAGAGTACCCTAGAGGCTGGAGTAGTCATCCTCTAGGGAACCTGGGCTACTAGTAAGAGTTGAAGATTCCCAAATCCTCATGTAGTAGTTTGTTTCATATATGTATGAAGGTTATTTCATATTTCTCTTTTGAATTTACCATTTTGTGTATTATGGTTATTCATGTCTGACAACAAGTCAATAAGCATTTATTAAACACATACTATGTGCCAGGCACTGTTCTCAACACTCTTTATTACCTCCATCTTAGTAAAGTTCATAAAGCCTGGTACTACATATTATTTAAGCATTCTCTTTTCTTGAATCACACAGGTGCTTAATATTGCTGGCTGAAGGAGGAACTCAGAAAAACCTGGAAAGACTTACATGAATTGAAACAGAGTGAAATAAGTAGAACCAGGAAAACATGGTACACAGTGACAGGAATACTGTACAACTAACAATTGTGAATAAATTAGCTATTCTCAGCAATACAGTGATCCAAAACTATCTCAATGGACTCTTGATAATAAAAAAAAAAATCCATCTGCTTTTAGAGAAAGAACTGATGGAATCTGACTCCAGAACAAAGGAAACTTTTTTCACTGTTTCTTGATTAGTTTTTTTATTCATGTTTCCTTCCACAAAGGATTAATAGGGAAAAAATTTACATGCATTATCATATATGTAAAATCTATATGAGTTTGCTTCCCATCTGGGAGGGAAAAAAAGAGAAAGAAAATTCAGGACTTAAAATTGTTTATAAAATATTGGAAACTTTTTAATATGTAATTGGAGAAAAAATAAAATAAATTCAAACAAAATGACACCCCCCCAAAAAAACAAATAAATGAATAAATGCTGAATAAATCAGTGAATGCTTTATATTTGTACAGTATGATCCATTTTACAAAATGTTTTTATGCATACTATCTTTTTTTTTATCCTATTATCTAATCTTCATTTTATTGCTGAGGAAACTGGCATTCCAAAGAGTGGAAGCTACTAAATAGCAGAGCAATGTGTCTTTTTTTCCAGTACAAGACTGTTAGTTCAGCCTACAATCAATTGTTCAAGGGAAGAAAAACAGAATAAGGTTGGACCTGCAGTTTCATCACTCAAATCACAGAGTAGAATCCCAGATTATCCACATGGATACAGACTAAGGATGTGGTAGGTAAAAGATAAAATGACTGAGGAAACAAAGGTTTGAACTTCGAAGCATATCAATTTACTTAGCAATATATGCCAGTTGCCCAACAAATAGGAACCAGGTCCATTCCTCAGCTTAGAACTGGATCTTAAATATAGGGGAAGACAAGACTTTTATACAGAACATTAAAAGCAATTTATCAAATAAGACCAATTAATTAAAAGGAAACAATATAATATTAGGTAATTTGATTTCTAATTGGATGAAAGATTAGAGACTTTCCAAGTTGAGAAAGGGCAAGAGTAGACAGGTACAATTTCCTGAATTCAGAAAAAGAGGTGTTACACTCCTTGTAAGTGTCTGTATTAAAGAAAAGGAATATGAAAAAAAATAACTGATTGATGAATAGAGGACTAGTTTTCAGTTAAGACATATGGGTTGCTTGAGATGCACAATTCTTTTTTATCTTTATTTAAATATTTTTCCATGATTCCATGCTTCATATTCTTTCCCTCCCCTATTCCCTCCACCCCTCCAAGAGCTGACAAGCAATTCTACTAGGTTATACATATATTATGAAATGCACAATTATGAGAAAAGTCCTTGTATCAATCTTTAGATCCGACTAAGTTTCATTATGATTAAAATTCTCTGGAGACTATATATTAATTTACAATTATTTATTAGTAAAATTGGAATGAGATAATCACCTGGCCCTGCTTGTCTCCCTTCCCTAGCCAGAAGGGTCTGTGCCAGGTCCAGCACAAGAAACAAGCTACTGTCTCCACCCTCTCTTAAAACCCCCAATGACATCACTCTTGAGTCTCTCTGGTTGGACAGACTTGGCCTCAGTTTGAGTCAGAGGCCAGTTTTCCAGACCCCAGGAGTCACAGAGGACAAGTGGTGAGCTTCTTCCTGGATAGCAGGTGTGATAATTAGATCTACACTGCCCATCTTTAGATTTAATCACCAAAGGTGAGAACACCTCTAATTCTGGGAGGTTCATAACCCATGTGTGCTAGAGTGGGTGACGAATCAGAATCGAGTCTATTGTGATTAGACATGCAAATTAGGAGGGAGGCACAAGAAGTGATGCATGAGTGACCCCTTTAAAAGGAGAAGGTCCTCAGTCAGCTGAGGTCTTAGGTGGAAGAAGGTGTCTGGTGACGGACTTCTAGTTCATGGAGGAGTGTTGGAATGCTGAGGCCCTGGTGAAACTGCTTTAAATATCTTCTTTGAATTGTCACGTGAGTAAGTTAGGCTGACTCTCTCTTCCTTTGGTGTTTCTGGAGGCTCTACCCTCAAGGAGACCTCTCTTGCCTCTCTAATTGTAAACGGCCTTGCGGTTAGTAGCCTTGTTTAATTAACCTCTGTGCCCCTCTGCTGGGACCTCTAAATTCTTACCTGGTTTGGGCCAGAATTTCTCTCTCTCAATTTCCCTACCTTCAACCTTCCTAATTGTAAATAAATCTCCATGAAAGTCCATTTTGACTTGAGATTATTCTTAATTGAAGAATGATAATAGTTCAATCCTCTGGCAACCATCTTTTAATATATTGAACCCATAAAACCCTTTTTTCCCCCATACACAGGGAGCCACAAGGCCTCTGGTATTCTCTCAAGTACATTTTCTTGTCCAGTCAAAGGGTGGGGCTGATACACACCAAAATGGGTTTTCTAAAGAATTGCGGGTTAGAATTTATACTAAATTGGCACAGTTTCTGATCAACATAATCTAGGTCTTTAGTTAAAGAGTCTCTAAACAAGAAGTAAAAGTGATCTAGTTCCCCAGTCAGATACACTGAAGCAAACAATGATCTATAATTATTTCTAGGGAGAAGGAATCAGGAAGCCTTAAAAGGCTTGAGCTTAATATAGCATATGGTATGTAAGGAGATGACTCTATGATGGAATGTCTCCTGTCCTGCAGTAACACTAATGGCACATCAGCTTCTGTCAGATAAGCCTTGCTTGCTTCTGCCAAACCCAGTAAGAAAATGTATGTAAGAAAACATTTGAATCCATCTGTTTCCTGCCTGTTGTTATATTGAATCTCTGGGAGCTTGAAGTTCACCTTTGATTGACAAATAAGTCAGTTGGATAGAATGTTCCCAGGGAGGCATGTGAGAGGCAGGAGGGGGCAGTTGAGAACCCTGAGGAGAGATTCTGGGTCTTTGACCTGTGCTGAGGCTAGAGTTTGGTGGATCCTGGTCTTGGAGTGAGAGGGTGCAAACATCTCTCTGCAAACTCTTCCTGTACTTGATATACTGTTTTCAACCTGTACTTGACCACCACCTTGGTGTCTACTGCCCCTAGATATTAGGAGTTTCATCATCTAGATATCTAGGTTTCCCAGGGCCCGGGAGGGATCCGGGAAGTGGGCAGGAGACGAAGAAGAGAGTGGAAAGGGTGAACATAACTCAACTGTTAAGGCTAAAGATCTACAGAAGAAGCTGAAGATTTCCCAGCAGTTTACCTACTCTGGTTTAATCCTGGCCAGGCTGAACCAGAGGGAAGCTACATTGATTCTTCATTTGCCAGCAGTTGAGAGTTTCATTAGTAAGAATTAAAGTAGGGTCTCCTATACCACAGTCCTTTACCCTTATCCTTGCTGTTTAATATATAAAGTTTAAAGTACCTTCCTAAATCAGTTTCAAACCTTGTTTTGGGAAGGGAGACAACGCAGTCAGAATATCATCGTTATCCTAGCTGAAGAGCCCAAATCAATATATCAATTAACCCCAGGTGGGTCCTAAGGGATAAACCTCTTTTGACCTCAAGGATCCTGCCTGGGCAACTGTTATAAAGGAGAAGTGTCATCTTATTCCTCTCTGTACATCATTTCTACCACCTCAAATAGATACAAGAGACCTCCCATAATTATAACAGTTTTTGGCGTAGCCAGGCTTTGGACCTATTGAATTAGAGAAAGGATAATGGGGATTGTAAGGATTGTATTTAACCTGAGCACTCTTGCTATGTTTATGTATTCATTCACCCAGGGAGTGATGAGGCTTTGGTGTTACATAATACCAGAATATGTAGTAAAGCTGGTACAGATTTATGACACCTATAGATATCTAACTATATCTCTGGCAGAGTTTCTATCCTACCTGCCAACAGTGGTTTTGGCTTTGGTGGCTTTCCTACAGACAATTTTGGCTATGAAGAAGATTTATACTTGGATTTGTGGCAGAGCAAGATCAGATACAGATGTCATGTCCTTGATGAGAGACCAGTTAAAGATGATGATTGAAATTAACAATAAAATCAGACTTGGACAGGAATTAGACAAACACACCATCTTACAGTTAGAACTTATACAAAACACATATCTCCCTAAAGACAATAAGGCTCCTAAGAAAATGATGGTTCACATTAGTACACAGACTGAAAATGAAGCTGAGATAGAGACTGGTGTTGCTACACAGACTGTGGAGGGGGCAATGGCATCGGCTACTGTGACATTGTTTCCCATTGTGGACCAAACTCAGTTTAGGGCTGATGGTGAAGCTGTAAATATGAAAACATACAAGGTTTTTATAGCACAAGATTTGAAGGTGCTTAGGAAAAGGTTCCCCAAGTTTTTTCTCTCACCTTACAAGGCGGCTAAAGAGTTAAAGAGGACATTCAGCCCTTTTAACCCGTCATATCAGGACGTGGAATTTGTTTTAGAAGAATTCTTTACACCTAGTGAAAAAGCCAGGTTCATTGAGGAAACGAGATCAAATCCTGTGTTAATGGACTGGCCTAGAGATCATTCTGCCATTGACGTAAGCTCACCAGAAAACATGAGGACACTTGTGAAATGTAGATCTGACCTTTTGGAAGCTATGAAAATTCACGCAAAGAGACCTAACGGCTGGTGTAAATTTGAGAGGATGAGGCAGTCTGAGGAGGAACATCCTAGCTTGTTTTTAGACAGACTGATGGAGAATTCTGAAAACTTATTGGGATTTAATAGAGATAGGGCAGATGAGGCTGTACCACACATTAAGAGGAAATTTATAAAAGGTGCAAGTATCCCAATACAGGTATATTTCAGGCAGAGCTGTCCTCAGTGGGAAGAGTTGTCCTTGGAGGAAATTAGGAAACATGCAACCTACATACATCAGTCCAGACTAAAAGAAAACCAAATAAAACAGGAATTAGATTCTGAAAAGGATAGGACCATCTGAGATTTGAAACGTGAACTCAAAGAATCTCATAGAGAGAGAGACAGAGATAAATTCCACAATTTTGCATTACAAATTGCTAGGGACAGAGAATCTAAGCCAAATCCACCTACTACAAGCAAAAGAAGTCAAACAAACAAATTCCCAAATGCTATCTTTGCAACAAGCCAGGTCATTTTTTGAGGGAATGCAGATTCTGGAAGCAGATTGATTTTTCCAAAGATAAACCAGATTCATTCAAGAAACCATATGCTAACCATAGTTGGGCAAGCAAAGTACAAAAATCTCAAGCTTGTTGCCAGCATGATTACAAAAGAACAGAAAAACCATCATTAGAAGAAATGGAAAAATTTTTTAAAATGGGAACCAGGCCAAAAATTCAATCTTTATGAAGGTTAATTACTGAAACAGATCAAAGAGAAAAGGAATATTTAGAGAGAAAGAAATGTAGAGACATGAATGAGGCTAATGTGTTAGTGATGGAAAATATTGAGGGTAATCAATATACTGTATTTGAAAAAAGGAAGAAATCAATACATGATTTGGAAGTGCAACATGCTGTACAGGATATGTATAAAGACATTTATGGCAAGGAGCTTTCTCTTGTGGAAAACACAAATCCACAGAGGTTAGTGGAAAATTTTGACAGAAATCTAGTGTCAAATGGGTTAAAATTTGAGCTAGAAGGTCAAGAATACATTATTGTGAGTAACAGATCAGAAGTTATGTCGAATAATGAAAGTAGCCATGGGAATCACTTGGAAAACATTTCCAAGCCCATCAACTTGTGTTTTGCCAGAGAGAACAATAATGTGTCCATAAATGTAACTCCTGAAGCCAAGATGGATGACGAGGGAGTGACAAAGTTACAGACTCTGTTCTCAAGTCCAGAAAGCCCTTTAACACCTGTGGAAGAGTACTTTTCTGTCTGAACCCCAAGGCTGAGAGTTTTCATCCTAAATACTATGTAACCAATGACTTGCCAAATCATCCAGCAGCCTGCAGAGGAAAATACTTTGACACTTTTAAAATGAGGCTTGAACAAATAGAGCCACCCGAGACTGTTAACAACTTAGATTTTAACACTCAAACAGGGTTAAAACCTCAAGTCTTGGTGAGGGGGGAGGATATTACATCTAATCCTGTCCCTCAAGCCATGATTGGAGACTTACAAAGCCCTGGAATGGTGGAAGAAACTGTCATGTTTCAGAATCCAGTTCAAGAGAAGCCATCTTGTTCTCACTACTCTGCAGAGAGGCAGCCAGGGGGAGGGGCAGACTTAGATTCTTACCATACAGAGTATGTGTTAAGAAAAGAC
The DNA here is from genome assembly GCF_016433145.1 of Gracilinanus agilis. Taxonomy (NCBI): domain Eukaryota; kingdom Metazoa; phylum Chordata; class Mammalia; order Didelphimorphia; family Didelphidae; genus Gracilinanus; species Gracilinanus agilis. Next base: position 273,846,199 of record NC_058133.1, on the reverse strand, counting down.
ATTTCCCAGGAAGTGAATTCTTGTGATTACCATGGACCTTTTAATAGGGAAGAGGTACATTCTAAAGCCAGCACTATCCAGCCATTAGAGAAAGAGACACAACTGTTACCTGTAGTATAGAGAGAGGGGGTCATGATAGTTTTTTCAAGCTTTGGTTGAGTTCTAAAATCAGTTAGGAGTTTGGAATCTTGAGGGAGAAGGCAGTTGGTTTGAGAATCTCATGGAGAGAGGGTTCAGACCAAATGAGCTGCTTCCTTGCCTGTCTGAAGAATTGAAAATTGAGCCTTAGCTGTGGAATATTTATTTAAGAATTGTTAGTTTAAAGAAACCCTTTATATTTCCATATCCTGTTTTGTTTCCTACCTTCCTTCCCTTACCTTAAATGTCTGTGGAGTTAATGAGGAGAGTAAATTAGAGAGTAGTTCAGATCTGTGAGGGATTTAATTATAATTTGAAAGTATTTTATTTAAATAAATTGGTTAGACATCATTTATTCCCTTTAGACATCAAGAGTACCTTGAGAGCTGAGTTAAGGCAGGACCTTGCTCAGACTACATCTCTGTCTCCCTTCCCCCACCTGAGGTTCCTGTACACAACTGTTAGGGCTTCCTCAATCCACTTTCCTGACAAATCATCCTTAAAGATAATAAACCCTTTTGTGTTTCAACAGCTGTTAGTTAATTTGTCAGTTAGTTATTAAGAGAGGGAAGAAGAGGGAAAGAACCAACATACTTAGGGCTTGAAGGGAAGCTGGGTATCCATCTTGAAGGAAGGTGTAACTTCAAAACAAGTCCCTTCCTGTGAAATTAACTAAAGCCTGTAGTTAATTTCAGTTTAGTCTATTTCCCTTCAGACAGGGCAGAGACAGGGGCACCCCCCATCCCAGACTGGTGGCTGGTGGGGAAGGTAGGAAGAAAGTGGAGATCTTTCAGAGGGTGGGGCTGGACCCAGTGGTCAGAGCCGAAACCTCCCCCTCCTCCCTCCCTGTAGCCCCTCGTCCCAGACAGGGAAGGGGAAAAAAGGAGGAGAGTGACCTGAGAGCTCTGTTAAGGGAAGAGAATAAGCACAGAGGGATGGGGAGCTGCTGAGAAGGAGAATGACAATTGGAAGGACTGCAGGAAGATCTTGTGGAAAAGAACCCTGAGGTGGGGGTGGTTTTTGGAGGAGAAGGAGAAAGAAGCAAAGGAGTTTGCTGGAGACCTCCAAGAGCCAAACTGAGGATTTATAAGACTCTGAGATCCCCAAAGAGCTTGTGATCTTCATCAGTGATCCTAAACAACAACAGCCTGATCCAGGATCATTGCATTTTCACACAATTCAGACTCCACACTGTTATGAGGAAATTAGGATTTAAAGTAAAGTAGCAGCCAGAGCTATCAGGCAACACCTGAAAGTTTCAAGTATGGAACAGTGGTAAGAGAAGGGAAGTTTTTCCTGAGTGTCTCTGGTGGCTAATAGCAGTTAGGTTGCTTGGCTTAATTGTCTGATGCTATTTTGTCATATATATAATTGTCAATCTTGGGTTTGGTTAATTGTGGGTGTTGAATCCTAAATGGGGCACTAAAATATGAAAGTGAACCCAAAGGACAACCCAATGCAGTTGATGTTACAAGAGGTTATATAGAATCTGCTTATTCCAAACCCAAGATGACTACAGTAACCTAGGGCTAACAGCCTGAGTCAAGAATCAGCCTATAGAGAAATTCAGATAACTCTGCTCAACTGAAGCCCTATAAGTTTAGTATTGGCCTTGTTCTGACTGTGTATTGAATCACAAGAAGTTGAAGGAATATAGAAGTAACCCCTTCCTTAAGCTGACACATGATGCAGTCAACTAGAGGCCTCATTAAATCTTTGAGGACTCTCAGGCAAATTATATTTTAAAAGATGATTTAGTAATTTAATTAATCTAGGGAAATGGGAGTTGGGTAATGGATGGGAAAGAGGGAATTGGAAATCCTGAAATAAATCTAGATGAATATATTACTGATAAATCTTCACTTATATATTGCTGATTAAAGTTCTTGATTGCTAACAGCCTGACTGAGGCCAGACAGGCCTCTGCCCAGAATCAAGGTTGTCCTGATGAATGATAAGTATTTTTGTTGGT
>NC_058133.1:273824064-273843589 GCF_016433145.1 Gracilinanus agilis | reverse complement strand
AGGAAGGAAGAAAGGAAGGAAGGAAGAAAGAAAGAAAGAAAGAAAGAAAGAAAGAAAGAAAGAAAGAAAGAAAGAAAGAAAGAAAGAAAGAAAGAAAGAAAGTTTTCTAACATTTTTGAATCCATGTTCTCTCCTTGCCTCCCCCCTCCCCAAGACAGCAGGTAAAATGATATCAGTCATACATGTGTTGTCATACAGTAGATATTTCCATGTTAATTATGTTGTAAAAGAAGACACATATGACTTACACCAGAGAAAAACTCACGGAAGAAATAAAATGAAGAATGGTGTGCTTCAATCTCCATTCAGACTGCATCAGCTCTTTCTATGGAAGTAGAAGTGGAAGCCCTTTTCATCACCAGTCCCTTGGAGTTGTCCTGGCTCCTGTCTTGCTGATGATAATAGTTAAATCATTTACAGTTTTACAATTACAATATTGCTCTTACAGGGTGCAAAGTTCTCCTGGTTCTGCTGACTTCACTTTGTATCAATTCATACAAGTCTTTCCAGATTTCTTTGTGATCATCTTGTTTGTCATTTCTTATGCCAATTCCCTTCCAAAACTGGCCAAAACCTCACTTTTTCCAGAAAGTCTTACTTCATTGGCTTCAGCTAGTTTCCAAGACTCCATTATTCTTGGTTCCTTTAGGGTTTATCTATTGACTTTGCATTATGTTCTTATTCACAGTTCTGGTCAGAGGGTCATAACTTCAGCCCTGGGAAGGATCTTACAGATCAAGCATTTCAACCTTTCATCCTACAAATGAATGAAGAAACTGAAGACTGGAGAAGTGACTTGTCCAAATCGGAAAGAGGCAGAGGCAGAAGTCAGTGCCTAGTTCTGTCTCCAAATCCACTGTTCTTTTCAAGAAGCTAGACTGCATCTTGCCCTTGTATGTACACTGCTTCTTAAGGGTTTTTTAAAGCCATATTCATGTGTCTATGAATGTGTGTAATGTCTCCCTCAACAGACTGGAAGTTCCCAAAGGGAAACCACAAGTCCTATCATTAGACAAGCAACAACTTCCTTAAAATTTTAATACACCTGGACCATGCCCTGGACTATTTCCCAAGAGCCAAGCCAGAGCTTCATTTCTACTATTATCTTAGTGGCCTTGAGTATATCCCACCCTGAGTAAATTCATCTGCAAAATAGGAGTAATAAGAAGGAGAGTGAGGAAGGAAAGGAAGAGGAGAAATTGTATTTATGTATTACTTTATTTAAAATCAAATCCTTATTTTCAAAGTGTTCTATAACAATTTTCTCAACTGAACTTTACACTTTGTGCCACCACAGGCATTATTATCACCATTTTACTGATGAGAAAGCTGAGGCTAAGAGAGCTGTAATAACTGACCTCAGGTTCTGCTTTCCTCCCAGGATTATTGAGAGAATCAAGAGATATCTTTGTGAAAATGCTTTCTAAAAGGCTATCCTCCTGTAAGGTGGCATTGTTTTTAGTGTTCTGTCTAGGGTTCTGCCCACTTTTGGCTGTTTCCTGACAGACTGACTGGGTAAGGCATAACTAGTATTGAAAGTGGGAAGCTAGGGTAGCCAGGCCTTGAGGGATGGGAGGGGAGCTTTCAAAGTTACATCTACTTTCAAAACAAAACAAAACTCACTTTTTCCTTTCCCTCAATATAGAGGAACATGGTGGTATAGTGGAAAATCTTTTGACCTGAGTCAGGAGAGAACTAGGTTTGGATCCTTCCTCTGACACTAAATAGGGGTGAATGGGAGGGCAACTTTAAGAAGACAAATTACCTATATGTGCCTCAGTTTTCTCATCTGGAAAATGGGCATGATAATAATAATAATAATAATAATAATAATAAAATCCCTATTTTAGAGAGCTGTTATGAGGCTCCATTGGGACAATGTATCAGGAAGTACTCTATAAATCTCAGGTATTGTTATTGTCATCATCTATGTCCCCAAAAGGATTCCTACTTCTCAGACTCCTGGAAGAAAAAGGAAGCTTTTCTGAGATTCCTCACCTCACCATTCCCCCTCACCACCACACACATACCCTCCCCCCCCCCTGCAATTCAAAGTCAGTAAACTTGCCATGAACTTTCCCCAAGTAGGCCCTTCTCCCTGGGAAGGCAGTAGGGTGGGCTTGGGGTCTTTCTCCCTTTCACTCCCTGCCTACAGGCAGGTGCAGCCCACCCAGGAAGCCCTTCTTTGCCTTGTTCCAACTGCCTTTGCTCAAGGAATCTCAGACCTCCAAGTTCTCCAAGCTCCCCAAAGGCTGCCTGGGAGACTGGGATTGAGGCGGTGGTTCCTAGTTTACTCCAAAGAACAGTATGGGGAGGGGGGTAGTGACAACTTCCCTTTGCCGCCAGGCCTTCTGAAATGAAGTAGGCCCTGGAGAGAGGGGAAGGGATGCAACCTTGGGCTACTGATCCCGAAAAAACCAACGTCGTGTTCCCCCGACTCCCCAACCCCCTGGGTGTGAGCCAAGACCCAAGACCCCCACCCCAGCCACCGTCCGGAAAAAATAAACGATTTCCTGCACCCAACTCCGAAACAAAGTCTGTGAGTGAGCTGTGACACATGTTACATAAATAGAAGCCGCAGAGGGGAAAAGCCTGTTTTCTCTTTCATTATTTATCACTATCTAACCATCTCCAGCTGGGTGAGTAAACAGCCTCATTGGCCCGTAATGAGAACAGGCTGCGGCGATGCTGCCGCGGCTGCCACCGTCGCTGCTGCCGCAGCAGCAGCAGCCCGGGGAGAAGAGGTGGAGGGAGTGAGGGAGACAGTGAGGATTGGGACTTGTGGGGCGGGAGGCGTGGGAGCGGGACGGAGGAGGGGCTTAAGGGTGTGTGGAGGGTCCGCGAGGAGGGCCGTGTAACTGCAGAGGGCAATGAGGCACTTTCGGGAATGGTTAGGGAGAGTCGGGTGGGTAAAGAACAGCAGCGGTGCCCCCTCCCCCGCCTCCCGCGTTCCAGCACTAAGCCCCAGGCCCAGAAGGTTTGTGGGTGATATGGTGGCTTGTGGGGTGGGGAAAGGTTGGAGGAGACCCGTTAGAGTTTAGAGGAACCATGTCTCTTCGTGTGTTAACATGGAAGGGCACGGGAGTGAGTGGGGACCAAGTGTCGGAGCCTGGCAATGTATAAATCTATAGGAATAAATGTGCGAAAGACCGACAGGAATGGGAAAAGAAAACAATGTTACATCGAAGCCTAGGAGAAAGTAATCGTAATAATCAATCTTGGCCCCAAGAAGAAACGAGCAAGCATCTTCCTTTTGGTAGAGTGGTGTGTGTGTGTGTGTGTGTGTGTGTGTGTGTGTGTGTGTGTGTGTGTGTGTGGTGGGGGGACTCTGGGTAGGAATGTCCGTATACACAGAGGAGGGACCACTGTGTAGGTTGATTTTGCATAACTATTTTTATTCATTACCAAAAAGGGCTCATGGGAAGAAGGGTGGAGTGCATCCAGAAATAACCATATGTGCAAACAAACAAACAAATAAATAAATAAATAAATAAATGAAGCTGCTAGGTGGCACAGTGCATAGTATTTGGGGCCACGAATCAGGAAGACTCATCTTCCCGAGTTCAAATCTGGCCTTGAACACTTACTAGCTGTGTGACCCTGAGCAAGTCACTTCACCCTGTTTGCCTCAGTTTCCTCATATACAAATGAACTGGAGAAGGAAATGGCCAACCACTCCAATATCTTTTACTAAGAAAACCCCAAATTGGGGGATGGGGGGAACAGCTGGGTGGCTCAGTGGATTGAGAGCCAGGAAGCCCTACGTTCAAATCTGATCTCAGACACTTCCTAGCAATGTGGCCTTGGGCAAGTCACTTAACCCCCATTGCCTAGTCCTTACCACTTTCCTGCCTTGGAACACAATATAGATTCTAAGATGAAGGGTAAGGGTTTAAAAAAAACCACATAGACACTAATGCATTGTTGGTGGAGTTGTGAACTGATCCAACTATTCTGGAGGGCAATTTGGAACTATGCCCAAAGGGCTATGAAATTGTGCAAACCCTTCGATCAGTTAATACCACTGGGTCTGCCTCCCAAAGAGATAAAAAAAAAAAAAAGATGGGGGAAGACCTACTTGTGCAAAAATATTTATAGCTGTTCTTTTTGTAGTAGAAATGAATTAGAAATTGACATTATGCCTGTCAATTGGGGAATGGTTGAATAAATTGTGGTACATATTGGTGATGGAATACTATTGTTATTGTGCTAAAAGAAATGATGAGCAGGATGACTTCAGAAAAAGCTGGAAAGATGTGTGGAAACTGATGCAGAACGAAATAAGCAGAAGTGGGAGAACATTGTACACAGTGACAGCAATACTGGACGATGATTATCTGTGAAAACTTGGCTACTCTCAGCAATGCAATGATCTGGGACAATCCTGAAAGACTTATAATATCCACCTCCTGAGAAAGAACTGTGGGAGTTGTCTTTCCCATCAGTGTATTTATGGTTTTATTTTGGAGTCTGGGTTATATAAAAGTGTGCTCTTACAACAATGACCAATATGGAAGTGGGTTTAAGCATGACAATAAAATAAAATAATAATAAAAAGACAAATGGGACCATGAAGAGTTGGATGAGACTGGACCACAACATAGACAGATTGATAGATACACGTATAGAGAAACAAAGGGTTTCAATAGGAAATGTTAAAATAAAGTGTTATAAAAAAAGAACTTAAAATGTAAAAAGGAAAATGTGTAAGTGTAGGAGTGTGTACATGTAAACACAGGAGTGTGTATATATAAGCATCCATTTGTCCAGCAAACATTAAACCCCTGCTTCACATGGAACACTGTGAAAGACTGTTATAATGGAAGGAATACTGACTTTGGCATCTGAGGAATTGGGCTCAGATCCAGGCTATAATGCACCATCTCTGAGCCTCAGTTTACTTATGTCTAAAGTTATAGTGGAGGAAAGGTGAATTTGATGATCTCTAAAGACCCTTCTGATTTTAAATGTAGTTATCCCTTCCACATTGACTTTCCCCATCATGATTTTGATATATCGAGGGCTGGCATAAGAAATTAAATGGGAATTTTGGGGAAGCCAAAGATGACACAGAAAAAGTTTAGGGACTCAGAAGTGCATACTTAACCCAAAAGTTACAATAAGGAGCTGTTAAAACCCCATAAAAGAAAAAAATTCAGACTTCTTTGGTACAAAGGGAGGGCCAAAAATTTTACTTGGGTTTTCAAATCTGGGGGCCCCTAACTAACCCCCTCAATGTGAAAGGGATAGTCCTATGATGTAATGCTATGATAGATACTTTGGACACAAAGTTTAGATAACACACACCTCTCCTCTGAGGTGATATATAAAAATTGAGAGAGGGTGTTAAGGCTCAAATAGTCTTGACTCTCTGCTTCATTATACAAATGAAGAAAATCGAGTCTCAGATTGTTACCTTCCTACCATCTCATTGGTGTCGAGTGGCAGAGCCAAGATTCAAATCAAGGCTATCTGACTCCAAATCCAGTGATCTTTTGCTATGCCAAGCAGTGTCATGGAGTTTACAGCCTACCAGGGAGATTAGAAATATACACAAATAATGAAAATACAAGAAAATTCTGTGGTTTGTCTCAGCCTAAGGAATTGCTGGTATACTATCTCTCTCTCACAACCCAGGGAGAAAGCCATCTCTGACAGCGTCTAAGGCACACAGGGGCATTTCCCCTTGTCAACTAAGTGACTTAGGGTCATATAAGAGCCAGAATGCAAATTTGAACTTGAGTCTTCCTGACCACAAACCCAGCCCTATTTACTATAACACGTTGCCTTATGCAAATAAACTATGTTACACAATACATTAAATACATTAAAGAAGAGCAGAACAAAGCTCCAATAAATTTCCAAGGGAGGATTGAATATGAGTATAGGAGTATTATGTGTCTAAGTATGAACTTTTCTTCCAGAGAAAGAACTGATTAACAAAAACATGAAGTATATAATTTATATATACATATTATTTTTGTTGGGTGATGCCTTCTGTGATGTGGGAAGGGGGTGGAGATACCTGGGAATTTTAATGTCATCAAACTAATCAATAAACAATTTTTAAAGAAAAAATCGACTCCTATATGTGTGTGATTGTGCTTGAGTTAGAGAGAAAACAAGAGACCACATGTGGGTGACTATGACCCCAACAGTGACAACACTGAGTAGGAGAAACAAACAGATGCCAGAGACCCTACCTACTTCTTAGTGTTACTGTCCCACTTCAAAAGCACATGGAATTGATGCAGAGTGAAAGGAGCAGAACCAGGAGAACATTGTACACAGTGATGGATACACTGAGGCACAATTGAATATAATAGATTTCTCTACTAGCAGCAATGCAATGACCCAGGACAATTCTGAGAGACTTATGAGAAGGAATGCTATCCACATCCAGAGGAAGAACTGTGGGAGCAGAAACACAGAAGAAAAACAACTGCTGGATCACATGGGTCGATGAGGATATAATTGGGGATGTAGACTCTAAACGATTGCCCTAGTGCAAATATCAATAATATGGAAATAGGTCTTGATCAATGACACATGTAAAACCAGTGGAATTATGAGTTGGCTACAGGAGGGGGGTGGGAAGAGGGGAAGGAAAGAACATGATGTAACCATGAAAAAATTCTCTTAATTAAATAAAACTTTTTTTTAAAAGCACATGGGTTCTTTGTCTTATGTCTTTGGGGTCCAGAGGTCCCTCATTAGAACCCCAGAGAAGAGACAGTCCTGCAGTTTGCTGCCTAAATACCCCACGTCCCACTGTCGTCACATTGAAAATGAGGATAAGAATAGCAGTTATACTGCATATATATATATGTATATGTATATGTATATGTATATAAAATGTCAGAGGAGTTGGACTTGAACTCATGTCTTCCTGGTTCCCAGGCCAGTTCTTTAACTCCTATGATTTTCTGCTTCATTAATAACAATAATATATATCAGGAATTAAACCTAAGGCCCTGAGGTTTTCAGAAACATGGCATGGGGAACCCAGGATGACATTTCCCCTTGTCAATTGCCTTCTTCCCTACTACCTACAAACAGATCTATGTCTCCCCCATCCTCAAAAAACCCTCCCATCCCATCCCCTCTGACAATCATCCTTTATCTCTTCTGCCCTTAATGGCCAAACTCCTTGAAAAGACTATCTACAATAGGTACCTCCAATTTCCTCTCACCTTTTTATTTTTAATTTTTAAATGATTATTTAGTTTTAACATTCATTTTTTACACATTTTGAGTTTCAAATTCTTTCCCTCCCTCCCACCCTTCCCCACCCACTTTGAAAGTAAGAAATGTGATATCAATTATACATGTAAAATCATGCAAAACATATTTCCATATTCTCCATGATACAAAAAAAAAAAAGCAAAGCAAGAAAAATAAAGTGAAGAAAATCATCTTAAATCTGCACTCAAACTTCACTTCTCTCTGGATGTAGATAATATTTTTCCTCATAAGCCAGTTCCTTCAGAATTGTCTTAGATTATTGTATTGACAAAGATAGCTAAGTTATTCACAGTTGATTCTCATTAAAATATTGCTGTTACTGTATTCAATGTTCTCCTGATTCTTCTCACTTCACTTTGCATCAGTTCATAGAAGACTCCCTAGGTTTTTCTGAAACCATCCTGCTTATCATTTCTTATAGCATAATAACATTCCATCACAATTATGTACCACAACTTGTTCAATAACTTCCCAACTGATGGACATCTACTCAATTTCCAAAAAGAACTATTATAAATATTTTTGAACATATAGATTCTTTTCCTTTTCCTTTTGACCTCTTTGGGACACAGACCTACTAGAGGTATTGCTGGGTCAAAAGTTATACAGTCTTTCTATAGAGCTTCAAATTATTCTCCAGAATGGTTGGATCAGTTCACAACTTGACTAACATATCCAAATTTTTTCACATCCCCTCCAACACTTGTCATTTTCCTTTCTTGTCATATTAGCCAATTTGATAGGTGTGAAGTTGTACCTCACAGTTGTTTTAATTTTACTTTCTCTAATAAATAGCCATTTAGAAAATTTTTTCACATGATTATAGATAGCTTTGAGTTATTTTTCTGAAAACTGCCTGTTCATGTCCTATGGTCATTTATCAACTGAATGACTCTTATTCTTATAAATTTGACTCAGTTCTCTATATATTTAAGAAATGAGGCCTGTATCAGAGAAAATTACAGTAAATCCACACACCCCCTCCCAGTTTCCTGCATTCCTTCTAATTTTGGCTTCATTGGTTTTGTTTGTGCTCTTACTCATTTCTTAACCCCTTATAATTCAGCCTCTGACCTCTTCATTCTATCTAAACTACTTTCTCCAAAATTACTAGTGATCTCTTTTTTTTTTAAATTTAAATATTTTACTTTTTTTAGAAAACTTTTCCATGGTTACATGTTTTTACTTTCCCCTTCCCCTTCCCCCCCCCCAATAGCCTACGAACATTTCCACTGGTTTTAACATGTATCATCAATCAAGACCTATTTCCATATTATTGATAGTTGCATTGGTGTGGTCCTTTTGAGTCTACATCCCCAAACATGTCTGTATCAACCCATGTGTTCAAGTAGTTGTTTTTCTTCTGTGTTTCCACTCCTGTAGTTCTTCCTCTGAATGTGGGTAGCGTTCTTTTCCATACATCCCTCAGAATTGTCCTGAGTCATTGCATTGCTGCTAGTACAGAAGTCCATTACATTCGATTTTACCACAGTGTATCAGTCTCTGTGTACAATGTTCTACTGGATCTGCTCCTTTCACTCTGCATCAATTCCTGGAGGTCATTCCAGTTCACATGGAATTCCTCCAGTTCTTTATTCCTTTGAGCACAGTAGTATTCCATCACCAGCATATACCACAATTTGTTTAGCCATCCCCCAATTGAAGGATATACCCTTGTTTTCCAATTTTTTTTGCCACCACAAAAAGTGCAGCTATAAATATTTTTGTACAAGTCTTTTTATCTATGATCTCTTTGGGGTACAAACCCAGCAATGCTATGGTTGGATCTAAGGGCAGGCATTCTTTTAGAGCTCGTTGGGCATAGTTCCAAATTGCCATCCAGAATGGTTGGGTTAGTTCACAACTCCAACAGCAATGCATTAATGTCCCAATTTTGCCACATCCCCTCCAACATTCATTACTCTCCCCTGCTGTCATTTTAGCCAATCTGCTAGGTGTGAGGTACTAGTGATCTCTTAAAAGGAAAATCCAAAGCTTTTTTTCTCAACTTTAATTCTCCTTGACACCTCTGCAGCCTTTGATACTGTTGATCACTCTCTTCTCTTTGATATTCTCTTCTTTCCAGGTTTTTGGGACACTGCTCTCTCCTGGTTTTCTTATTTATTTATTTGCTTGTTTGTTTGCTTGTTTATTTAATAGCTCTTACCTTCCATCTTAGAATCAATACTGTGTATTGGTTCCAAGGCAGAAGAATAGTAAGGGCTAAGCAATGAGGGTTAAGTAACTTGCCCAGGATCACACAACTAGGAAGTGTCTGAGGCCAGATTGGAACCCAGGACCTCCTGTCTCTAGGCATGGCTTTCAATCCACTGAGCCACCCAGCTGCCCCACTCCTGGTTTTCTTCTTAGCCATCAGACAGCTTCTTCTCATTTCCTTTCTTTTGAATCTCATCTAGGTCATACCCTGTAATGGTAGGTGGCTCACAGAGTTCTGTCTTGGGTTCTCTTCGCTTCTCCTTCTGTACTATATCACTTGGTAATCTTATTGGCTCCCATGGATTTGATTACCATCTCAATGTTGATAATTCTCAAATTTACTAATCCTTCCCGAACCTTTCTACTGATCTCCAGTCTCACAACTCCAATCGATGAATGGCAGACATCTTGAACTGAAAGTCCAGTAGACATCATAAACTCAACATGTCCCAAACTTACTATCTTTCCTCAAAACTCTTCTCTCTCCTAAATTCCCTATGACTATTGAGGCACCATTATCCTCAAAGTCTTCTAGGTTGGCAACCTAAATATCATCCTCCACTTCTTACTCTCACCTTCCATATCAAATCTGTTGTCAAAGTCTGTCAATTTTACCTTTGTAATATGTCTTCATTATGCACCCTTCTCTCCCCTGATACTGCCACCATCCTGGTATAGGTACTCATCAACACAGGCTTAGACCACTGCAATAGTGTGTCTGTCTTACCTCTCCTCACTGCATTCCTTCCTCCATTCAGCCACCAAAGTGATTTTTCCTAATTTTGCAGGTCAAATCATGATAGCACATAGAACTTGTGTGCCTGGGCCTTTATAGGGCTGACAAAAGAACCCCACATGATCGTTATGTCCTTGGTAAAGACCTTGGCTATCTTCTTACATCTCTTCTCACTGCCCTAATATGCTAAGACTATCCCATCTACACTAACTCAGAAAGGTCATTATGATACCCCTTTTCTTGTAGGATTCTGAGTTAGAAAGACCTTGATATACCATAATAGCCTCATTTTTATAAGGAAGAAAATGAAGCACCTAAAGAGAAAATCCTTCACCTACCTCACACAGGTAAGGAGAATGCAGTCAGGAAATGAACTCAAATCTTAGGATTCCAAATCCAGCACTCATTTCCCCACAGTAAGCTCTTTTTTCTGCCCAATCTTCCTTTTTCACATGGCCAAGCCTTATCCATGCCAGGCTATAGTCAGTTCCCTCTTCCCTCTCATTCCATCTGCCAAACTCCATCCTTGCCCTCAATGACATTGTAGTGAAAGGCTGCCTTCTTTAAAAGGCCTTTCTAGATTGGCCCAGTTCATTTCCCCCAGTAAAGATGGAGGCACAAGGTATGTTAAAATGTGACCTAAATGGTTTGTGGGTCCACACTGGGTTGAAGGAGAGACAGGACCAACCAGGATAGGGAGACCAGGGTTCACTGTTTTAACTGACACAGGAATGGCAGTTGGCCCCAACGGTCACCCAGCTCACCCTAGGCCAGGGTCTATGGAACCAGCAGGCAAGGTAAAAGTTTATACAGTTTAATTGAGGGTAACTAAATAAAGGATGGGACAGGGGATTCTACACTAGAAAACCTAAGGGGCAAACCACAGGGGGCAGGGAAGGACTTAACTACTCTATCCTATTGACCTAAGCCAGGCAGGGCCCAAAGGAGCAATACTGGCGTCATAGGGAAGGCTCCCTCAAACCTGGTTCCAGCCAGGTTTGATCAGCACAGCTAGTGGGCCTGATGGTGGCTTTAGGTTCTCACAGTAATCCAAGGATGATCACAGGCCAAGAGCCAAGGTGATCCAAGGTACCCAGGTAGAGAGAATGAGCTTGAGATGCTGTCCACCAGATTCCAAACTACTTCGCCACTTGGTGCAGCTCTCCAGGTCTCGTCCACTTGCTGAAAGCCTTCTGCTCTCAGGATCCCAGGGAATCAGGATGCAGGTTTTCCCTAACTCTGAGATCGACCAGGATTAGCAACAGTTTGTGCCAACCACTAATGGAGTCTCTCTCAGAGCACAAGCCCCACTTCCTGCTCCTTCATTCCATCTTGGAATCCTCCAGCCCTTCCTGCTAGGTCCAACACTAATGCTACATAAATTGCTAAATAAACCCTCACAACACCCCAAAACACTAGACTATCCCTTTTCTTCCTACAACATTTGACACTTGCCACTCCAAGGTATTATGGTGATTTTGTAATGTTACAAGTCTATTGGTTGGTCTCATCTTTCCTTGGCCTTGGTAGGTGTTGAACTCCTCAAAGACAAGGGTCATGTTTGTGCTGTAAATGTAAATGTTTGTTGTCTAATCAACTGGGTTGTTTATTACCTTTTATTGTTGACTTTTGTCTTTACATATCACAATCCTTCCTTTATATCACATCAAACTTTAGGTTGAACCCTCCCCCTCTGACAAAAACAAACAAACAAACAAAAATATCTGATTCAGTCATAGAATTTGACAATGTATTCAGTATTCTGTCCTAGTAATCCAGTACTCCACTTCTTTGCTCCTTTGCCCTGCCAAGGGAGGCCTGTTCTCCAGGAGCTCTATTATTTTATTCATTGCTCAAAAGTTTGGCTTCCTTATAAAGTGATCTTTTTCCATTTGCATGGTTGAAGTAAATACAGTGTAGTTCTTCTGGCTCTGCTTACTTCACTTGTCATCCATTCATGCAAAATTTCCCTATGTTTTTCTGAATTCTGCATTACCCTGCTGCACTCCCTTTTTGGACCTTTGCCCCATTACTAGAATTTCCATCTATATATCCAGAGAAAAAGGATGACTTGGACCATGATCTGGGAAGAATTGGGCTGTCTTTGGTTTTCATGGAATAGATGGAAAAGTGAGCCATTAAGTTGAGGCTAGAGATTGAGACGGGAGCTGGAAAGAAAAAGGTAGAAGAGAGTTCTGGTAGGTCCTAGACCAGTGATGGTGAACCTTTTGGAAACCAAGTACCCAAACTGCAACCCTCACAACACATGTGAGCCCCCCGCCTTTCCCCAGACAAGGGAGGGAGGAAGTGCTCCCATTGGGCTGTTGAGCAGTGGGGCAAGTGATGTGAGAAATGTCCTCAGGCACTCATGTAGAGGAGGAAGGGAGCAGCCCCCTCTGGCACTCTCCAGCATATGTGCCATAGGTTTGCCAACACAGTCCAAGATAGCCCTGTCTAAACTGGTTCTTACTATCTGCCACACATTTAGTTCTAAAAGTTTCCACTTTAGATGAGGGAGATCCAGAGGGGAGAAGGAAAAAGGAAAAGGAAAGACAGAGAGGAAAAGATGGATCTGCCAAGACACACAGGGTTAAGTGATTCAAGTTTATCCTTTCTTTCTGCACAGTGATATTCCATTATATGCACATATAAGAGTTTTTCTAATCTTTTTTGCTAAATAGAATATGGTTTTATTTAAAGGAGAAAAAACAAATAGGAATATCAAGCAATTATTAATACCAAAAATAGATTGATCAATCAATATAGACATATAAATCTTGTAAATCCCAAGAGAATTTATAGTCTAAGTAGCAGGGCTAGAATGGGGGTAGGCCCTGCCCTGTAAGATGTCTCTAGGCAGTGTTGGGCATAGTAATGTGGTCTTTCTTTTCAAATTCCTGTCAACACTCATGGCTGTAGTATGCATAGTCCACTAGTTTTTCCAGTGGAGCTTTCTGTTAATAGTAACACTGATTGATTAATCAAGAGAATTGCCTCCCCCAAGAGAATTTCTGTGAATGATCCAACAGACCCACTACTAGAAACATAGAAATAATAGAGGGCATGAGGTATCCTCATCTCCTCAGGCCTGTTACCTCAAGACTGTCTCTAATTCAGTGTGGTGAACAATTTATACAATAATAATAACACTGTAAGGTAACTAACTTAGAGAGACTTAAGTACTCCGTTTCTCCTATCAATGAATCAGAAAGCCCTTACTGAGCTACTTCTATGTGCCCAGCACTGTACTAAACACAGTGAAACTTACAATCATAATAACTAACATTTAAATATGAAGTTAAGATGTACAGAGCACTTTATATTATCCCAATTGAACCTTGATTCTGTACCCAGGTACTCTTTTGTCATTGTTCAGGCACTTCATTTGTGTCTGACTTTTCTCTGTGACTCCATTTGGGGCTTTCTTGGCAAAGATACTGGAGAGGTTTGCCATTTCCTTTTCTAGCTCATTTTACAGATGAGGAAACTAAGGCAAACAGGGTGAAGTCACTTGCCTAGGGTCACACAATTCTGAAGTGTCTGAAGCCAGATTTGAATTTAGGAAGATGAGACTTCCTGACCCCAGGCCTATCACTGTATCCTCTGGCTATCCCCGTGCTCTTAGTATTGCTCATTTTACAGATGAGGAAGCTGAGGCACAGGGGGATTAAGTGACTACCCCTGCTCACTTAAGCTAGTAGCATGAGGAGTTGGATTCCAACCCAGATCTTGGCTAGAGGCCTAACACTTGGTCTACTCCATCACAAAGCTTCTTTGCAAAGAAGCAGAAGACAAATTCAAGACAAGTTTACTCTCTGGAGGGAATGGAGGAATTCAATTCTGCAACCTTACTGGGTGACAGATGTGTGCAGTGAGTAGATATGAAAATTTAACTCGATTTGCTCATCCCTACCTTCATGTGATTTGCAATTTAGTAGGGGGAAATGACAAACACAAATAACTAGGATACAAAGTTGTACATGAAAAGTGCTCCTAAGCTGCAAAAAAAAAAGGGTGTGATAACGGGTCTGAGGTTGGGGAAAGGAGACCCATTAAAAAGGCAACTCGGAACAGAAGATGGGTTTTGTCAGTAAAAGATCTGGGACCTCAAAGGAGGAAAAGATCCCTGAGAGTGCTCTGGGAACCCAGATGGGCCTTGAAGGATGGATAAGCATTAGCTAAGGGGAGCAGCATTTATCCTTTTCATCTAGAACTTGTCCCTGAGTCCCAGCCCCCTTTCTCTTCCTGTCCCCTGCTATTCTCCCGCCACATTCTGGGTCTCCAGTTAACAGCTGCCTCTGGGTGAAAGTCTGAGAAGTGGGAAATAGAGGAAAGGGGGAAGGGACAGCTTCTGGCCAAGCTATCTTCTCTCCTCCCACAACCACCCCGTAGCCTAGGGAATTAGGCTCGGAACTTCATTTGACCCAAAGACGCAGCCGGGTTCTAATTGATGGAAAATTGCTCGCTCCTTGTCAGGTTATTGTTCATTTCCTGGTCTTTAATGACCGATTTTCCACCTTTCAGCCTCCGCTCCCGCGCCGGCCGGGCCACCGCACCATAACCTAGGCTGCACAGTACCTTTGAGCGGGACAGGGGCGAGGACTGGTGAAAACACCTTAGAGGACAGGTAGGTCACCACCCACAACAGTGCCTGGGAGCGGCGGGATTTTCTATCCAGGAAATAGAAAAGGTCCATTACTGCTCCGAGTCACGGCCGGCCCCCAGGCTGAGTGTCTTCACCTAGTCCTCCCCCTTTTCCAGACCGGCTCTCCCACACGACTGTGGCTTCTATTCAGGCCATTACGGTAATTTGATAAACCAGCCCAACGGTAAGACTCTCCCCCTTGCTTTAAAAGGGGGGCGGGGGAGAGAAGCTTTGCGTTTTTGACGGCTCCTGGGGACAGTTCATTAAGGTATCAACTCCTTAATGAAATTTTTCTTTGTTAAAATATTCACTGATCTGCAGGGAACTGTGCGTGTGGGTGGGGAGACTGCGGGGGAGGGGCAAGCCTGGGCCCCTTCCTTGTCCAGGGACCCTTATTTGCACTGAGCACTGATGTCCCCGGCCTTCCTCTTACCCAGGAGGGCAGGAGGGAGTGGGGCTGCATAATGTGCCCATTTTTGTACCCTTAGCACCCCTTGCACACAGTAGGGGATTACTAAATGTTTGTTGAATTGAATGGAATGGAAAGGAAGAACTAGAACCAAATGGAGAGGAGGGGTGGGAAGGAGATTGCCATTTGGCTCATCCCTCCAGCTCTAAGAAGGCCTCAAATTTAGCAAGGGTGGGTCAAGAGCTATTGGATAAGGATGGTCTCACCATACTTGATATCAACTGAGACATTGCACAAAAGGTAGATTTCTTGTCATAATTAGTTCATTGGCCAAAAAAAGGGGGGAAGCTAAAAGAGTCAAATTACATCTCACTTATTGGATTCCCTGTTTTAATTTTATGTATCTTAGAGAAATGATGAAGTCTAATGGAAAGAATTGGTGTATAAGTTCCTCAAGAGTAGGGACTATTTTAATTTTTGTCTTTGAATCCCTCCAAACACAGCCCATTAGGCTTTTGGGAGGATTTGATAAACACTTGTTGAAATACATTGACTTGAATTGATCTAATTTCAGAAACTTTGAACCAAATCCTGCATCTGACCTTAGACAAATTACTTACCTTAAAATGGAGATGATAGATTTATATCTGGAAGGGTCCTCAGATTCCTTAGAATCTAACCTCCTCATTTTACAGATGAGTAAATTGAGGCCAACTGCAATTCTGTGACTTTCCCATGGTTACACAATTAGTAAGTGCCTAAGCCATGTCTTCCTAACTCCAAGTTCTACCTTAGCTATCACAAAGGGTGGTTGTGAGGAAAGCCATATATAAATATGATCTTTTTATTTAAAAGAATTATTATTATGACTAAGGCTTCAAATGTTGAATGCCCTGGCCTTTTTGGTCTACTGCTTATACCTGATAAGATCGTAGAGTTAGACCATTGGGAAGGGAAAGAAGAGAGCATGAGTGAAGGTGAAAAAGGAGTCCTGGGGAGAGGCAATGGAGAGAGAGAGGGAGAGAGAGACAGAGAGACAGAGAGAGACAGAGAGAGAGAGACAGAGAGAGAGAGCTAGAACCTAGAAAGAACTTGAGCCAATATTATCCCTAGAAGGGATGAGTGAGAAGGAAGAGAGAATAAAGTTCTTTATGTCCAGGTGTTGTGAAAATATGGAAGGAAGGGAAAGCTCTATGGAACTAAGTAAGATAGGAAAAAAAAAAAACCAATGTGCTGGGTCCCAAATGGGGGGAAATCTTCAGCCTTCTGCAGAAGACCTTAGGATGAGCACTGGGTCCCCTTCATACACTATGTCAAGATGAGTTTAGGAAGGAGAATCCAAAAGGTTAGATGAACACTTATCAAGGATTCTGGAGAGGATATTCCTGTGGGTATTGGATTCCTATATTCTTACCAAAATAGGGCAAACCTGGAGAAATTTATATGAAGTGATACAAAATGAAGTGAGTGGAACCAGGAGAATTTTATACACAGTAACAGCAATAAGGTATGATGATCAACTGTGAATGAACTAATTTTTATCCTCAATGCAAAGATCCAGAACAACTCCAAGGGATTCATGATGAAAAAGGCTGTGGAGACTGCACAGGTGCGGATACAGGGTCCATATAAGTATACTTCCTTCACCATGAGAGCCATCCAAAGTATAATGGGCTGCCTCTTAATAGAGCTCTTCAAACCCAGGCTGGATGTTGTCGAGGGGATTCTCAGACAGGTTCAGGATGAACAAGATGGTCTCCAAGATCTTTTCCAACTTTTACATGCAGTGTGACTTTCCCCTGGACCAGATCAAAATCCCAAGGCCCTACGTCCATCTGGCTTATTTGAAATGGAATGTGAACTTCCCCATGGAATGACCTACGTTCAGTCTTCTTAGTTGTTGGTATTTGACTCCCTATAGCAGTGTTTCTACTGGCTTTCTAAACTATGGACACAGGGCCATGAAATTCCTTAGCAATAATAATAACTCATATTTATATAGAGTTCTAGATGGACATAGAGCTTTCCACCAAACTAAGTGTATTATCATTGCTATTTTATGGGGAATGGAAATAAGGCTCAGAGTACTCCAGCAACTTGCCAGGGCCCATACACTAGTAAGTGGCAGAACTAAGACTCAAATTCAGGTCAGTTACCTCCACAGGGAGAGAAGCAGTGTGTTGTAGTGGAAAGTCCAAAGTCTTGAGGCCAGGAAACCTTGATTCTAATACTTTTTCTTCTACTCTACCCATTGTGTGACCTTAAGCAAGTCAAATAAACCTCAGTTTCCTTTTCTGTGAAGTGAGGGAAAGTATGTTATCTCTGAGGTCCCTCTATGCAATCAACAGATTTATTAATTACTTACTATAAGCCAGCTAGGTGGTATAGGGCAGCTAGGTAGCCCAGTGGATAGAGTGCCAGGCCTAGAATCAGGAAAATTCCTCTAAGTTTAAGTCTAGTTTCAGTCACTTCCTAGCAGTATGACCCTGAACAAGTCACTTAGCCCTGTTGTCTCAGTTTCCTCATCAGCAAAATGAGCTGTAGAAGGAAATGGCCATATACTCCAGTATCTTTCCCAAGAAGACCCCAAATGGGGTCACAGAGTTAGACACGACTAAACAACCACCACCACCACAACTATGTGCCATGTACTGTGCTAGGGCTCTGGGGATACATGCACATATACCCATATACAAAGGAAGGCCTCAAGGATTTTACATTCTTTGGAAGAATACAGCATATTGAGCATATATTAAGTACACAGAAAAAATGTATCCATAAATAGACATGTAGGTACATACATTTACCAGACTTTGGTTACATGTAATAGTTTCATCTAATCTGTCAATGCAGAGTGGCACCTGCTTTCTAGCCCATAGTCTTTGAGAGGTGTCTGGGGCACTGAGTTGTGCGATTTCCCAAAGTGCTGTAGCCTCTACGATCTGTTATGCTGCCTCTTCTATAAGATACATTCAAAATATATACATGCTGCTGAGAGAAGGGAAGATACTAGCAACTGGGAGAATCAGGAATGGTCTCTCTTAGAAAGTGGTGCTTGAGACGGGCTGTGAAGGAAACTAGATATTCTAAGAAGTGGAAGTGAGAAGAAAGAGCATTCCAGGCATAGGAAACAGCCAGTGCAAAGGTGAGGAGTCAAGAGATTGGAGTACCGTTTTAGGAAGAGAAAAATAGTCCAGTTTTACTGGCATGATCATTTGTATGAAGAGGAAAGGGATTGCTCCCTCCCCACTGACAGACTTCCCACCTCCAACCCTGACATCTTAGTGGGTTCCCCTCCCCCTCCCTTCCTTCCCCACACACAACCAGACAGTTCAACTGGTTTCTTTCAGCACTTATACATAGAAATAGTTCTCCCCTCCTTACACCCCACCCCACCCCCACCCTATTCCCCGCTGTTCTAAACATAAATTATCCGAATAATTTCCCGCAGTTCCCACTTCCCTTAAATCGAGTCGAACTATCCACAGACTGGCTCCCCAGTGTACTTCAAAGCTGGTTACCCAAACTCCTCTCAAAGAAAACGCCCTTAAACGCAGTACCCTTTGAGCTGCGGCTTCGGAGCGCGCCTAGAGAGATCGCGAAGTCAGCGGGTCGGGGTCGAGGACTGCTTAACCATACCAGAGCCCACTCCACCCCACCCACCCTGGACTCCCGCCTCCTGGATCGGGTGGGGGTGGGTGAGTTAGTTAGGGGCTGAGGGCCGCGCTGGACAGTTGCTCGAGCTCTAGGGCGAATACCATAGACAATCAGCAGTGAACCAGGAGAGGCTGTCTGAGTTAGAACGTGCACCTCGAGGATGGTTTGAGGTGGTAGGCAATGGTGGGGTTAGGGGGGAGGCGGGAAATAAAACCCCGAAAAGAGTCAAAGTAGGAAGAGGCTGTCGTCAAGGTATCCCGCGTTCTCCTTCTGGTCCTGAAATCTTCCAGACGCGTACCCCAAGGTCTCCTACTTCTCTTTCAGCTTCCCACTCTACCTCCCCAAAAGCCTCTTCTTTCCCAATCTTTCCTCACTGGCGGCTATTTCGGTAAGGGCGAAAGCGGCTGCACCTGTTTTAGATGAATTATGGTAGCGCTGGAAGTTAGTCTCCCCCCTTCTTCCCTCCCTCTCAGTCTGTCTCCCTCCCTTTCTCCCTCTCTCCCTCCCTGGTTTGCTCCCTCCCTCCCTCCCTCCCTCCTCCTCCTCCTCCTCCTCCTCCTCCTCCTCCTCCTCCTCCTCCTTCTTTTCTTCTCCTTCTCCTGCTTCTTCTCATTTG